>NW_027271720.1:1107500-1638736 GCF_040938485.1 Diadema antillarum
CAAATGAAGAATTTTTCTACACAAGCCATATCCGTACACCCCCGAACACACACGCAAAATTATGTATCATAACAATTATGTATTACCATACATTATGTTTAATAGTACATATTTTTCTGCATAGTGGTATCTCTTTACAATTATATCACATTGATGTCATGTCCTTGTACATGATCACGTATTCTAGATTTTTTCTTTTCTCTTCAAGAAATTTTTTTTTTTTGAAAGGTCCAGTGAAAGGCTACGGTCACAACCCCCAAACTCAGCCTGCTCGGAGGCCGGGCAGCGAGTTTTTAGCCAATTTCGGCTGATGATCGGCTACCGACCGGGATAGGCTGATTTTTAGGGCATCGCACGGTCACCTCTAAAAATACGCTCGGTGCGCGGGCGGCAACCGCCCGAGCACCGATCTAATCGAGAGGTCGCCGTCAAGCGATTTATTAGGAAAAAAAGAATTCAAAAGCTCAAAAGAAAACCAAGGAACGAAGGGAGGGGGAAGAGCAGGCAGAGCTATCTGGAGGAGGCAGGGAGAGGGTATAGTTTGCAGGCAAAAACCCGTGTCGGTCGTTAAGGAGTCTGTGCCAAAGCATCTCTTTCATAGTCCCTCCAATGTCGCTGCGAGGCCACAGTAGAGGGCTTTCTACTATATAGAGCTCACACCCGTAAATACAATGGAATGTCCCAGACCCCTTCACAAATTCGTACCAAAGATACCAAAATAAATGAAGGAAAAATTGATTAAAAATCAATGATGTAGTTTGGCAAAAAACTGAATAGCTGTAGATATTGAGTATGAATTCCTCTACAAACTGCATTTTGGTTGGAAGATGAAAGTTTTTCTGATGGAATTTGAGGGGACTATGTTTTCATTGGGTACGTGTACGAAAAATAGGTGATTTTTTTGAGTGACAAGAACTCGTAGTCTGGCTTTGCGGACCCCTGGACAGAATTTGGACTGATGAATCCACCCTGAAAATTTGATGGATGATAGGGTATATCTCACTTATCCAGGTTAGTGAAGCTGAAACACCTCATTTCTCCCAGCTATTTTACAGAATTTTTTGAAATTTGATTTTTAACACACATCCCTATGGGGAAATATTTATGGGTGTGAGCCCCATATAGGATGGATGCAATGCACACAAGTCTGTGGGAAGTATTCATCCCATACAAGCTCTGCTGGTTAATGTTGATCTATTGTGTCAGATCTCTTCCTCCCTCCCCCTTCTCCTTCCTACCCCCCCCCCTCTCCTCTACCCCCCCCCCCCCAACTCTGCTTGGCTACAATTTGTTTTCTTATTATCTTGTTGTGGTACCAGATCTTTGTATGATATAGCAGTCATCAGTATCACACAACTTTGAATGACTGTGTTATTTTAATGTATTTCTTTGTTTTGGCTACCACTGAAACAGGTCAAAATTTATAAAGTTATAATCTGTTTGACAAAACAAAGTCTTTTAAAGTACTTTGTAGGCAACAAGGTGATGATGACACCCCCATGATTAAGGATTACTGCCTGCATCTATGTATTCATCTTATGAAGAACTGATCAACACTGCAAGATTTATTTTTTTTAAAACCCAAAGGGCATGATTTTCAAAAGTGTCCCTTTGAGAAGCTTTATGACCCTTGAATGTGTAATTTCCCATATGATGTAGGGGCAAATATCATCAAAAACATTTATGATGTTAAAAAGTCAAATGAGAAATATGACCTCCATGGACTATAGAGGATGCATGCAATGCACACAAGTCTATGGGAAGTATTCATCCCATACAAACTCTGCTGGTTTATGTTGATCTATTGTGTCAGATCTCTTTCTCCCTCCCCCTTCTCCTCCCTACCCCCCCCCCCCACCCCTCTCCTCTACCCCCGCCCCCCAACTCTGCTTGGCTACAATTTGTTTTCTTATTATGAGGTTGTGGTACTAGATCTTTGTATATAGCAGTCATCAGTATCACACAACTTTGAATGACTGTGTTATTTTAATGTATTTCTTTGTTTTGGCTACGACTGAAACAGGTCAAAATTTATAAAGTTATAGTCTGTTTGACAAAACAAAGTCTTTTAAAGTACTTTGTGGGCAACAAGGTGATGATGACACCCCCATAATCAAGGATTACTGCCTGCATCTATGTATTCATCTTATGAAGAACTGATCAACACTGCAAGATTTTTTTTTAAAAACCCCAAAGGGCAACCCCAAAGTGCATGATTTTCAAAAGTGTCCTTTTGAGAAGCTTTATAACCCTCGAATGTGTAATTTCCCATAGATGTAGGGGTAAATATCATCAAAAAACATTTATGATGTTAAAAAGTCAAATGAGAAATAATATGACCTCCACTATAGGGCTTACACCCGTAAATACAATGGAATGTCCCAGACCCCTTCACAAATTCGTACCAAAGATACCAAAATAAATGAAGGAAATAATTGATTAAAAATCAATGATGTAGTTTGGCAAAAAAATGAATAGCTGTAGATATTGAGTATGAATTCCTCTACAAACTGCATTTTGGTTGGAAGATGAAAGTTTTTTCTGATGGAATTTGAGGGGACTATATTTCATTGGGTACTTGTACGGAAAATAGGTGAGTTTTTGAGTGACAAGAACTCGTAGTCTGGCTTTGCGGACCCCTGGACAGAATTTGGACTGAAGAATCCACCCTAAAAATTTGATGGATGAAAGGGTATATCTCACTTATCCAGGTTAGTGAAGCTGAAACACCTCATTTCTCCCAGCTATTTTACAGAATTTTTTGAAATTTGATTTTTAACACACATCCCTATGGGGAAATATTTATGGGTGTGAGCCCTATACAATGGGACAGTGCCAGTGGTGCATGTAGTAGTCTTGACGCAGACTCCCTTACGACCGACAAGGGTTTGTGCCTGCAAACTAGGGGAAGGGACAGATGCAAGAATTATCGTATTGTTGTTGGATGCACTGATTAGGCTAAGGTCACCGGCTGCCGAGCAGATTTAAAATCGGCCGGATGCCGTCCTGAGTTGTGACCTTAGCTCAATCAGTGCATCCAACAACACTACGATAATTCTTACTGAATACTCCGTGATAACACAAGACATAAAAAAGACTAGAAGAGCACTCCGAGAGAGCAGACCTCCGCCAAGCACCCGTGATTAAAACAGTATTTTGTATAGGCAGCATCTTCAACGCAAGCATAGAGGTATAACTAGGGTCAAGTACACAATGTTTCTAGACTAGTGAAAATCTGATCATCCATTGATGAGTTATTGGGCTATTAACCGATTTCATGCTCTTTATTACCCCACAATACAATGCAATACAATACAATACAATACAATACAATACAATACCATACAATTATGATACAATCATAATACAATTATAATACAATTATGATATTGCGCTATTACACAGTCAATGACTGGTCTCACACTCCCTGGCCATGTCTTTTGTTAGTCACATTAATATCACATAAACATGCAAATTATGCTGAGTCGAGGGGAAGGTGCATTGCAATGTCATTTGCTAAACATTTTCAGTACTTAATAATGATTGGCAGATGAGGTCACATCACGAATATTGGTTTGAAGGATTTTTTGTGTGCGTTTCCAAGTAATCTGAAGAAAAATAGAAGAGCAAATCGTTGAAAAATAGAAGAAAAAATCGTTAAGAAATATATGAAATGTTTCTAGATATTCGTTTCAACCGCAAAACTGATGTTGAGGGTATCATAAATCAACACAAATAAACATGCATTTGCATATTCGGGTCCCTTTAACTAACAGAATACGCATTGAGCTGTCATTTACCCGCATGAAGGTACAATATTGAAGGCACTGTCACACCTTGTCGGGTAAGCTACGCGGGCTTGTTGCGAGTAGCGAGTATTTTTCAGCACGCAGGAGAATTTTCTGCGGGCGGACAAGGATGTTGGCGAATTCAGTACTTGCGTCTTACTGCTAGAAGCGAGCTACTTACCTGTTACATGCGTGTATTCCGTGTGACCTGCATGAGAACTTTGAAACCGATCCATTTTCAGCTACGAGCGACATACGGAGACTGCAAAGTACCTGCGTTACAGCTGCGAAGTACAGGCTGCGTGGGAGTTGCCTGCGAGGTGCTGCCGCGACTCATCCGGAACGAGTTTTGAGCATGCTCAAGGCCTTGTCACACCGTGTCTTGGGAAGCCATGCGGGTTGACTTGTGGGGAAAAAATTTTAGCTACCCGTAGCTCCCAACAGCTGAACCGCACCTGACAGTACCTATAGCGCATATCTCGCCCGTATAGGTGCCCGCAGAGGTGCGCACCCAGGTCCGATTTACCCGCAGCCAAGTTTTGAGCATGACCAAAACTTTCGTCCGGGTGAGTCGCGGAGATTTCCCGCAGAGGTCCACGCAGAATGCCAGTAGGAGCAGTAGGGCGGCCGGAGCGCGCGGGGGAGGGGGGGGGGGGGGGAGGGGGGAGGGCAGAGGGAACACTAGCCCCCCCCCCCCCCCCAAAAAAAAAAAATATATATATATATATATTTTTTTTGGGGGGGGGGGGGGCAAAACGAGTTATCGCCCCCCCCCGTAATTATTCGATTATTCAAAGACCAAAGTGAACAATAAAGGCACTTTCTTGTCTAAAAGTTGTCTATTTCATATCTGAAAATGCGGAGAAAAACTATAATACACTATAGAACTATAGACCTACATCTTTATGATAATACTGTATAGATATTATCTATACACTAATATTTACTTATGAGTATAGATGGATGCCTCGCGTCCTCCAGTGTGCCCGCTGAAACATATACCTTTAGTAAACCTTTCATTTTTCCTTTTCTTCTGTGCTTTCTAGCAATATAAGAATAGTTTTCATTGCTCGAACGATGCTATCATTTTTAAGCTCTCTTTTTTTTTCATTGAATTCATTTCAGAAGAATGGCAAAGTGAAAGTGGCTCTCTCGCTCTGCCCATACTTATAGTATAATGAATAGTTTTCATAAGTTATGATCCCTTGTAGTCCTTCGCAGTGATTTTTTTTTCTTAATTCACTACAAATGTCATGTGCGGGTAATCTACGGGGATGTACGGGGTAATAAAGATTGTTCTTGCAAGTCGCACGCAAAGCTTGCCCGGAAAGGTGTGACAGGGCCTTAAGAATGAACAGATGCACAGGCAAAATAAATGTCTTTATAATGAAACCCAATGTATTCAAAACTATTCAAGTGAAAAATATATCAAACATGGTTACCTTTTCACGAATTTGAATGACCGATGAGATGCTATCGCCGACTTGAATTGAATGTGAATGCTCACTGCTGAAATGCGTGCTCCAATTTTAGATTTCAATTACGCAAATGAATAATGGTTGTTTGGTTAGTGAATTTGAATGACCGGATTCTGAATTTGATAACTGATTCTGTGCTGCGAGCTTTGAAATGGGTGAAATTGTTTGCTCTCAATATGAACCTGACACTGAGGGAAACATAAACCATGGACCTACTACAGATGAACGTTCATCGCTCACTAAGTAATCGATGCACCTATTTCTGTCAAAAGTATCACAAAAACATTTTAAACATACTTTCCTGGTTTGATCTCATCATCAGCAATGATCAGCGCCTACAACCAGCCTTGACAAAACCAAGACGGCGCTTATACAGAAATCTAAAAACTACATGCGCCGAAGAGAGTAACCTCCATAAATCTAAGAAAATGCATGTGCAGTTGAAGTGTACACAATAGGGGAGTCATCGCCCAAGCAATTTCATTTGCGATATACATGTACTTTACATGAAAAAGTAAATATTTTGGCAGGTTGATTGTGACTTGTTATCTCATTTTTCGCAACACTGTTTCATAGTAAACATGGACGGTAACAGTAGATGACATTATGTCTTACCATTAGGCAACGTTACATGTTGCGTGTCCACAAGTGTCCACTTCAGTAATAACCGATTTTTGACACAATCTTTATTATGTTTTCAGGTTGCTGCTCCCCATCATTGGTGTTTTTTGTTTTTTGTTTTTTTTAAGGCAGTTGAGTCTCAAAAGTCACCTCAGCCAAATAAGGCTGACACGAGGGAAACGGTTCTTCTATCAGTTACGCTGCACGACTACGCAATCATCATTGTCCAAACATCTGAATGTACTAATTAAGATGCACATATCAGGTTGCAGGTGTGAGGATAGGATCAAAGAAAGACCTTAATTATTAATATATGTGTGTAGTACGTCTACGCTAAAACAAAAGAGTACATAGATCCTACATGTTTCACAAAGTACATTTCTTATTCGAAATTTTGCTGAAGTCGCATCCAATTCTTTTCTTTCAGATGAGAGTAATCCCGTGGCACCATTGCCGTTCGCCAAGTTAGTAACACCACTGGGTATGTCCACATTTCCTTTTTATATTCAAACGATACGATTAAAGAGAGTGATATTTCTACTGGTGCGCTGTTGCATTGTTGCTATCATGCTGCAACGGGATTACGTTTGCAAGAACACGTTTAAGTTTATATTCACCGGGAAATAATCATATGACACTTATAGTGTTATGTCCATGACATTTTTCAAAGTGTCATCATGTCAATATTATTCAAAATGTAATATTGTATATGGTGCAGCAAATGAGACACACGCGGGATATGGGCGCAGTTCACATCATTGGCATTGCCATGATTGCAGTGACATACGGTACGTACTTATGCAAGCCCCTGGATGCCGGGGGTGCTGGGGGTGCTGCAGCACCCCTGACTTTTTGGAGTAGGGGGGCGTAGAACCCCTGTGAAAAAATAAAAATTGGGGCGGAAGCACCCCCATTTTTTTTTCACGGGGAAAATTTTTTTCACAGGGAAAATTGCTTGCTTTTTTGACACTGGAAATTGTCCAAAGATTTCATCCAAAGTGTGCAGCAGATCGTTGAATTTCAGTTCTGAAAATGCAAAATCTCCCTCGCGTGGGAGTGGGACACACCCTCCCCAGCACGGTCCCTTTTCATAGACTTGGAGTGCACTTTTGAGATTCGAAAATTCTGAATATTTCATCAGAACTTAACTGTATACACCAAATATGTCACTTCAACTAAAAAAAAGAGAGGCAAAAGTTCCCTCGTGTGAAAGGGTGATATCCCATTCTGATCAACCATTCCCTCACTCGGTTCAGATTTAGTATATTTTTTGATTGACAATTTCCAAAATATTCCAATGAAAAAGCATATTTTCATCGTATTTCTAAAGTGCCAAAGCCCCCTCGCATGGGAGGGGTCGGGGATACCCCTTCCATACCCTCCCCCTGCTCGGCTCCTGGCCTTCATGCATAGACTATAGTTACGCTTTTGAGATTGACAATTGTCCAATATTCCACCAAAATGGTCATGTGCACCAGATTGTTAAATTGTAATCTATATTAGGCAAAAGTTCCATTGTGTGCGTGGGGTATCTCCCTCCCACACATTCCCCTTCCCTCCATTCTATAGATTTATCATGTACACAGTAATGATGCACACGCGTGATGACAACTGATAAGATACTGCAAGCCATTTTCAATTCCTGTATTTGCTTAGAGGGGGAAATCCTGTCCAAATATAAGTTAGTCTGATAAGAAAGAGTAAAATTTTACGGGTTCAACAGTAAAATTTTGATCGCCAATCGGGTGAAAATAAGGAAGTTATGACATATTGAAGTTTCACTAATTTTTCAGGAAACAGTTCTTGAACGGTCAATATGAATATGCAAATAGCAAAGTGAGCATGTCATCCCCTCACAAATTGCCATATAATTTGTAAATAAAATTGTGAAATTTCCAGTTTTTCATTCAAACGCAACTATGCCCGAGGCTCAAAATCGTAGTATATCTAACTGATCACTAATCTGAAGTTATTCAACCAGGAATATACATCATGTTTCAGACTTCTATGGCAGAAGCATTAAATTTTCGTCATTTTTAGTACATGGTCAATGGAAAATTGTGAAGTTATGACATGGTTAGCTAACTCATTTGCATATTCATATTCATATTCATTGTACAAGAACTGTTGTGCAGAAATTAGAAAAACTTGTCATAAACAAAAATGTCACAACCTCCTTACTTTTTAATCCGATAAACTTATATTTGGACTGGATTTCCCCTTTAATAAAAAAACAAACCACTGTTGTGCACCAGATCGCTGAACTTCGGGTCTGAAAATGCATAATCTCCCTCATGTTGGATGGGGATACCCACCCACCCCCTCCCAATACACACCCTCTCGCCACTCCACTCCCTCGACATATAGCACATGTGGGCTGTCACGTTTGATATTTGTTATTGATTTTTATAGACTTTTCAAAGCTGCTCTGTCATAGAAACTCAGTATATGCATATAGTCTTTCGAAAATAAGAAACCTGATTTCAGGACGATATGAAAATATATATCAAATTCTAAGTATAAATTGCGGTAGAAATCTTTATAAATTCATACAAAAATTGCCAATCTCCCTCCTTCCCTCCCTTCCTCCCAAACAAACAAACAAACAAACAAACAAACAAACAAACAAACAAACAAGAACTCTATCTTTTTCTTTAGACGTCAATAATTATTTCTTAATAATTCACGCAACGATTAAAGAGTTTATTATTTTTCTATTTTGTTTGCTAATTATTACATTTAAGGTTAATGTAAGAATAGTTAGTGTGAGAATTCACATGACATTTTCGTGATATCTGTCACCAACCTATGCATTTATTTTGCCATTGCTTGTGAGCGGTGTAATGAATTTCATTTCCAGAAATGTAAAAGGTTCTCGCGAGTGGGAGGAGGAGATACCCCCCCCCCCATCCCCTTCAATCCACATCTATAGACTATAAAGTAGGCCTACACATTAAAAAAGACGTACACACAAAATAAGAGATGAGATTCCACTATTTAGCCATGCGCATTTTACCAGGAATATTTTCTGTCGTATTTTGTATTGCAAAATGTCAAAATATTCCAACTTAAATTGCACACTAGATCGTAGAATTTCAAACCTAAAAATGCAAAAGCTTACTCGTGTGTGTGTGTGTGTGTGCGCGCGCGGGGGGGGGGGGGGGGGGGGGGGGCACATCCACCCCTCTCCCCCCCCCCCCCCTTCAATGCGCCGCCGCTCTCCCTGAATAATCAGTTTTCTTACTTGTCTTTATTGGACATGTTGGAAAGTTTCTAAATATGCCACCTCATTTGTGCACCAAAAAATGACAGATAACACGATTTAGTCATTCAAATTGTCCAGGATATTCATTTTCTTACTTTTCTGATTGACAGTTTTCAAAGCATGCCACATAAAGTGCTGCTAGATTGCCGAATTTCAATTGTATATCGCCATATATTATAGTTCCTTCAAGTGTCAGAAGGGCGATACCCCCTTCCACCTCCTCCCCTTCTCTTCGGTCCACATCTATTGCCCCAGAATATTCATTTTTATTACTTTTCATTTTGTAAAATTTCTAAACATGCATCCTAAAGTGCACTAGATTGCTGAATTTTAATTCTTAAAGTGCTAAGGTTCCCCACTATGGGATGGGAAAGAAGTGACAAAGAGCACGAAATAGCCATTCACATTAATTGTCTGTAAATATTGATTTATCTTTGTGATTTTATTGATTTTTTTCCTCAAATATAACACACAATTGTACGCTATAATACATACATCACTGGATTTTTATTGTGTGTGAGTGTATATGGGGGATGCCTCTTCCACATCACCCTCCCTCTACCTATTGTCCACCTCAGTTTTCGATGAATATTCATTTTTCTTACTTTTCTGCTGAAAATATTCCAAATACGATACCTAAAATTTGCACTAGATTTCAAATCAAAAGTGCAAAAGTTCCAGACGGTGTGGGAGGGGGATACCCCCTCCACACCTTCCCCCTTTGATCAATCTCCAAGACCTAGTACACAGTGCAGACATACACGCAGAAAAAAAAGGTGACAGATACCTCATGAGCCATTTATATTGTTCTTCGATATCATTTTTTTTCTTACTTTTTGAATGACAATTTTCCAAATATTCCATGAAAAAGTGTGCACCAGATCGTTGGATTTCACTTCTAAAATTGCAAAATTCTCCCTCGCACACCCTCCACAGACCTAGTGATAGTAAGCCTACACAGTGAAGACCCACACGCTGAAAAAGAGGTAACAGTTTAATACCATATACTAATCAACCATTCATAAATATCTTGAATACTTGCTCTCTTACCATCAAAATAAGCACCAGATCATTGGATTTCACTTCTAAGAATGCAAAATCTCCTTTGTGTGGGAAGGGGATACCCCCTTCCACTCCCTCCCTCTGCTCGATTGGTCCCTTTGCTCCCTCGCTTTAGTGTTCCCCTCAAACATTCAACATAGGGGGCTTACTCTTGCCCACCCCAGAAAAAAGGTTCCTGTATACAGTCATGCTCCCCCTCCCCATCTTGAAAACGGATCGACGTCACTGTCCCCCATTCATATTGGCAGTTGGCCCCCCTCACTATGAAACATGTTCCGCCGGCACTGCCACTAACATTGTCCCTGAATATTCATTCTTCTTACTGTTTTGATTAAAGAATTTCCAATTTTTCACAAAAAAAAAGAGAAAAAAAAAAGGTATGCACAAGACCGTTGAATTTCACTAAAAAGGCAAAGGTTTCGTGTGGCAGCCCCCCGGTTGAATGTCCCCTCCTGCCTCTTCTCCTCTGCTCCCCCTGAATAATTCCTACGTATATGCATTACATGGATCTCAGGGTGCTAGTGTTTCGCGGGAGAGTAATATCGGTATACTATTTCGCCTTCGGTGCCCCCCCCCCCCCATTCGTTGCATGAAATTGCCTCCACTGTTTGTATGGCCTATTCAACCATCCCCTCTCTCATACATCATGTACGAAAGTATTAACGCTGCATATGGTCTGGTAACCTAACGGGTGGCTCAAGGGTTCAGCACCCCTGTGAAAAACATTGCTCCCTGGGGAGTGCTTATGTGGCAGCGTCGGCAGCGCTAATCACATGACTTTGGCGAAGGTGACGTTATCGCTCCTCTCAATGTAAGATTTACCCCGCTAGCGTCTTTAACAGACAGCTTACCAAGAGTCCTCCAGAGGCTACCTCGAGTCCATCCTGGACGGTCTAGGGTAAGATTTATCTCGAGGTTTTCCGGAGGCTACAATAGGAGACTGTCCACCGTATTGCACAATCTTCCCCGAGCATTCCCTGGAGGCTACCCTAAATTCTATGGTCTGCTTAGACAGGGCATAAGCAATCGCATGCCATTTCCGGTTGCATGTCGAGTTAGTCAGAGAAGTGTGCCATGCAGTCCGATCTTTGTCAGATTTGTGTTCTATCCGGTATACAGTATGTTAAGTGTCCGGTGATTAACAGTCATGATTTAATAACTTGAGCCCAGATTCTAGATAATAATACACTCAGCCAAAAAAAAAAAAGACAGAAGAAAATAAACACTTTTTCGAGTTCAAAATTTTCATAGAAGATTTTCATGAAAATCAATATATTTTATACCATATTAAAGGTAATCTAATTTGCTATCAATCTAGTAGGTCAATATGAAGGGAAACTTTAGGCATAAGTGAACATATTTGTTTTTGTCCTCCAAGGCACAAAAGTTAGACTTGCAAAAATTGACATATTTCTTTCATTTGCAAATGCCCTTTAAGACATCAATAATAGCAAAAGACCGGTTTAACACAATGAGAGACACAAAGAAATGGCAAAAATAAGTTTTCTTTCATTCAATTTAGTAATTTAAGAATTCATGAGACAAATTCAAGACCCAAATATAATTTACATTTTTCCTAATTTGAATATTCAATTCAAAATTTTACCATTTTTGTTAATGTCGCTTCTTGTCTCATTTCATGTGAATTTGGATTTGACAGAATATACTTCATTTTCTTCCATTATTTTTAGCCTTTATTGATCTTTTGAGCTTTAAAGATATTATAGAGATCATAGGTATATTTTTGCAACTGAATCCATGTTCAGTATTGTGTTAAATTTGTCTTTCGTTCTTATTGTTACATGGAAGAGCATTTACGCATGAATGATGACCTGATCGTTTTTGCAATTTTCACTTTTATGCCTTGGTAGAGAAAAACAAAGGTGTTCACTCATGCGTAAAGTTTGCCTTTTCATTGACTTACCAAGTTGATAGCCAATTAAATTATCTTTCATATGGTATATAATACGTCAACATTTCACAAAAAATTCTATGAGAAATATATACTTGAAAAAAGTGTTTACTTTCTTTCTTTCTTTTTTTCTTTGCTGAGTGCATAGCGGTCAATGCATGAGGCGCACTGCACTTCCAGACCATCAAGTAGAACTCATTGTTAGCTATTAACTCCGAGTCCTATCGTCGACGATTAAAAAAAAAAGTCCGTGCGAACGTAACTCGTAGTAAAGATGATAGCGTGGCAGTGAGAACATCGATATTGAAAGAAAAACACTAAGACCACGCTGTACACAAACGTCACTGTCCGTCACCATCTAATGTCAATTTCCGTATCTAGGAGATAGAAGAGGAAAACTTGAACGTAATAGAAGTGTACACATATAAATCCACACTTATGACGTCGTGATCTCTATCGCAAAAGCTCACTTTACAACAGTTTGCCTTTTCCCATTCGAGGAATATGTGTGAATGCCCGGGTCTGAATGTTTGTTTGCAGGTTAATATCTCTTTAAATGTAGTTTGATATCATTATCCAGTATTTCATCGATCTTGATGAAAATCTTCCACAAGACATCTGGAACGATTGGTGCTTTGATGAAAACTGTTTTTGTTCAAAGTAGCATAAATATGTTGACAAGAAAACATTGAAAAGAGGGAGAGTCTTCCTACATAAGGACTGTTGATACTGATAAAACTTTGATATGAAATGAAATAAAGTCTTTCTTTATTTGTGTCATATCAGAATGACCCCATTCTTCTTTCATGCAGAAACTTCAACGTATTCTCAACAAAGTCCAACAAGCAAACACTCAGAAAAGATCAAAGTAGAGTTGATACGCACACTTCAATTGGAGAAGTGTATGTCGAGCCCTCACGACATCATAACGAGTTGCGGCGGAGGCTACATTGTCACAGACGGAAAGAGTCATTGTGTCGGCAAAGTTGACCCGGGCGGGAGCATCGAGCTACTCTGTTGGGGGAAAGACGGGCTGCCGAAAACATCTTCCAAGATGCAGCCATACGGAATCGTCGCACTTTCGAAGGCAGAGCCAAAATTTCTCTTTACAGATTATAAGAATGGCTGCATAATAAAATACGACAAACGGAGGGATAGTTGCCAGAAGTGGGACAAAGGACATTTAGACCTAAACAAGTTAACGGGTATTTGCCGTGATAAAGATGACAACGTTTACGTAGCAAATGACCATGACGCAAACATTCATGTCTTCAGGGAAGATGGGACGTATGAGCGGAAGTTTGGTGAGACACATCTTACACAACCCGGTCTAATGGCCGTAAACTCTGTCGGCAACTTGTACGTAGCCGACAGATCAACTGGCGTACATGTATTTAATTTAAGCGGGGATCATCTGTTCAGATTCGAACTTGACAAGAAGAGTTCTGCTCACGGCATTGCCTTTGACAAGGACAATAACATCTTCATTAGCACTAGGATTCCTTACAAGATGGGTTTGTTTAAAGAAGAGATTGTTGTGGTGGCTAGTAGCGATTTAAAAAAGATCTTACATATTGGTGGAACTGGAGGATTCAAAACGATAAGGGGGCTCTGCATCGATCACGAAAAAGATACATTGGCTGTTGCTGATGGTGGGAACAATCGAATAGCTGTTTATCAGTTAACGTACAAGTCAAAAGAAACAGAAGTTGTGATGGTTTGAGGTAATGTACCGATTGAAATGAACCAGAACGTAGTTCGCTGCAAGGATATGGATTGTTATATCATATTTCCGTCAGCTCCAGGATGAAACCGCTGCATTAAGTCTATAAAAGACAGCCTTTCTTCTGTTATTACATGTTAAAGCAGTTTTAAGATTTTCTACTATTTCTTTTCCTCAAAATAATGCTTGAACTGTCCGCATTATTTTCTCAGTAAAGTCAGTATATGGAGGTATATCATTTAAAATCTGGCAGGGTTTTTTTTCGGTTTTTTTTTGTACTAAACATCCTTGTTTCGACTTGATATACAAAAGGGTAGAGTTTTGAGGGTCTGCATGTGTGCACTATATATGCCACACATTCCTCTTTTTTCTTGACGATTTTGTTCATTTTTCCTTAAAGAGGTTTATCATGGTCAAATGTGAACCCCATAATTCTTAGTGATGCTACTTCAATGTTTCACGTTGTAGGCCTACTGCGTGGGTCAAAGGTTGCCTGCATGAAATATTCCTTTCGCGCGCTCTACCATGCGCATGTCGGGCTTGGTTTTCTCCTAAGCACACATGGAGGTCCATCGTGTCGAAACTTAGATCCCATTATTGTTTTGGGTAATTCTGCTACCAGTTTTCTTCCTTTTGTGAGTTCAGAAGTAATTTCGGTGTATTGTGTGTGCCCTATGCGGGGAACCCAAGCCTCTATCACAAAAACAAAGAACAAAAGCAAATTGCACATTCTTCAACTCCAAGCATCTTTTAAACTTCACAGGAAAATGGAGACTCTGACTGCTCGAACATGCATGCGCTCAATTTTGTATGCTCATAGCGTGCGCGAAGTGAAACGCTCTTGCGGCCGGAGTCCAGGGTTCGCGTCTTTGTTTTACACATCAGCCTTACCAGTGGCGGATCCAGGGAGGATCGCAACCGGCGCAGGCCCCCCCCCCCCCCTTTATTTTTTTTTGAAACGAAAGAAATAAGAAGAAAAAAATGGGGGAGGTGTGCGTGGGCCCCCCCCCCCCCCCCATTTAATTTTGTAAACGCGCCCCCTCTTTACGGAATTCCTGGATCCGCCCCTGCTTACCTACGTATACCATAGAAAACGTTTTAAGATACATTTCCGTATCAAATTTGAACATTTCTTTTTCTTTCAAGAAACGCAGTCCATTGTAGGCAGTCCAAAGAGAATAATTCAGTTTGAATTGGCTATGCTGGTAAACAGTAAACTCAGATCGCCTTTCACGACACAATTGAGAGTCGAATCAAGATGAATGAAATCATGAGTCATAATGCCCTTCTCATTACAAACATACTCTAATCAGACAAGAATGATCTAAGCTATGGTAAGTAATGGCTCATTCACAATTCAGAATAGGTTAAGGAATCCCATTTATGACTAGATTATTTTGAGCTGATATCAAACAAAAGCAGCCTTTTGTTTTGCATTACTTTGTCATTGTAAGTCTTCGATAGTTATTTAGAATTAAACAGACTCTTAGATATAACTAGTCGGTCAAGTAGGCCCTATAAAGGGTAAGATATTTACTCTTGTGAGGCCTACTATAAAGATAGCGGCGACAGCCTGACCAAAATTCTCCTGAATCATACATTCATCTATACAGTTAATTGCTTTGTAAGTTGTAAGTTTAAGGCGGTAAGATTTTTGTTTTCAACCTTTGAGGAGAAGATGCCATGACAGCCTCTCCCACCACCCCCCCCCCCCATGATTCAAATGAACAAAAAAATATTTCCTTTTGCCAAATGAGCTAAAGATACCGTGAAATAACAAACATATTTTAATTTGCTCTTACTATAGAGATCTTAATGATTTGTAAAGCTGTGAGATAGCCATCGCACAGAATAATTCATTCATACATTGTACATTGCACAGAACAACAGCAAAACATCTTTTTACAGAATAGTGTACAAAACCCCAAATCGACATACTTTAGCGTTGCTTGTGACGTTTTTTTTTTGCGTACACGAACAAGTTACACTCTGCCTAGCAGTAAATGATAATAATAATAATAATAATAATAATAATAATAATAATAATAATAATAATAATAATGATAATAATAAAAATAATAGTGGCCAATCGTATAGCGCACACGTCCACCTTTCAATGCCATAGGCGCTCCCCCTCCCCCCCCCGAAAAAAAATAATAATGAAAAGATAGATACTATACATGTCCAAACTTAAAAAAAAGGCAAACAACGACAAACACATACCAAATAAAGAATAAAATTGTTCTAAACATTGTAGATTACAATTATTAAAGTCCCCTGTGTATTAGAAACAGGTAAGTTTTAAGTTGGGATTTGAATGCTTTACTCTGGGTGTTTGGAATAACAGTGCATCTTAATGCGTAATTTCTTAGCAAATTCCCTATATAGAATTAGACTTGGCACACTGGCAGACTGTGTATTGACAATTTTCATCGCATTCTACGAAGGTGTACATCAGATCGTCTTATTTAGATTCTATGTAAAATGCAAAAACTCCGTCATATACCCTCTCACACACAGTCCCCCCAAAAAAGGATGGCAAACAACAACAAACACATACCAAATAAAGAATACAATTGTTCTGAACATTGTAGATTACAATTATTGTAGTCCGCAGTCAACTTCCATACACTTGGAACACAGTGATATCGCACACGCGAATCAAGAATTGGAATACCGCGATTTAGTCATTTACATATCTGTGAATATTTATTTTTCTTTCCTTTTTGATAGGGAAAAATCAAAGAATTTCACCAAATATGTGTAACAGATCTCTGAATTCCAGATCTGAAAAAAGCAAAATCTCCCTCGTGTGGAGTATATCCACAATCACTCTTGGCCTCCCCCGCGACATTCTCCTAATTCTAGTTCATACGTTACAATTCTAACTCTTTTCGTGGAGAAAGAACTCCAATATCTCGCCAAAAGTGTGCACCATATCACTGAATATCAGGCCTAAAAAATGCAAAATCTCCCTTGTGTGAGAGGGGGTCTATGTCTCCCTCCCACACCCTTTCACAGCACATTTCCTGAATATAAACGTTTCTTACTGTTTTAATGGTAGCAAAACTGGAATATTTCACAAAAAAGTGTGCACCTAGATTTCTGAAGTGCAGGTCTTATATTGCAAAATCTCCCTCATGTTGGAGGGATAACCCCCTGCCTATAAGTGCGTTGATCCTGGGGGCAGGGGATAGTTACCCCTCATGAAAATAGGAGGGGGATACACCCTTCCACTCCCTCCGTTGCATGGTCCTTTTCCTATATAGACTTGCCGCGGCGTAGCCAGGATTTGATATTGGGGGGGGGGGGGGCGGTTACAGTATATTCGAGGGAGCCGAGAGACTGAGCTCGAGCTGGGGGGGGGGGGGGGGGAGGGTGTGGGAGGCTTCTCACGGTGAGAACTTTTTGCATTTTGATGTTGTACATTATGCAATGTCCCCCCTCCCACGGTGAGAACTTTCTTCCATTTTGGTGTTGTAGATGGTGCAATTTGATGCATGTTTGTGCGTGTTTTATCGACTTGAAAAAGTCCCACTTGTTTAACGTAGCAGTATATTAATTTGATGTATGTTATTATTGAACAATAATATTTGCCTATAAAATGGTATCGTTTAAACAAACTTCTTGTATCGATTCTTACACTGAATATCATGAACGCGTCCGAGCAAGAGCGAGCGGAGCAAGCGAGGGGAGGGGGAGGAGGGTGTGGGGGGGGGGGGGACACAGGGGGGGGGGGGGGAGGAGGGGAGGAGGGTTTGGGAGGGGGTATCCCCCTCCCAAGCAAGAGATTTTTTTTTTTTGATTGAAATTCAACGATCTGGTCACTCTTTTAGTGAAATGTAAAAAAAAAAAAGAAGATCTTACTATATATAAAAGGTTAAAAAGGAGACCCGCTTCATGCACATGCATAGTGTGTGCACGCATTTTTTTCCGCCTTCCAAATCCCCGGTCGAAATCTTAGGGAGGGGGGGGGGGGGGGGGGAGGCGACTGCCCCCATCGCACCCCCCCCCCCCCGGCTACGCCAGTGCTTAGTCAAAAGTTCCCTCGGGTTGGTGGGAGGAGATATCTAAATACTTTCAATTAACGGATCCCCCCCCCCCATAGATTTCTTTTTTAGTACAATTCTGGGATTGAAATTTTCCCAGATTCCGTCATAAATGTGTTAACGAGATATTTCCATCAGATTTCTACCAAAGTTAAAGCTCCCTCGTATGCAGAGGCGTCGATCCTGGAGGACGTGAGTGAGGGTGGGGGTAAACATGTCTGTTTGTTCCCCAATGATTCCCGAAATGAGGAAAATTTTCTTCTTTTTATAGAAAACTGTCTTAATATCCTATCCTAAATGTGCACCAGATTGAAGAATTCCATTTCTGATATGCAAAATCTCTCTCGGGTGAGAATTTTATTCCCTTCCCAGTTCGGTCATTTCCTTATAGACTTGGTACACTTTTAGATTTACAGATTTCAACATGTTTCATCTAAAAGTGTTTCATAGGTCTGTCACTTCAGTTAAAGAAAGCAAAACTTCCGTCGGGTTGGAGGGGATATCTTCTGTCAGTAAGAGTTAACCCTTTTCCCGCTTTGTTTCCTTTTAAAAACTTTAGTACACTTCGGGAACGGGGAGGGGAGATATCACGTCATTTTGATTGCTTTTTGATAGAAAATTATCCAAATATCTATCCACAGTGTGCACCAAAGATTGCTTAAAGGTCCAGCCTGTTTACCTTTGGGAACAGTGATTTTAAAAAATTGTCAATATATGACATTTAATGCATATGTGTAGGTCTGTTGTATCACAAAACATCCTATCATAATTTTTGCGATAAAGCATAAAATGCAAGGAGATATCTGTATTTTTCTCAATAAACCGTAACTGTAGACGGTTTAGTCTGGAAACATATTTATTATAACTATTGTTCACATTTTGCATACTTAACGATATTTAACCGATTCAAATTTTTACAGTGGTTGTTTCCATCCCTTACTAACCTTTAAGAACTATTTTAAAGCAATAATGCTGGGTTTTTTTCATCTGCAAATGGTAAATTATGCCTTTAATTTTAATTCTGAAAATGCATCGGGCTGGATCTCTCTCGCGTGATGGGTCCACCCTCCCCGGTTCGGTCATTTCCCTGTAGACTTAGTGCACATTTAAATGGACAGATTTCCAAATGTTTTATTTAAGTGTGTATCAGATTTACTACTTCAATCCTAATCAATTTAAAAGTTCCCTCATCCTCTTGTAATCTACCTTTCCCCCGCTCGGTTCCCGTGCATTGACTTAGACTCTGCACACTTTTACGAATGTTCCACAAAATTGCACATCAGCTCGTTATATCTTAAAAATGCAAAAGCTCCGTCGTGAAGGACGGGGCTACCCCCCCCCCCACTATTTTCTTAATTTCATTTTCACTTTATGCAGGGCGACGCTAGTTTTTGAAAGTGGAGGGGGTGTCAATATCTTCTGCCAGGCAGAAAGAAAAACAGAAGAAAAGAAAAACAGCAACAATAAAATCTTCATATTTTTGTTGCCACTTCCCTCCCACCTTATTTTCATGCAAAAAAGAAAAGAAAAGAAAAGAAAAAAGAAAAGCAGGGGATGCAAACATTCAATCCATGTAAAGTGTGTGTGTGTGTGTGTGTGTGTGTGTGTGTGTGTGTGTGTGTGTGTGTGACTGCATGTGATGGTGACTATCGCCGAATCCATAGCCGATCATCCCCCACTCCTCGGTTGTCGGTATACGGATTTACGCCCATGCATAGTTACTAAGCTGTACGTTAACAATTCAGGTTATCGATACTCTGCGTGCACGAATTCAGTATAAGTAAAACGGTTAGTCTATAGATCTAGTGCTTCTAGGGCCTAGACCTATACGGAAAATGCATGTTTATAGAGGGGCCTATTTACAATAGCAATTTTTGGAATAGTGCATGTTTTATTGAAGCACTATAGTACTGGACTTAAGAAATCTAAATACTTTATCGTGCAGTTTTATTCACCTCGGCCCGTGGCCTCATGAAACAAAAGAACATGCGCTCTGGATAATCTAGTATTTGTCGTTCTCTAATCCAGTATATTACATCATAGAACATGCAGTAATTGTATAATATGGAGGTCTTATAGTATTATCGTCGAAAACATGTTCCACTACATTAGAATAGCCTGATATAGCAACTTACTTTTTCAAAGCAAGGATTGACTTCGAACTGAGAATACTAGTAGTTCAATAGGATAGTAATTTCATACAGTGCTGTGTCACAGAGTAGAATTGTACCTTTCGTTCAACCTTTACTCAGAAAAGCACCTAATCTTCAATCTTTAAAGTCTATGTACTCTTTTAAGAAAGCTGTAAAGACAATAATGCTCCCTGGATATCAGTGATCTTATAATGTCATTGTAACTGTATTGTATATGAAATTCCCTCGTGGAAATATCGCCGTTCTGAATTTATTGCAAAATGTTATGTAACCGACCATGACCTGTAACTGTTCACCTGTACCTCGGTGAGAAAATACTTTGCTATAACATATGCTTTACTAATCAGTGATCCAGGTGATCTAACTTTGTGTAAAGTTTTAGCGAAAGCAGACAGACCTCTCCCTCTTATCCTTCCTCCTTTCCTCTATCCTATCTCTATGGAAGTCATCCCTCCCTCCTATTTTCTTATATATGTTATGTATTATGTACGAGGGCTGCATGCAAATCAAGCAATGCTTAAGCTGTAACCCTTCTGTATTATTCATTGCATCGCTGATATGTTTTGTTGTACATTGTAAAGGCAATGAAAAAACTTACTTTGTTAACAATTAATGTTTATGTATATATATATGTATGGCACCAACAATAATACATGTGTATGTATCTACATGAGCGATGGTATAATGCAGGGACCAATACATCAAATCAAATCAAATCAAATCAAATCAAATCAAATCAAATCAAATCAAATCAAATCAAATCAAATCAAATCAAATCAAATCAAATCGAATCAAATCCATGTCAAGACCATAGATATATAGGAACCATCTTTGTAGTTAGGTATATGGTTAAGTGCTCTGGTCAATGATGGGTGCAAGAAACCGAATGTAAAGCTGCCTCTCAACTTTTGTTCCACATTCGTTTACGTTCTCATTCCACAGTGTTCCATGCCTCTGATTAGTCAATCACACTGGCCGCCAAACATATAGAATCTCATCAAACTCCTTTTTCTTGATGGTCTACAAAGTGATTCAGAAACCGAACACAAAGAGTTATGTTTTCTATATATATTATGTCAGATCCTGTTCTTGCACTATATTTGAGAGGTCACGGAAAAACTAGCCAGATTAACTGAAGTGATATGATAAATCCCCGCTTGTAACTTTGTTGCATATTGTTATTGACCTATTTTGCTATTTCAGCAAACAATTTTTTTCACTACACGCAAACTACATGACAACAAGGATAAAATTAGGAACTTGAAATAAGTATGAGTAGTATTAGTTCATGATGGTTTTTATTTGACTGGGTAATGAGACAACAAAGACAGTCAAATGTTATAATTTTTGATGTTCTGACAAGTTTTGAATGTAACATTCTGGTGTGCTCTCTTCGTAAAATGAGGTAACACTTTGGTGATCAATCACATATCATTGGACAATAGCCTCAACAAAACGGCAATCGATCTGTATAATAGGTGATAGATAATTATGTATGCTGGCATAACGGCCTATACTGTAAAAGAGTATGGAAAGTACAGGTTTGATTTGAGGACACATTGTCTACATTATGTTATTCTATTCGACTGAATTAGAAAAAAATAATAATATTGCTTATCAAGATAGATTGCTAAACAGTTGTTACGCAGTATATACTTCTAGGTAATGTGCATAATCTTTGCACTGTTTAGAATATGTTGTGACGCTTAATCTTGGATTGCAAAGAAGAGTATACCAAGTATCTACAACACTTTGATAGTTCCTATTGTCATTGTATTATAATGTACAAAGTTCTTCGATAAGGAGTGAACAATGCCTGCTTTTCGAACACTCTGCCCCCATGAAAAACGCACTATCTGACACTTTTGTGTATTGCCACTTTCCTTCTTTTTTTTGCATGAGTTGCATCAGTTTTTACGCAGAATATACTTCTAGGTAATGTACATAATCTTTGCACTGTTTAGAATATGTTGTGACGCTTAATCTTGGATTGCAAAGAAGAGTATACCAAGTATCCACAACACTTTTATAGTTCCTATTGTCATTGTATTATAATGTACAAAGTTCTTCGATAAGGAGTGAACAATGCCTGCTTTTCGAACACTCTGCCCCCATGAAAAACGCACTATCTGACACTTTTGTGTATTGCCACTTTCCTTCTTTTTTTTTTGCATGAGTTGCATCAGCTTTTACGCAGGATATACTTCTAGGTAATGTACATAATCTTTGCACTGTTTAGAATATGTTGTGACGCTTAATCTTGGATTGTAAAGAAGAGTATACGAAGTATCCACAACACTTTTATAGTTCCTATTGTCATTGTATTATAATGTACAAAGTTCTTCGATAAGGAGTGAACAATGCCTGCTTTTCGAACACTCTGCCCCCATGAAAAACGCACTATCTGACACTTTTGTGTATTGCCACTTTCCTTCTTTTTTTTTGCATGAGTTGCATCAGTTTTTACGCAGAATATACTTCTAGGTAATGTACATAATCTTTGCACTGTTTAGAATATGTTGTGACGCTTAATCTTGGATTGCAAAGAAGAGTATACCAAGTATCCACAACACTTTTATAGTTCCTATTGTCATTGTATTATAATGTACAAAGTTCTTCGATAAGGAGTGAACAATGCCTGCTTTTCGAACACTCTGCCCCCATGAAAAACGCACTATCTGACACTTTTGTGTATTGCCACTTTCCTTCTTTTTTTTTGCATGAGTTGCATCAGCTTTTACGCAGAATATACTTCTAGGTAATGTACATAATCTTTGCACTGTTTAGAATATGTTGTGACGCTTAATCTTGGATTGTAAAGAAGAGTATACGAAGTATCCACAACACTTTTATAGTTCCTATTGTCATTGTATTATAATGTACAAAGTTCTTCGATAAGGAGTGAACAATGCCTGCTTTTCGAACACTCTGCCCCCATGAAAAACGCACTATCTGACACTTTTGTGTATTGCCACTTTCCTTCTTTTTTTTTTTGCATGAGTTGCATCAGTTTTTACGCAGAATATACTTCTAGGTAATGTACATAATCTTTGCACTGTTTAGAATATGTTGTGACGCTTAATCTTGGATTGTAAAGAAGAGTATACGAAGTATCCACAACACTTTTATAGTTCCTATTGTCATTGTATTATAATGTACAAAGTTCTTCGATAAGGAGTGAACAATGCCTGCT
The DNA here is from genome assembly GCF_040938485.1 of Diadema antillarum. Classification (NCBI taxonomy): domain Eukaryota; kingdom Metazoa; phylum Echinodermata; class Echinoidea; order Diadematoida; family Diadematidae; genus Diadema; species Diadema antillarum. Next base: position 1,130,745 of record NW_027271720.1, read on the forward strand.
TTTCGAACACTCTGCCCCCATGAAAAACGCACTATCTGACACTTTTGTGTATTGCCACTTTCCTTCTTTTTTTTTTGCATGAGTTGCATCAGTTTTTACGCAGAATATACTTCTAGGTAATGTACATAATCTTTGCACTGTTTAGAATATGTTGTGACGCTTAATCTTGGATTGTAAAGAAGAGTACACGAAGTATCCACAACACTTTTATAGTTCCTATTGTCATTGTATTATTATGTAAAAAGTTCTTCGATAAGGAGTGAACCATGCCTGCCTTTTCGAACAATCTGCCCCCCATGAAAAACGCATTATCTGTATTGCCACTTTTGTTTTGAAAATATGAAAATATTCATCAAATTTTTTGTCATATATGATCAATTGAGTTTTCGGAGAAAGATGTAGGAAATACTTTTTTTTTCAAATCTGCCAAGAAAAACAACAACCAGTATCTGCAGTCAACTTTGGGTTTCCGCAAGGAAAAACGCAGAAGGAAAATCTACAAGCTATTCAATCCATTGTCATAGTGAAACGATTGTTCAAATCTATCTGTAAGCATCAAATTCGGTACACGTGTAAACTGATATATTCTTTTAAAGCAGAAATGGCGATAAAGTCCCTCAGAATTCTGACGTCTTCTCCGCTTGCCATGGTAACGACTTGTGTGTGTGTGTGTGTGTGTGTGTGTGTGTGTGTAAGAAAACTAACGAAATATGTAGCTTTGGAATTAATAGTTCAATTTCAACTGAATTTCCATGGTAAAGATTTTTTTTTTGTGGAAAAAATGCTTGTATATTTTTAATCAAATGATACTAGAATGTAATAAGAGTGGCTGAATTCATAGATTTAGAACCAATTATTCAATAACTAAAGTATAGTCATTCACTGACGTCTTCTCCCATTGCCGTGGTTACACTTAAAATGCCATAAACCAAGATGTTTATCATAATATTCATAATTTGATAATGCAAAAACATAAAAGAGGTGTCTGAGAATGTTGAAACTTCATTTGCCATCAAAATCTTGGTCCTCCAGAGTCACATTTCCTCTATAACCCGTTGGTTGCTATGGCAACGAGTTTGCCGAAATTGACGTTGGAAGAATAAGAGCATTTTTATATCAAATACAAATTACTAACACACAAAGTTCCAACTCTGGCTATGTACGACACAGATTATTGTTTTTAAGGTGAAGGTCATGCCTGATAGGACAGTTGCAATGGTAACACAATGATGGACGCGTGTACTATAGGTATGCTTGGCTAACAAATCAATGAAAATCACATGCACTAAATGTAACCCCTCTGTGACACGACATCATACCATGATCTTTTTCCTAGTTGACCTTCCTCAAAAATGTCTGTTTGCTGATAAAATCGTTGTAGGCAAAATCCATATGGATGTTAACATCATGGTCACATACCAATTGAATAAAAGAATTATAAAGAAGAACGGACTCAATTTCTCTTGTCTGGAATTTAGCAAAAACACAAAAGCGTGTACTGGGACTAACAATATATTGACACTGTTAGTGCCAAATCTTTTTTCCTGCAAGTTACTCGTTTCACTGAACATACCCAAAAAGTGTCTCGCCCTGCGTAATCATTCTAAGCCTCATTTGACCTTTGACCTACTAGCGTGACGTTAAAAAAATGTGTGAACAAAAATATGCACACCCATTTAAAGTGTGGAGGGTTCAGTAAATAAATATCAAAATGATTACAATTTGCCACTTAGTCTAATTTCAAAAAAAGTTACATTCATTTGTGCTGTGCGGGGAAACTGAACTGATGTAGGTGTGCGTATTGTTGAAACTTTGACTTCGGAATAATGTTACCATCGTTCAAGGGGTGGGGAGATTGTATGGTTCAAGAATAAAAGAAGAGAAATAATTGAAATCAATCGATGGCTAAGTATATCGTTATTGGTCTGGCAAAAATCATACCAAGGCTAACGTCACGCCACATCCACTTTCGTTTCATGGTGAAATTATTTTCAGTCACATGAGATATTCTCGGCCAATCCAACCTCGAGAATTTAAATCATAAAATGTTTGATTTAGTTAAGATAAACACTGATAGTCAGGACCACAAAAAGCAACATGTAATATATTTCCAGTCAATTTCAGACTTTTGTCATTCAAGTTCGTATTCCAAGGATTCAGTTTCACGCATTCCACGCACGCAGCACTAAATCAGCAATCAATTCAACATCCGGTCATTCCAATTCACTATCGGAGCATTAACATTTACCATCGGAGCATTCAAATTCACTATCGGAGCATTGAAATATAAGAGAGGAGCACGCATTTCAGCAATGATCATTCAATTCATCTCAAGCTGACGACGGAATCTATATAGTTGGTTATTCAAATTCATCTCAAGCTGACGACTGAATCTCGTCGGTCATTCAAATTCATGAATAAGCAACCAAGTTCAAAGTAACTGCATTCAATTAAGACTGGATTTTAGACGTGAAATCCTGAATTTAGTTGTTTTGGGGCGGTGTATGTATGTCCTTTGCATTAAGCATTCAATATAGTGGGATGTATAGGACCCCGTTTACAGTGCGGGGCTCGGCCGCGGCTCGGCCGCGGCCGAGCCCGCCTCCATTTCAGTGTAAACGCGCAAAAGGCCAAATGCAGGGCCAACATTGGCCGCGCATTTGACCCCGTTAACAGTGCGGGGCTGGGCCGAGCCGCGACCGGGCCCAGCCTCAATTGCGAGGCCGGGCCCCGCAATTTTGTCCGTTTACACTGCCGGGCTCGGCCGCGCTTTTGATTCAAACCTTTCAATATTTTGTCGTAGTGGCGCTCTGCTTGTAAACAAATGCAATTTGGTATTGTCTGGGTTTCAGACCCTTTGCCAAATGAATTCCATGGCGACGAAGTCGCCGTTCGCGCAAAGGACTTTGCCGAAGGAAAAAATCCTTTGCAGGACAAAACCACCTTAAACTACACTAGTTTTTGACGTTGAGGGGGTTAATATCCTGAACAGCGAAATAGTACAGGCAGAGGGTTTGGAAGCCAGACTAAAATTGGCCGCGCATTTGGCCCAGTTTACGTTTACACTGAGAAAAGGCCGGGCTCGGCCGCGGCTCGGCCGAGACCACCTCCAGAGCGAGGCCAAATGCGAGGCCAATTTTGGCCCCGCATTTGGCCTTTTGCACGTTTACACTGAAGCGGGGCTGGGCAGAAAAGGCCGGGCTCGGCCGCGGCTCGGCCGCGGCTGTGCCCAGCCCCGCTTCAGTGTAAACGTGCAAAAGGCCAAATGCGGGGCCAAAATTGGCCTCATATTTGGCCTCGCTCTGGAGGTGGTCTCGGCCGCGGCCGAGCCCGGCCTTTTCTCAGTGTAAACGCAAACTGGGCCAAATGCGCGGCCATTTTTAGTCTGGCTTCCAAACCCTCTGCCCGTACACGTGTTTGTTTGTTTTTTAGACGGCACAGATTGGGGACCCTAACCCTAAACCCTAATCCTAACCCTAACCCTAACCCTAAACCCTAACCCAACGTGTTTCCCATAGGTTTAATACGCGCCATGCCCCAATCTGTGCCGTCTAAAAAAAAAGAACAAACAAAAAACAAAAAACGCTGCCCGTACTATTTCGCTATTCAGGATATTAACCCCCTCAACGTCGAAAACTAGTATAGTGTAAGGTGGTTTTGTCCTGCAAAGGATTTTTCCTTTGGCAAAGGCCTTTGCCCGAAAGGCGACTTCGTCGCTACGGAATCCAGTTGGCAAAGGGTCTGAAAACCAGACAATACCAAATTACGTTTGTTTACAAGCAGAGCGCCACTACGACAAAATATTGAAAGGTTTGAATGAAAAGCGCGGCCGTGCCCGCGTGTTTTTTTAGACGGCACAGATTGGGGACCCTAACCCTAACATTGGGACCCTAATCCTAAACCTAACCCTAATCCTAATCCTAACCCTAACCATCAAACCCTAACCCTAACCCTAACCCTTACCCCAACCCTAACCCTAAACCCTAACCCAACGTTTTTCCCATAGGTTTAATACGCGCCATGCCCCAATCTGTGCCGTCTTAAAAAAAAAAAAAACGCAGCCCGGCAGTGTAAACAGACAAAATTGCGGGGCTCGGCCCCGCAATTGAGGCTGGGCTCGGCCGCGGCTCCAATGCTCCAATGAATGCTCCAATAGTGACTTTGATTGCTTATTCGGTGCTGAGAGCGCAAAATGCGTGAAATTGAGTGCTGGGAACAGGAACTTGAATGACAAAAGTATGAAATTGACCTAAAAAACAATATTTATAGCAATCTCTCCCTCTCTGCATCTTCGTTCTTCCTTCTATTGTCTGTTGACGAGAGAGAGAGAGAGAGAGAGAGAGAGAGAGAGAGAGAGAGAGAGAAAGAGAGGGGAGGGAGAGATCGGGAGATCTAGAGAGTAGTTACTATCTTTATGGCATGATGAAACGTAGGGCCATACACATAAGAGTCTTTAATTGATGGCTTTAGAGGAGCATGACATGGGCGTATGAATCCCGGGGATGGGATGACCTGTGCGAATATCCTCCCCCCCCCCCACCTCAAAAAAAAAAAAAAAAAAAGAAATAATGGAAGACAAAATGTAATTGTATAAGTATCGGCATACTGTAGGACGTTCGATCGCACGCACGGCTAGTAAGAGCTATATATATACAGAGCTTAACAGTAACATAAATATCTTTTAGGATTTGTTTGTGTATACAAAATTTTCTCAAATCATCACTTATACAGGGCCGGCGCAGCAGTGGGGCACGCTTTTTGTGCACCATACAAAGGAATACATAAGGTGTCATCACTTTGGGCCCCCCACTTTTTTCAACCCGGAAGTACGTAAGTGGCACTGAAATAGAAATAGAGATGTTGAAGTATGGCGGCGGTAAGGTTATGTGTTTTCTGTGAAGACCTTTTTTTTTATAACACCCGGAAATGGGAGGGGAGAGAATGAGCTGAGGACCTTTTTTTTTTTTTTTTTTTTATGCTTGTCAGCTGAAGAAACCCGGAAGTGGACGGGGAGAGATGAGCTGAGGATTTTTTGTTTTTGCTTGTCAGCTGAAGAAACCCGGAAGTGCACGGGGAGAGATGAGCTGAGGCCTTTTTTTTTTTTTTTTTTTTTTCGGGACCAACTATTACCTACGAAAAACAAATCAAGACAAGACAAAACAAAAACACCCAAATTCCCCCTCCCCCTCTTTACTGAATCCATGAGCAAGCGATGATAACTCATGCATGATATGCCTATATATGGGCATGCAGGGATGATCAGGGGCATCGTTCCTACGGGGGCAAAGGCGCAGTTGCCCTCCTCGCCGTGAAAACGCTGGGGACAAACATATTATTATCATTCCCCGCTCCCCATAAAACCTGAAATTATGAAAATTATCGAACTTTTTAAAATAGAAAATCGTCCAAATACTCCGCCAGAAGTATGCACCATATCGTTGAATTACGATCACAAAAATTATATAATTGTGCTCCTTCGCTGGGCCCCTTTGCATAGACTTCGTACAATTTTCAGATTGACAAATTTGCGAATATTTCATCAAAAAGTGTTCGCAGACCTTTCACTTACAAAATGTAAAGCTCCCTAATTTGGGAGGTTGACAGCGCTTTCCAAATGACCCTTCAGCTCTGACGCCCGGTTCCCGGACATAGATTTAGTATACTTTTGGTTGACAGTTTCACAAAATATATTCCATTAAAATCGTATATACGATGCAATCATTATCATTTCATTTTTGAAATGCACTAGCTCTCTCATGTTGGAGGGGTTGGGGGATACAGAAATTATGAATTCTGTAATCTTTAAGGATTGACAATTTTCCAAATATAACACCAAAAGTGTGTACCAGATCGTTTAATGCAAAAACTCCCTCGTGAGGAGGGGGTAGCTCCCTCCCACACCCTCCCCCTACACACTGCCTTAAAATCAGTCTTTATTTTACTCATTTCTCAATAGAAAACTATGATATCTAACCAACTGTGTGCACCAAAACTCAGAATTTCAGGTCAAAATACTTAATCTCCCTCGTGTGGGAGAGATCTTCCTCCCATCCTCGCACACTTCCCTGAGGATAATCCTTGTTACCTTATTTTCTTAATTTATCTTGATAGAATCTTATATCAAATGTAAATCCTAAAATCTCCCTCGTGTGGATGGGGGTTCTCTCCTCCCACACCCTCAACCGCACATTCCCTGAATATATCAGATTTGACATTCTTTTTTATATATATAACAAAAATCGATTATTTCAACAAAGGGTTGCACCAGATATTTGAATTTTAAGTCTGAAAATGCAAAAATGTTCTTCGTGTGGGAAAGAGATACCCCCACCTTTCCCCTCAATATGTCATATTTATCTAACTTTTTTGACTATAGGCAAAAATCAATTATTTCAACAAATGGCTGCACCTTGTGCCTAAATTTCAAGTCTGAACATGCCAAAATCGCCCTCCTGTGGGTTTTCCCCACATCTACTTAAGTATTTAATGAATTTGTCTTATCCTCATGTGGGAAGGTTTATCTCCGCTCACACACCCCCTTCTCCGCAATATCTTTCTTACTTATTTTATAGAAACACAAATCGAATATTTCACCAAAAGGGTGCGCCAGATCTCAGAATTTCGAGTCTGAAAATGCAGAAATCGCCGTTCTGTTGGAGGCTCCCTCATGCATTTAACTGAATATGTCTTACTTTCTTCTTAGAAACAAAGATCGAACACTTCACCAAAAGGGTATATCACTGTACAGACCTCTGTAATTTCAGGTCTATGCAAAATCGCCCTCATGAATGAGGGGGTTTGTCCCCCTATCATTCCCTCTCCCTGCACATTTCATTGAATATGAATAGAAGTAGTTCACCAAAAGTACACATATAGATATTCGAATTACAGATCTAAAAATGCAAATTAAGGGGGTACCCCCTCTACACCCCCCCCCCCCCCCCCCCCTCGCTAGGTCGCCCCCTCGCACATAGCCTCGAAGTTTTAACCGCCTCCCCATTATGAAAACGGCTCGACGCCCCCTCGGGATAACTGTAGTTTCAATTGACTCTTGAAATTCAAGGGAATGCGTAACATAATTCAATTTAAGTCGAATATTTCACCAAAAACCTGCACCAGATCTCTGAATTTAAAGTCTGAAAATGCAAAACTCGCCCTTCTGTTGGAGGTTCAATTGACTGAATTCAAGAAAATGCATAATATAATTTGATTTAATTTAAAGAGGATGGCTAGTAACTGATCAGTGGGAATCAGTGGGAATGCTTGGGGATGATTATTCCCATCCTTGTTGGAGTCATTTAATAGTACATCATATATCTAATGTTGTGCGAAAATTACTTGCTTCAGAACGGTCTCATATTCAAGTAATGTGCAGTTTAATGTTTCCAGGTTAGCATGCCTGCGCAGTGACGGTACATTAAACTGCACATTACTTGAATATGAGACCGTTCTGAGGCAAATAACTTTCACACAACAGTAGATTTATAATGTAGGCTACTCTTAAATGAATCCCACAAGAATGGGAACAATCATCCCCCAGCATTCCCGCTAATTCCCACTGATCAGTTACTAGCCACCCCCTTTATTCAAACATCGCGCGCGTGTGCGTATTATGGGCTTGTACTTGTGCTTGTAATATTATGTGGTAATTATCGCCGATCATACCCCCCCCCCCCCCCCCACTCGGTACTGATTTACTCCACAGCATATCGCCTGAGCTATTTATGCACTTTGAACTGAGTACGTTGATGACTTGATACTCTTTCATTACACTTGGCAGGTGTCGAAAGGTTTAGGTCTTCATCGACTGATTCTTTGCAGTGTTTTAGCCTGTTATTGGAGAAAATCCCTCCATTGTGCTATAAAGGATGTGGTAACGTCGAAGTAAACACAGGTAAATCTCTTTTTAACTTCATTTTCTCTTTGATTTCGACTACTTGCGACATTCAAACGGGATGCACATGGTCGTTATATTCTCTCACATTGTACTGATTGCATAGATACTTTAGACATGATAGGAATGGATAAGTAGAGTCTAGAACAAATGATTTTAAAATCAGTTTACATGCAAGGTAATTTATCGCTTCACTTAACGTGCGCTGGTCAACTGCGACATATAGATTCTGTTTATAATAATAATAAAAATAGCGAGACTCTTATAAAGCGCTTATTTCTACCTAAAAAAGATACTCAAGGCGCTATAGACAGAGTACATACTTTTTCACGTTACAACATTATCACAAAAAACAATAAGACAATAAACCAACAAACAATAGGCCTATATACGTACACATACTATACATACAGGCATACAATATTGTCAATTTAATAGGTCTTGAGATACTTTTTGAAACCATCAATAGAAGATGCTTCTCTCAGAGATTTTGGTAGGCCATTCCATATAATAGTTTTGGGCCCATATATGAAAAAGCCCGATCCCCCAATATGCTTGATTCGTGGTTTAATTTTAGCGAGTTTGATGAACGGAGATTACGTGGTGGTTTGATGAAGATGAAGAGTATATTTTGAAAGTAGACAGGGGCAAATTTGTGCAATGTACGGTAAACAAGAAGAAGAATCTTGAAGTTAATACGTTTTTGTACAGGAAGCCAGTGTAGGGACCGAAGTATTGGGGTAGTATGCATAGTTTTCTCCGTGAAAGTAAGTAATCTAGCGGCACAAATCTGAAGACGTTGCAGTTTACTGAGTTCTTTTTGTTGAAAGCTGCAAAACAGAGAATTGCAGAAATCTAGACGAGACGAAATAAGGCCATGCATCGGTTTTTCTGCTGCTGATCTAGTTAAGTATCTCCGAATTGAGCCCAGGTTACGCAAATGAAATCTTACAGATTGGGATACATATGAAATGTGGTCTTTGAATGTCAGATTTGCATCATAAACAACACCAAGATTACGAACTTTGTTCGAAGGCTTGATATTACTGTTGCCAATTCTAACATATAACATGTATCAGAATTCACTTCAGACAACATCTGTTTGGATCCTATCGAAATAAATTCTGACTTACTGTCATTAAATTTGAGACCATTTCTTTCCATCCATGCCTTAACATCATCAATACATAATTCTAATCGTTTTACAGCTTCAGAGAGTTCAGTCCTGGTTGGTGAAAAAGATACAAATATTTGTATATCATCTGCATAACAGTGATACTGAATGTCGTGTCTTTCAAAAATGTGTCTAATCCTTGAAAGATATAGTGAGAATAGATGTGGTCCACCTACAGACCCTTGCGGGACACCGCAAGTAAGTGCAGTCGGATCAGAGTCACTGTCATTGATCTTAACATAATTGTGAACGGCTGGTAAGGTAAGATTGAAACCACTCTAATGCAAGTCCTGTGACACCAACAGATCTGAGAGTCTGGGTGTTAAAACACAACATTAATGTAAGATGCGTATAGACAATGCAGTGCATTAATTTACGTACCAGGGAAATATGTGATTTTATTGTTCAAATTTATTGAAAACCTGGCATGATGCATTAAAGCAATGGTCTGGTCCCCGGTATCACGGAAAATGATGCAGGGCCACAAAATCCCCCCCCCCCCCCACAAAAATACATTTTTTGGTGGCCTGATCTCTCTCTCTCTCTCTCTCTCTCTCTCTCTCTCTCTCTCTCTCACACACACACACAAACAAACAATCATTTCGGGGCTCATACTTTAAGTAAAGCACAGATTTATGAACGAATACAAGTATATCAATGTATTCTTCGAGTTTCAATTTCTATAAAAGAATTATAGATTGGAATCGCGAATAAATTGGACAAAGGACTATCTATAGAAAAAGTAAACTTTACTTCCATCTCTGCTGAGAGACTTTTGGCAGACTTTAATTATAATCAAAGTCTACCTATACATTTGGAAAAACTTTCCAATGTAGTACGCAAGTCGACATAAAGGGATGTATCTATGATGTATCAAACACATTCCTATACCGACTTTTCCTTGTGAAGTTACACATCAATGAAGCTTGAAGCAACTGAAAGCAAGGTCACAGAAGTTCTTTAGAGCACTGAATTTGGGGATAGGATATTCCGAGTTAAGTTCTAAACACGAATTCATACAATGTACTTTATTTTTCTTTATGCTTCCTATGTCTTGTCTGTGACTAATTTTCATTTGCCCTACATGTTCATTTACACGTCTTGTCTAGGCAAAGTATCGATGTATAGGCCTATAAATGATTCTGTTATTTCGTTTGTGTTGTTACGTCTTTCAATGTTTTCCTTTGATGAACTTCAATATAGTGATGATAATCATAACCATACTTCATATCATGGGTGGTAAATATCTTTCAAAATCATCAAAATGGGTCCAACAATATGACAAGAAAAAAAAAATGTTGGTCAACAGCTTCAATAATTGTTTTCGGGAAAACACCTTTTTTTTCTTTTTTTTGTAATTAGTAAACTAATCTACCTGATTGACAATGATTATTTTGTCGCTAAGATAAGATTAGCATGGTGATAAACTGATAAACTTCTAAGAATGATATGTTTTCCTCTGTCCTATCCATTATATACTTGGATTTTAAAAAAAGAAGAGTTGTCGTATATCGTTCCATTATGAAATGGTAACCAAAAGTAATTGCTTTGTTTGATGCTTAATCCTTGTCGAATATAGAGATGGACAACTGGAATGTAAATGAGCTAGATACCGTAACAACCTCATGTTCACACAATGATGTAGAAAGCCAGGAAACCCCATCGACTGAAAGATCACCTATGGAACCAGCTACAGGTCAGTTGGCCAGAAACCAGGTCTATCAGGTTCACAGTTAGAAACTACACACAACTAATAAATACATGATATTATACGTGACTTACTGTCTGCAACCTTTCAAAAAAAAAAAAAAAAAAAAAAAAACCTTGCCAAATGTATAAGAATCCTTGACTTCCATCAATCCCGAATAAACCTAAAACCATTATTAGAGATAAAACCAAATACCTATGACTGTATACGGTAGCACCCATAATAGCATCTTTACAGCTAACAGTACAAAAAAAAAATATAAACTTTCTGGTCAAAAGGACAGTACAGAGTTTGTAAGTCTATTTTCAAAGACATTTTCCCATATACTTTTCAAAGGCTTTTGATCATACTTCATACTACATCTTACTACTTGAGAATGATTATTTGAGTATTACATAATTTTTTTTTGGAAAATTAGTACATGTTATTAAGATATCAAAAAGGATGAAATGATCAGTCAACAGCTTAATGATGTGTTTCCCAGGGAACACCTCTTCTGTTTCAGTTAATATGATTAGAAACGTGCAATCGTAATCATAATTTATTTTTCATCCAAAATTGCATGATGACAAACTGATGATGAAAATATATATTCCTCAAACTTTCTTAAAAGCAAATAAACAGACATGGCAAAAACCGTTCCTTAGTGCCATCCAATAAGATTACTGGTTGCTTACAGTTATTGTATTGTTTTTTCCTTAATCTTCGTCGAGCAAAGAGGTGGAAATTCAAAAAAACAACAACAAGACACGGACTCCACCTGTTCTTGGCGCATTAAAGACGAAGGCCGTCAGGAAACTCCTTCGGCTGGGTAGATCATCGGAGAATCTAGCTACAGTTGTCCAGGAACCGGATCTGTCAGGTACACAGTTAAAACAACAACAACAACAAAGAAAAAAAAAACCGTGCGCGCGCACACACACACACACACACACACACACAAACCTGATTTATAATGCGATCAGTAACCTACCTACCGTTCAACGTTCAATCATTTTTTGTTATTTTTTTTTGTGTGTGCACCTACAATCGAAAAAAAAATAACCCAGAAAGTTTTGTTCACAGGCTTTAAACGTTACTTTATAAATATTTTTTGCTACTTGTTTTTCCATTCGAAACTCATATAACTTTACAGTTGCTATAGTTTAATAAGCCAGTTCGTAATAAGCTCCTGTACACATTGATATAAATGACCTTTCTTTTTTCTCAGTTGGTTATAGGCACTTCACTCGTTTTCATGCAGCATATAATGCATAAGCTTGCCAGACGTAACAATTTATGGAATTCATGTTGAAACAAAGAATAAAATTGCGTTTAGATCAGGTGATCAGAATACTATATACATCAGTTGCCAATTTAGCAGGCATCCATTTCATTGTTTTGTATTGAATGCAATAACAGCCTATTTTCTTTTACCATGTGTACATTGCGAAATACCACTCTTGCTGTCAGGTGGATGTGCTGGCAAGCACCATTTAGGTAAGGATCACATGAATAGTTATCGCATCACAGATGCTTATCTCACTAAATTTACAAGCCAAATTGCTTGTTGGTACAAATGATATTTTCCTGCTCCTGCGCAAAGCGGAATTACGAACTGGTCTATTTCTTGACTGGTTGCCAAAGGCTATTGCTTTTGTTTGTTCCTTAATCTTTGTCAGAAACAGAGAAGGAAACTCGAAAGGAAAGGAGCAAGACCTGGAATTCACCAGGTTTTGACACAGTGGTGCTGCAAACCAAGAAACTCAGTCAGCGGGTTAGATCGTCGGGAGAATTAGCTCCTGTTGCTCAGGAAACAAACTGTTCAGGTACACATTTAAGAAAATTACGGACAACCAATGTACGATTTTGTTAAGGTAACGTAGTGCAACATTTTCACTTCACAATTTCTTGTCAAATGCTAAAGAATCAATGCTGCAATGTTGAATGAAAAAAGAAGCAGGGAATAGTTAAAGAATCAACACCAATGACTAACAGTAGCAGTCACCGAAAAAAAAAAAGTTTACACGGCTATGTAGGTAGTAATTGAGAGCCGTTTCATTAAAATATTTATGTCAAGTCTTTCATCAACGATTTTCCTTTTTTTTCTAACTTTTACCATGTTTCATGATTTAAAATGTATGTAAATATCACCATAATGAATATCACAGGTACTAAATTCCTTTCAAATCATTAAAACATATCCTTCAACATAACAAAGAAAAAAAACCAAGATTAGTTAACAGCGTTATGTAGACGTGTCACCATGTTCACAGGGAACACCTCTGTTTCATTTATGTCTACAAATCACATCTGCACGTGGTCATTGAGAATAGCAGTAAGACATACTTTAAAAGAATATAATTATGCTATTCCTCTATTTTTCTTAAAAGAAAAGAATGTTTTTCTTCATTCCATTCATTGACTGGCCACCAAAAGTAATTATTTTGTTACCTTTGAACTTCGTTGAGAACAGAGATGAAAAACTCGAATGAAAAGGAGCAGGATACCTTGACTACCCCGTGCTCACCCAATGACGCAGAAAACCGGTCGCCAGTAAATTCAGCTGTTTTCCAGAAACTGGATCTGTCAGGTACGCGTAGAAAACACACACACACACACACACACACACACACACAGAGAGAGAGAAAAACATACAAACAAACAAACGCACATTTACACACACCCCTACACAAACACATACATACACTACTAAAACATTATTGCATATACTTTTACAACGCGCATCAGTGCACCTTTCTACCTGTCAATCCTTGTCAAAAAGGTTATCTACAGAATCCTGTGCAGCAATCCCGAATAAAGATAAAATCACAAATAGAAATAAAACCAATGCCAATGACTCTACTCCAGAAACCACATTATATCTTTACAGTTAACAATGAAAACGCCTACAAAAAACGCCAACAACTTTAAAATTCAGCATAAGAGTTTTTGTTTTTGTTTTGTTTTGTTTTTTTTAAGCTGCTAGATTTTTTTTTCTTCCAAAGGTTTAGGATCACCTTTCCTATTTGATCAGAATTATTATTCTGCGTTGATAATCTCAATGCTCGAAATTGCATGATGATATACTTTTAAAATGATATGTTATTTCTCTACTTTTCTCCAAAAAAAAAAAAAAAAAACCCTCAGTGCCAATCATTGAAAATGTTGACAGAACCGCTGCTGCAATCCCGAATGACTACAGCACTGCGAACAAAAAACAAAACAAAACAAACAAACATACCAATGACGTTTACGGTTTATATGATTTGTTATTCCGAACGTTCTTTAATTCGAAGATTCTTTATTCCGAATGAAAATTGAACAAAGAATGTTACCATAAAACAAACTGAAACTATACTTAGATTACAAGGTTCATGTGAAATGGCCACAATAAATAGAATCAATTTGCGTGGTATCAAAATATTTCTATGATTTTATCATTAGATACTTCTGAAACTTCTCCACAAAGTTCAACGACGGGATACCGAGAAAAAATGAAAATACGATTATTAAAAACAGTTTCAGTGGAAAAGGTAATGAATAGTCCCCGGGACATTCTTTGCCAAGCTGGATGCTATATTGTGACTGACGGAAAGAGCAGATGTGTCTGCAAAGTCGACTCTGAAGAGAACATTGAGGTCCTTTGCTCGAGGAAAGACGGGCTACCAAACACGGCATCCAAAATGCAACCATACGGAATCGTGGCGCTGTCAATTGAAGAGCCAACATTTCTATTCACAGATCGTAGGAATGGATGCATCCTGAAGTACGAGAAACGAGGAGATAGGTGCAAAATGTGGACTATAGGAAAGTCGAGGCAGTCACAACCGACGGGAATTTGCCGTGATAAAGCAGGTTATGTCTACGTGGCTGATCAGGGTGACGGACTTATTCATGTTTTCGACGAAGATGGCAAACACATAAGGCAGTTTGGTAAAAACTACCTTAAGAAACCTGGACTCATTGCCCTCAACTCATTAGATGAATTATACGTAGCTGATGAAGTGAAGGGGATGCATGTATTCACACTAAAAGGGGAAATATTATCTAAAATCAGCATTGCTAATACACGGTCTTGTCATGGCGTTGCATTTGACAGACATGACAACATCTTCATTACTACACGGCAGTCTTCCTTGTTAGGAAGATTAGATTTTAGTCAAGAGCTGATTGAGGTTTTTGACGCAAAATATCACAATCTCATCGCACATGTTGGTGGATTTCGAGGATTCTATAAGATAAGGGGGCTCTGCATTGATCACGCTGATGATACCCTGGCCGTGGTTGATGGCGCGAACGAGCGCATAGCTATTTATCAGATAGAATACGAAGGTTGATACCCAAGGTTCGTTCTTACTAAAGGGGCGATCACACATCGCCGGTTTAGATGGCGGTTCATGGCGGTTCTCAAACCGCCGTGAACCGTGTCCCAACGATGGCGGAAAGCACTTAAACGCGATGTGACTACGTTCTCAACACGTTATGAACACGTCCCTAACGCGGATTGGCGCAGTAGTAACACGGATCTTCCCGAAAGGTGGAGGAGTCCATACCAAGTCCCTATAGTTGGATGCAATCAGAGTCCTTTCACCCGTCTTCAATGGGTTACAACAAGGAGCGTACTGCTTTCTTATGTATAAACACAATCCAAAAGAAATGGCGAAACGTTGTAACCCCTGTGTATTTACAGATTGACATTAGTGATGCAATAAGCAATTGTCTTCAAGTTTCAACATGCTTTTTTTTCTCTCTCTCTTTTAACTTTTAAAATATATGTGTTAACTGCCATTAAAAAAAAAGACATGTCAAAGCAGAATCCATCATAGTTTACAAACTTTCCTTTTCATTTGCAGGTTTATGTATCAAGTGATGTAAAAGTAGGGCCTACTTGTTTGTTTCAACATCTCTTTATTTTTTCTCTTTATTAGTTAAGTTTACATATATGTCTAACAACAGTCAATGAAAATACATACATATCAAAGAAGAATACAGTATGTCTACATAGTATCCTGTTTATTTACAGGTTCACGTAACATGATAATGGTGTTTTTTTTTTCTGGTTTCAACATTGTTTTTCCCTCTTATACTCTCTTCAGTTTCAACATATCTGTATCAACATGCAGTCTTACAAAAAGGCATACATTAAGAAGGCAGAACCCAACATATTATTTGCATATGTATTCTGTGTATAACTTACAGGTTCACGTAGCTGTTAAGCTTTAACACAACCATGAACACACCGTAACTGATGTACTATTCAAAATACCTACCAATTTTTTTGAACATTACACTTTCTTTGTTACTCCATGCGTTAAAAAAAAAAAAAAAAAGAATAATGAAACTTTGGCATTCAATACATTTATCCGATCTTGTATTATGGGTTCTTTTTCGCTTTTTCCCCCATTTTTTATTGCTCCGCCACGAAGTGTCGCCGGAGGCATTATTCTCTTTTAAGTTCAACATTTGTTTTTGCATGAAAAGTTATGGCGGTGTTAACACGGTATCATCACGGGTCTTGCGATGCAAACACGGAGGACGCCGTTCCTTACACGGTGAACGGCGTTTTAAACACAGTCTATTTCAAACCGCCAAGATCGCCACGAAAAATTAAACATGTTTAATTTTTCTGGCGGTTCCCTGCGGTTCTCGGGGTTTACGGCTGATGAGTGACGGATGACCAGGGTTTGTGTACGGTGTGAACACGGTCTTTGGCGGAGCACGGCGAATAGCCGAACCGCCATGAACCGCCATCTTAACCGGCGATGTGCCAGGCCCAAAACCCCTAACGTGCCAGAGGTTTTTACCTAACGCCAGAACGTTTCGAAACTGGACTGACAATGAAATTTAAAACCGCCATATCTCTGAAAGTATTGACTGTTTTGAATTGGGTTCTACACAACATATATCAAGAAATGTTTGTTCTTTAGTGTCATGTAGTCAATTTGCCATAATATCAATCTGAACCTGAAATATTGCAGAAATAAATGATGCATCAAAAAAATTATTAGAAATGTTTGTGTAGTATGGAAAAAACGAGTCAGTCGTGTTGTTTCTTCAAAAGAACGCTCCCTTGACTCTGTGAGAAAGTTTTGAAGCAACATCTCCTCTTTCAAATGATAACAAAATTGCCTTCTAGAATTGTATGATTCCAAAGATACTAGCAGTTTATTTTGTCTTAGCAATTTTTTTTTTCTGCCTCAGTAATTCATTCCCAAATCTGTGTCCTTTAGTCCCAGATCTTGTATTTGAAACTATAGTAATTGTCCCGGGCCCTGGAAGAGTGTCCTTTGTCCACTTGAGAAGGAAGAGCCTACTAATCCTTCTTTTGTCTAAAGCAGACCACGGGCGGGGGGGGGGGGGGGGTACTCTATTGAAATCGGCAGCATAGGCGCCGGAAGTGGGGGGGCAGGGGGGGCGGCCGCCCCCCAATCCAAAAAGTGGGGGGGCAAAACGCATTTTTGCCCCCCCAAAAAGCCCCCCCCCCAAAAAAAAATAACAATAATAATAAAAATAAATGAATAAACAAAGAAAATAAAATAAATATCCCAATATATATATATTAATAAAAGGGAGAAAATATGGCTACAAACGGCAGCTTTTCGACTGTAAAATGTCAAAATTTTCAAGCTCGCTCGCTTCGCTCGCTCGCATCCAGCAGTTGAGCCCGGTGCGCCTCCCCCTTAATTTCTAAAGCGAAAAACATAGCTACGACGGCAGTTGTTGGACTCTAGAATGTCAAATTTTCAAGCTCGCTCGCTTCGCTCGCATTGAATCGTTATGCCATTCTCCTAATGTTGCTGACAGTAATTGCCAGCAGTTGCGCCCGATGCCCCACCCCTTAATTTCCAAAGCGAAAGATAAATATAGCTACAAACGGGAGTTTTGGGACTGTAAAATGTCAAAATTTTCAAGCTCGCTCGCTTCGCTCGCTCGCATTGAATCGTTATGCCATTCTCCTAATGTTGCTGCCAATAATTGCCAGCAGTTGAGCCCGATGCCCCCCCCCCCCCTTAATTTCCAAAGCGAAAGGTACATGTATAGTTACAAACGGGAGTTTTGGGACTGTAACATGTCAAAATTTTCAAGCTCGCTCGCTTCGCTCGGTCGCATTGAATCGTTATGCCATTCTCCTAACGTTGCTGCCAGTACTTGCCAACAGTTGCGCCCGATACCCCCCCTTAATTTCCAAAGCGAAAGATATAGCTAAAAACGGAAGTTTTTGAACTGTAAAATGTCAAAATTCTCAATCTCGCTCGCTTTGCTCGCTCGCATTGAATCGTTATGCCATTCTCCTATAATGTTGCTGCCAATAATTGCCAGCAGTTGCGCCCGATGCGCCCCCATTTATTTCCAAAGCGAAATATATAGTTACAATTAAAACTCCAGTTTTGGAACTGTAGAATATCAAAATTTTCAAGCTCGCTCGCTTCGCTCGCTCGCATTTTATTGTTATGCCATTCACCTTATGTTGCTGACAGTATATAATTTGTCGATCGTTTCACACCGTCATATTCCATAATCCATGTAAGGAAAACTTACAATGTTCCTCAATGACTGCGTTGTTGAATGTGTCACATTTCGTAATGTATTGTAGTCCCATTATTGCTCACGCACACACGCACAAGCATACAGACCGTCTAAAATTACTGTATGGTTCCCCCCATGTTTCGACCCACCGTACGCCACTTCACATATATATATATATATATATATATATGTGTGTGTGTGTGTGTGTGTGTGTGTGTGTGTGTGTGTGTGTGTGTGTGTATGTGTATATTGTGTAACATATGCATGGTCTAATCTTTAGCCCCCTCCAATGTTTGCCCCCCCCCAATCCAAAACTGCTTCCGGCGCGCCTGATCGGCAGGTCTTTGTCCACGCGCAATTCCTATGCTAGCGTGCATGGGAACGATTTGTGAAGTTCACCATTACAATAGGATGAAAGACTTGACCGACAAACAAAAGCTGACCCTCTTTGAGGGACAAAATCAAAGCAGCTTCCCGCAGGACAGCATCCAAGCGGAACAATGCGACTGGAACCGCATAGACAATACACGCAGATTCAATAGCATACACACGTGTGGTTTACCAATGAGACTTTTGATCCATACACATCTCGCAGAGGATGCGCTCGCTGCGCATTTTCCCGACGCGAAAAAAATACACATAGCTGCAAAATCATGTATTTACTCAAAATTTTCCAATGTAAGCGTGCTTATATTTTCAGTGGAAACGATGGCTATGCTAATCAGCTACCAATACATATCATTGGCAGTTTCTTGGTGTAACACATTACGGTACCACAAGAACTTAAATGATCAATGCTTTTCTCGCTCTTCTTAGTCGCCGATCGGCGACCATGGCACGTCAGCACTAAGGTCGCCGTTCGGCGACCATGGCACGTTAAGAGTTAACAAACTATACAAAAGGTCCTTTGCTCTGAAGGGTATGGTACGACGAGTTCGTTTTCCAAAAATACTAATAATGATGATAATGATAATATAATGATATAACAATATCTATTGCATTAATAAGAAGGTTCGTTTTTCCGCAGGGTCGTTGCTCCATCTCAGGTCGAAAATCCCATAAAAACCAATAGAAAACCAACACAGCATTTTTGTTGGTTTCTATATTGGTAATCCTTTAGTTTGTGTTGGCATTGTTACAACAGAGGCAATACAATCCCATTGAAACAAATTGCATCCAACAAGTCCAAATTGCATCCAACAAAAACTAACAGACATGAAATCCTGTTGGTCCTATCGGTGACTTTTGAAACCCTTGAAACCAATAGATACTAGATGAGACCGTTGGGTATTCATTTCTATTGGTTTCTAATGGTTCTGTTGGTTTTATTGGGTTCGGTTGACTTTTTTTGGTTTTAATATTGTTCATGAATGTTCATTTAAACTTTGAATACCAGGGGAATTGCAGAAAAATATTAACATCTGAAACATTCATTAGAAATTGTATTACACATTCTTGGTGTTGTTGTACATAATATCATCTTTTATTAACAAGCATTATTCTCATATTTTGATAATAAATGAGTGACCTAATTAGTAACCAATCCTCAAAGCTCTAATATCATGTACAGAACTAGATATCAGGTATAATAGTCAGTAGGAATACGTTCTAGCTTTTAGAGGAAGTCTATAGGTGGAAGATGAGTTTAGCTATAATGTCACTGCATGAATGAATTTACATAAATTTGCATTGGTCCCAATAGTCTCCAACAAAACTTTCAATTTATGACAATTGGTTTTCTGTTGGATCAACAAGAAATTGTCTATTAGTATTTTATTGGACGTGTAGGACTTTCTATTGGTGCTAGTTGGATTTCTATCGGGTTTGTATATTGCACCAACAAGACATTTTCTGTTGATATTCGATTGGACCAATATATCACTTCCCCTAATGAAACCAATAAGCCTGTTGGTTTTGATGGTCCAATAGTTTATTACAATTTCGACCTTTCGACCTATCCTTCAGAAGGAAGGAGTCTGTCACACTATAGCTAGGTCACCATAGCATGCGCAAGTGCTCACTTTATACAGTGGCTTTTATGACGTCATGTGTAACACTGGGTGAACCTTTGCCAAACAAGGAATATTGGACATATATGGCTATGCTAACATCTGCGCATTACGAGTTACCTTGAACATCGAAGCCTAAGCTGGTATCTCACTGAGCGGCGAACGTTTGCGAACGTAGCGAATTTGAGATTCGCCAACTTTTCTGACGAATGTTTGCGAAAAATCAAAGTTCGCTTCTGCCATTAGCGACATTTAGCGACTTTTAGCGATGTTTAGCGACAACTAGCAACACTTTAGCGAATGTTTGCGAAAGTGTTTGCGAACACAGGTGGAGACTATTAGCGAATGTTAGCAAATGTTAGCGACAATTTTGCAAATGTTAGCGACAGTTTTGCAAATGTTAGCAACTGTTTGCAAATCCTTTGCGACAATTTTGCGAATGTTCTTGGACCTAGAAAAGTACCAGGCGATTGTGTATAGTAAGACCCATAAAACGACATAAAACCTTCTACTGAATTCAGATCTCTTTTGACAACCGTTCAAGATGGATTTCCAGGATATGGAAATAAATTTCTGCCAAGAAGAGGCTCAAGGTGTTGCTATCCTTGAAGACCTGCTTTGTCAGGCTGCTGCTACAGCTAATTGTGCAGCATAAGAGAAATAAAATAATGAAAAACAAGAAAGGAAGAAGAAAAGAAAGAGAGTCAGAGAGTGCTCGTTGCAGA
Source organism: Diadema antillarum (assembly GCF_040938485.1). Taxonomy (NCBI): domain Eukaryota; kingdom Metazoa; phylum Echinodermata; class Echinoidea; order Diadematoida; family Diadematidae; genus Diadema; species Diadema antillarum. The sequence goes on from NW_027271720.1 coordinate 1,151,764, forward strand.
GGACAGACTTTAGTCAATATGAAAAGCTTTTGAAGCAATTACAATCATGATGGAGATGTCAAGAGCTTCAAGAACTTTCTTAGAGTGGAACCTTGTCTGTTTCAGAAGCTTTTATATAGGAACCATGTGGTTACTTGTTCGCTAGCAGTGGCGAATCATATAAAAATGTTAGCGACACCGTATTACGACCGTTTGCGAATTCTTACGAGTGTTTTGAGAATGTTTGCGAATGTTTGCAACTGTTAGCGAAACTACAAATTCTCAAAGGTTCGCAAAGAAATTTTGAACATGTTCAAAATATCTTTGCGACAAGAAAAACTGTTTGCGACAATAAAAACCGTTTGCGAACTTTCTTGCGAATGTTAACGAACCTTTTGCAACCGTTTGCGAACCCTGGCGAATTCCCAAATTCGCTACGTTCGCAAACGTTCGCCGCTCAGTGAGATACCCCCTAAAAGGACTGATGTTATGGTGAATGATGCAAATTTGATTGACAGGTCTGGATTATTTCAAACGCGTCGTTATGTAAACTACACAAAGGCAGGTCACACTATAGTCTACCGAATGCGTAATTATTCATAGTATCACATCTGGCAACGCAATTACTCTGAAAAAAGAAAGAAAGAAAGAAAGAAAGTAAACACTTTTTTTTTTCAAGTTTATATTTCTCGGAGAATTTGCCTCTTAGAATATGCCTCACATGCCTAAAGGACATCAGTAAAATAACTTCTTTTGTGAGCCCTAGCCCATGTATTGCTTCCTTGTTCATACTTTGTGTGATACGTCAACTGTACCATTTCCATGTGGATGTATATCATGTTAATGGCATTGTAAATTCAATTTGGGTGAATAGATAATAATAATGATAATGATGATGATGATAATACTTATGATAATAATAGTAAAAATAATGATAATAGTAATAATAATAATATTTCACACAGAACAAGACCTGAGTTCAGCGTCAAAAATACCTATGATCGCTATGATACCTTAAAAGTCGAAAATATCAATGAAGATTAAAAATGATGGAGGAAAATGAATCTTTTGTCAATCCAAACTTAGTTTGAAGAAACAATATTAACAATAATAGGTGAAATTTGATTTTTTTTCTCTTTGAAATGCGGAAATTCTTCCAATATCTGGTACATGAATTTGTCTTATGAATGATTAAATTACTAGATTTACTATTAAATACTGAAATCTAATTTTTTTCTCCATTCCTTGGAAATAACTCAATTTATAAACTTGTAAGGAGGTCAAAATTGAAGTAAAAATCCTCAAATCCCCGAATATCTGCACTCTTAGACAATAGCCATTGAAGCCAATTAAACCTGGTTCAAGGAAAGTGAACAATCAACACATTTAAACAAACATGCCATTTTGATATTTTTGCCAGTCATGTGAAACTGTCGTCACAAATTGTCAAGACATGAATAGACCTACTGGGAGAACCGTGCATTATGGTGAAGGCATGCCAGTCGCCATTGTGACATTTCACGTTTTTCTATACTTTTCGTTTTGTTAGTTCAGCAGTAGTTATAAGTTATTGTTTATGTGAGTAGACTGTAATCTACAAGCTCTGCTTTTTGCAGTCCCCTTCCTTCGCAATCAATTTTGATTCTGTATTTGCCACGAAAATCATAACTTTCATTCTTTTTCATTTCACAGCATTTTCCTTTCACTTGCAATGTTGCATTGATTTGGTGCAACTATATGCGCCTTCGTAATGTATACCTCGAAGTGCTTTTTGTTTCAACCGAAATAAATCAAATGAATGGGATAATGATCATTATTTTATCTGCTGTTATGAACTATAATTATTCTACATATTATATTGATGTTGCTTTTTTTTTGCCAGATTCACTTCCCACTTTATTTTCAACGTTTTGATCTAAGATTATTTCCATTGGGAATTTTACCTTTTAGCATTGTGAATTTGTAATTTTACCTTTGAACATTGTGGATTTAAGAGCAATGTAGCCTTTAGGCTGGTATGTTCTACTGTTTGGGATTTTTTTCAATACACCGATTGAATTAAATTTAATCTAATTCAATTTAATTCAATTCTGTGCTCAGGAATGTACGTGAGTGTGAATGTCTATGAATTTGAGAGTGTGCGATTTCTTTCGAACAAAGGAATATAATATATTGGGAGTAGGCCTAAGTGCATCACTGCAAATTCAAAATCAATTTTCCTCTGAGATACTACAAACATACATACATATCACGTGTATAACGTACGGTATGTGCATACAGGGAAGTGATGATTCGAAAGCTGAAACACAAATAACTGCTGATAAGATAATTAAGACCTTATTTCTAGCTGTACATGTTTACAAAGGAAATGATACCAGTCAAGCCCATATCGCAAACACTAGCAAACCATAGGTCATACTTGAGGAGAGTATGTGTTTGCCTATCAGTGCCTATGTGCAATCCAACGGCACTGTATAGTTACAATTTGATTGCGTGCCAGAGGGTGTGCCTATCGCATTTTCTTCACTATAAATAAAAATGATAATAATATTGAGATGAAATAAACAAGTGTATGGACTTTGGTTCGCGCTCTTTGCACTGTACGTGTTGTCAGGAGAAATTACAGTCACGAGAACTGCATCTTGGTATTAATTCCGCTTTAATATCAGACAAGGTTAAAGGGCGATTTTCATAATTTCACATCATGACAGCTGCACATAGATCAACAGCTCCATGTGTACAGTTGTGGAATTTATTGTACTAGCCCTTGAGCAGAGAAACCAATTCTCTGAAAAATCTTAAACAAATTACACTGAACAAGAATGATGACATAGCAGGCTCACATATTTCAGAAATGTAGCTCTGTGTAATTCCATTAAAATACCGCTTGCTTGCGAGGTCATCTGTATTATAATCTATTCATTGCTTCTTCTTTTGTTCTACTTCCATGAGTCCCAACTCGTACATTCTTATGGTGACTCTGCCATGTCATCATCCTTGTTCATTGCAATTTGTTATAGATTTCGAAAATATTCTTATTCTTCATCCCAGTTATCAAAAATTCTGAAACCCTGTCCTCAGTACAACTAATTCATAGCAAACTGTCGTTCAAATGTAAAAATCTGAAAATCATCCTTTAAATATGAAACTCTATTCTAACTAATCTATAGTTGTTTAAATGTGAAAGGCTGAAAATCATCCGGCCATGCCGGCGGTCTCTATGTCGTACAAGAGTGACTGTATGATAACGCCTCCTAAGTCGACCGGCGTGATTAGATCATTCACGTATAAAGCATGCTCATACCAACCAAATGAATACATCAACAACAAGAAAAAAACTGTAGTTATAATGTTGCTTTTGTAGGCCTTTTATGTTTTATCTAGCTATTAATATTGAAGAATATAACGTTTGCATGAACGCGAACTCTGAACTGTAATTGAGATCGAAGATTATGTTTACAAAGATATAATAATCATGATCCTTTCTATCTCTCCCTCTCTCTCACTCCCTCTCCCTCTCTCGATCACACACACGGACACACATACATAGGCTCACACATACATATGTACACTGTGGTAATATTTATGTGTTCTGACTGGAGGAGCTTTATATATCTTCTAGACTCAGACCCCGGACTATCAATCACGAAGTCCCATCAATATAGTTCAAATCAGCTAAATTCAACAGTTCATTATAGTAGAGGCTACTATGAAATCCCGTGAGATTTTTGTTTGACTAACTTTGTCAATTTGGGGGTGTTGAATCCAAAAGACTTTGGTCTTTTTTTTTTCGACCACGTCTTCAACCGCCATTTTGAATTTCAAAATGGCCGTCATAGCAAACTGTATTTTTATCCATATCTCATTAAGTGAGCATTGTAGAAGCTTCAAATTTGGTGCAAAATGCATGGTTGTGATGTCAGACACTCTGGTTTATCTTTTTCTGATATTGTGGACTGTTTTGATACAATCTGTAGGCTGCCATCTTGAATTTCAAAATGGCCGCCATATCAAACAGTATTTTGAACAATATCTTATACAGTGAGCATTGCAGAAGCTTCAAAATTGGAGCAAAATGCATGGTTGTGATGTCAGACACTCTTATATATAATTTTCTGATATTGTGGATTGTTTTGATACAATTTAAAGGCTGCCATCTTGAAATTCAAAATGGCCGCCATAGCGTTTTTACCCATATCTCATGTTGCAATTACTGTATAGGAGCATCAAATTTTCAGTAATGCACATGCTTGTGGTGTCCAACCTTCCAGTACAGCTGTTTCCTATTGTGGATCATTAGATAGGCCACTAATTTGACATTCAAGATGGTGGAGAAAGAAAAACATATAATACTGTAGTAAGCGCCTCAGATGAATTTGCCAAAATTGTCCTAGTTCGACCGAATTCATGTTCAGGTCACGCAGAACGACAGCCATATCTTAATTCAAAATGGCCGCCATAAATTCAGACTGTAAGGATGAGGTTCCAATGACGTCTTCAAACCATCCTGAGTGTGGAGGGGGGGGGGGGGGGGGGAGGAGGAGGGTAGGGGCCCATACCACTTCCCATAAGTGTGGGGAAGCGTGTAAGCGTTACATCCCACGTCCCATAATATAGCCAAGCGGGTATATGTGGTTCGCGTACTGCGTGCTACATTTTTTCGCCTCTTAGGCAATACATTGTCTGGTGTCGTGGAACCTCGTTGATAGCTATATTTAATCCTAGTTATTAGATATTTCACAAAAGCAAGCTTTGATACGACTAAAGGTGATCTCCAAAAACTTAATGCTGCCTCGAGAGAAATGAAGACAAACAAGGAAAAGACTCGCAATGGCAAGAAATGCCATGGTCACCCTACCATGTATCCCATTCACATAGCTTGTCTGTTGACCACAAAATGAAATAACTCATAAGGAAGCTCATAATTGTTGGATATATTTCTGGAATAACACAGCATGAATAAGGAATGTCAATGAGTCGGCTTTTTCCTGATTGCACTTGTGTGGGTCATCCTCAATTATCAAGACTTCCAAGATGCTTACTGCTGTATACCGCCAATAATTCTAAAACTACAATGGACCAATACTATCTCAGTTCTGTGGCACTTTGGATGCATCAGACTTCCTCAACAATTTAGAACACCATCACACGAGCAGGGGCGGATCCAGGAATTCCGTAAAAAGGGGCGTGTTTACAAAATTAAAGGGGGGCGCACGCACCCCTCCCCCATTTTTTTTCTTTTTATTTCTTTTGTTTCAACAAAAAATAAAGGGGGCGTGCGCCGGTTGCGGTCCTCCCTGGATCCGCCCCTGCACGAGGGTAATGTCAAAAATTGTCACTGCATTGAAACTGATGAATGTGGTGTTTGGCAGTCAGGTATCGGAAACATTCAAGGAGGATATTCTAAAAGAGATGAAAGGGAAGTTTCCATGTTCTGTGCTAAGAATTTGTTTCTGAAAGAATTAATAAAAAAAATTTCTGCGTGGGATAATATGGAAAAGTCCAGACATTCAGCTCTTGCAATTTAAATACACCGTGTAAGATTGAATCAAAAGTCATAAAGCTTAAGAGGACCACTACCTTCTTATGACACTTCTACCGGTACAACAGTCTGATAGACCTGTCATTATATCCAGTCATTGCTGGACGACACAATCATCCAAAGTTATAGGTTCTACTGTTCTAAGTTATATCTCAATCACTCTTCATCTCACAATTTTATGGCCTTCTCCTCATTCTCACTAACTAAGGTTCATTTTTCATACCCATGCCTTAGAAACCCACAAAACTGAGCCAAACAATCAGCCTGAAAGTTGAAAAAGTGATCAGTCAATTCCATCTGACACAGATACCATATCACGGGGGAAAAAAAAGAAACAAAGGGTTCATCAAAGATGTCATGGGAGCTGTCACCCGTCACAACGAGGAAGCAGATATCCTCATTCCATTCCATTGCATGTATTGGATGCAACTTCCAGAGCGACAGGGAATTTCAGAGATATTAATGATTATTACGTATAGACACTGACATTTTCATTCTCCTAATGGATCTTTGCTTTACTTTTGATACTGCATCGCAAGTTTGTGCTGGAACTGGAAAAGGAGATGGTACAATTGACATTGTTGAGAGATTATGTTCTGTAAATTGTTGCGAAAAACAAAGGTCTGCTTGGTCATGCCTTTCATGGTGCAGGCTGAATCGTTTATTTAAACTCTAAATCGTCTAAATGGGGGCATTTAGTCACTCAGACCCAGTTACTGAGGCACTTTTAAACGTCATTTGCTTTGACTCCAGAATCACATGATTTCCCATTCACAAGTTTTACCCAAATGCAATGTTCTTAAAGGAATGTTTCCCATGACGGCCATTTTGCATTTCAACATGGCCGTGTACCTACAGGAAGCAGTCCAGCCTATGCAATAATAATACTATTTATTAAAGTGATTGACTTACACATTTTAGGTCCTACATGAAAGTGCTTCAGCATGCTTGAGTTTGCAGGGTAAAGATCTTGCAGCACCAAATATGGGTCGAAATCCATCTTGAATTTCAAGAGTCGCAACCAATGCGAATAGTCTGTTGTTACACGATGTATATAGTCATGTGTGTGTGTGTGTGTGTGTGTGTGTGTGTGTGTGTGTGTGTGTGTGTGTGTGTATGTGTGTGTGTTTGTAAAAGAATGTACAATGTACACCACCATAAACGCTGATATGCCTAAAAGTTGCTTGTAACTACAAATATACGTAGCTGAAAACCAGCCATTTTGAATGATAAAATGGCAGCCTAAAGAATGATCTACAATTTTAGGGAGAGGATCAAAGTGCATTTGAATGTTCAACATCATGAACCTGCTTTATGCCCTAAACGTGAACTTTCTGTATTGTTTATAACATGAAATATGGGTCAAATTATACATTCTGGTATGGCGGCCATTTTGGATTTCAAGATGGCCACCTATAATACAACGGCGTAGCCAGGATTTCATCTTAGGGGGAGGGGGGCGGTTAGTCTGCGAGGGAGCGAAGCGACCGAGCCCGAGCGAGCGGTGCGAGCGAGGTGGGGGGGGGGGGGGGGAGGGTGTGGGAGGGGGGTGTCCCCCCTCCCACGGTAAGAACTTTTTGCATTTGGATGTTGTAAATGGTGCAATTTGATGCATGTTTTTGCGCGTTTTATCGACGTGAAACAGTCCCACTTGTTTATGGTACAGTTTATTTTGATGTACATTATCATTGAACAATTTGACTATAAAATGGTATAATTTAGATACACTTCTTGTATCAATTCTTGTCACTGAATATCCTGAACGCGACTGAACCCGAGCGAGAGGAACGAGCGAGGGGGTAGGGGAGGGCGTGGGAGGGGGTGTCCCCCCTCCCACAGTAAGAACTTTTTGCATTTTGATGTTGCAAATGGTGCAATTTGATGCATGTTTTTGCGCGTTTTATCGACGTGAAACAGTCCCACTTGTTTATGGTAGCAGTTTATTTTGATGTAGATTATCATTTAACAATTTGCCTATAAAATGGTATAATTTAGATACACTTCTTGTATTAATTTCTTTTTTTACTGAATATTATGAACGCGACTGAACCCGAGCGAGTGGAGCGAGCGTGGGGGTAGGGGAGGGCGTGGGAGGGGGTGTCCCCCTCCCACAGTAAGAACTTTTTGCATTTTGATGTTGCAAATGGTGCAATTTGATGCATGTTTTTGTGCGTTTTATCGACGTGAAACAGTCCCATTTGTTTAAGGTAGCAGTATATTTTAGTGTAGATTATTATTGAACAATTTGCCTATAAAATGGTATAATTTAAATACACTTCTTGTATCAATTCTTTTCACTGAATTCATGAACGCGACTGAAGCCGAGCGAGCGGAGCGAGCGAGGGGGTAGGGGAGGGTGTGGGAGGGGGTGTCCCCCCTTCCACGGTGAGAACTTTTTGCATTTTGATGTTGCAAATGGTGCAATTTGATGCATGTTTTTGCGCGTTTTATCGACGTGAAACAGTCCCACTTGTTTATGGTAGCAGTTTATTTTGATGTAGATTATCATTTAACAATTTGCCTATAAAATGGTATAATTTAGATACACTTCTTGTATTAATTTTTTTTTACTGAATATTATGAACGCGACTGAACCCGAGCGAGTGGAGCGAGCGTGGGGGTAGGGGAGGGCGTGGGAGGGGGTGTCCCCCTCCCACAGTAAGAACTTTTTGCATTTTGATGTTGCAAATGGTGCAATTTGATGCATGTTTTTGCGCGTTTTATCGACGTGAAACAGTCCCATTTGTTTAAGGTAGCAGTATATTTTAGTGTAGATTATTATTGAACAATTTACCTATAAAATGGTATAATTTAAATACACTTCTTGTATCAATTCTTTTCACTGAATTCATGAACGCGACTGAAGCCGAGCGAGCGGAGCGAGCGAGGGGGTAGGGGAGGGTGTGGGAGGGGGTGTCCCCCCTCCCACGGTGAGAACTTTTTGCATTTTGATGTTGCAAATGGTGCAATTTGATGCATGTTTTTGCGCGTTTTATCGACGTGAAACAGTCCCACTTGTTTATGGTAGCAGTTTATTTTGATGTAGATTATCATTTAACAATTTGCCTTTAATGGTATAATTTAGATACACTTCTTGTATTAATTTTTTTTTTACTGAATATTATGAACGCGACTGAACCCGAGCGAGTGGAGCGAGCGAGGGGGTAGGGGAGGGCGTGGGAGGGGGTGTCCCCCTCCCACAGTAAGAACTTTTTGCATTTTGATGTTGCAAATGGTGCAATTTGATGCATGTTTTTGCGCGTTTTATCGACGTGAAACAGTCCCATTTGTTTAAGGTAGCAGTATATTTTAGTGTAGATTATTATTGAACAATTTGCCTATAAAATGGTATAATTTAAATACACTTCTTGTATCAATTCTTTTCACTGAATTCATGAACGCGACTGAAGCCGAGCGAGCGGAGCGAGCGAGGGGGTAGGGGAGGGTGTGGGAGGGGGTGTCCCCCCTCCCACGGTGAGAACTTTTTGCATTTTGATGTTGCAAATGGTGCAATTTGATGCATGTTTTTGCGCGTTTTATCGACGTGAAACAGTCCCACTTGTTTCTGGTAGCAGTTTATTTTGATGTAGATTATCATTTAACAATTTGCCTATAAAATGGCATAATTTAGATACACTTCTTGTATTAATTCTTTTTACTGAATATTATGAACTCGACTGAACCCGAGCGAGCGGAGCGAGCGTGGGGGTAGGGGAGGGCGTGGGAGGGGGTGTCCCCCCTCCCACAGTAAGAAGTTTTTGCATTTTGATGTTGCAAATGGTGCAATTTGATGCATGTTTTTGCGCGTTTTATCGACGTGAAACAGTCCCACTTGTTTAAGGTAGCAGTATATTTTAGTGTAGATTATTACTGAACAATTTGCCTATAAAATGGTGTAATTTAAGTACACTTTTTCTATTAATTCTTTTCACTGAATATCATGAACGCGACTGAACCCGAGCGAGCGGAGCGAGCGAGGGGGGAGGGGAGGGTGTGTCCCCCTCCCACGGAAAGAACTTTTTGCATTTTGATGTTGCAAAGGGTGCAATTTGATGCATGTTTTTGCTCGTTTTATCGACGTGAAACAGTCCCATTTGTTTAAGGTAGCAGTATATTTTAGTGTAGATTATTATTGAACAATTTGCCTATAAAATGGTATTATTTAAATACACTTCTTGTATTAATTCTTTTCACTGAATATCATGAACGCGACTGAACCCGAGCGAGCGGAGCGAGCGAGGGGGGAGGGGAGGGTGTGGGAGGGGGGTGTCCCCCCTCCCACGGTAAGAACTTTTTGCATTTTGATTTTGCAAATGGTGCAATTTGAAGCATGTTTTTGCGCGTTTTATCGACGTGAAACAGTCCCACTTGTTGAAGGTAGCAGTATATTTTAGTGTAGATTATTATTGAACAATTTGCCTATAAAATGGTATAATTTAGATACACTTCTTGTATTAATTCTTTTCACTGAATATCATGAACTCGACTTAGCCCGAGCGAGTGGAGAGAGCGAGGGGGTAGGGGAGGGTGTGGGAGTGGGATGGTCCCCCTCCCACGGTGAGAACTTTTTGCATTTTGATGTTGCAAAGGGTGCAATTTGATGCATGTTTTTGCGTGTTTCAACGAGTTGAAACAGTCCCACTTGTTTAAGGTTGCAGTAAATCTTAGTGTAGATTATTATTAAACAATTTGCCTATAAAATGGTATAATTCAAATACACTAGTCTTCTTGTATTAATTCTGACGCTGAATATCATGAACGCTGTCTGTTCAGCAATCAAACAGAAAAAGCATGCACACGAGGGTGTAGATAGGGGCATATCCCCTCCCACACGAAGGTATTTTGCGTTTTCAGACCTGAAATTCAGCGATCTGGTGCAAATTTTTGGTGCAATACTTTTTCATCGAAGTGTTAAAATCACGGAATTTAGTTCTTATTCCGAATGTGCACCATCTGTGCGTATGTATAAAGTCTAGTGAGGTAGAGCTTAGCTGAAGGGGGATTCCCCCTCCCGCTCGCGGAGCTTTTGCGTTTTTAGAATTGAAATAAAGCGATCTGGGTATAGCCACAGTCTACTTCTTTCCATGGCGGGGGGGGGGGGGGGGGGGGCGAGCAGGGAGAAGGCGTGGGCGAGTGTTATCTCCACCCTTCCCTTCCGATGGAGCTTTTATCTTTTTAAGGTTGAAATTGAGATATCTCGTATACGCATATTTGATGGAAGCAACATTTGGGAAATCACACACACACACACACACACACACACACACACACAAAACTGATGGGGGGGGGGCTGAGGGAGGAAAGGGTCGATTAAAAGGGGAAAATTCCCCTTATACATGAGGGAACCTTCAGTTTTGGGAATATAAGTCTTGTGCACTCAGAATTATTCAGATTTTTTGTAAATCTAAAAAGTGTACTTAGTTAGGGAAGGAGGCACAGAGGGGAGGGTTTGGGAGGGGGATACCCCCTCCCAAGCACGAGAGATTTTGCATATTTTGAATTGAAATTCAACGAGCTGGTGCTCACTTTGAGTGAAATATTAAAAAAAAAAATCTTATTTGATGAAAGGTTGCAAAGGAGACCCGCTTCATGTGCATGCATACAGTATACACGCATTCTTTTTCCGCCTCCCAAATCCCCGGTCCAAATCTTATGGGGGTGACCGCCCCAATCCCCCCCCCCCCCCCCTGGCTACGCCAGTGCTATAATATCAAAATGGACCATCATTTTAGAAAAAAAAAGATATTTCATAAAGTCTGATAGTATACGCATGCTCTTTGTCCCAAGTTATAACCTTACACAATGCATACGATATGAGATATAGGCCCAATTGCATTTGATATGATGGCCATTTTGAATTTCAAGATGGCCGCCAACCAAAATGATCCATCATTTTAATCAAAAACGTATATATATATATATATATATATATATATATATATATTAGCATGTCTGACTTCATAAGCATGCTTTTTGCTCCAAATTTATACTTTCCATAATGCTCACAATCTGAGATATTGTAAAAATACATTTAGCTATGGCAGCCATTTTGAATTTCAAGATGTCAGCCCTCAAATTGTATTCAAACAATCTACAATATCAGGAAATGGTGTATCAGAATGTCTTACATCATAAACATGCTTTTTGCATCAAATTTGAACCTTTTATGATGCTCACATTATGAGAACTGGGTCAAAATACAGTTTGCTATGGCGGCCATTTTGAAATTCAAAATGGTGGCTGAAGACGTGGTCGAAAAAAAATGGAACCAAAGTTTTTTGGATTGAGCATCCCGAAATTGATCAAGTTAGCTTTACAAAATCAATTTTGGCCGGAAAATCTCACGGGATCCAATATTTTGACATTGCAGGCTGTACTATTAGGTAAAATTGGTCAGTCTTTTTCAGTGGTAGTTTGAGTGCATGCAAGCATTCGCTGTTTCAATTGCAGTCATACGTGTATATGGCACGGATTATATAGGCCTGATTCAATTCTAGATGATTGTGATATATTAAAGTATTCTTTCTATTTCTGCAATTTTATTTCATACATTTATGTCACAAATGGTTAATTGAACAGTTATTGATTATTGTTTGAATCATTGGTTGAAGTTCAAATCAGTAATAAATTGAAATGTACGCAACATAAAAATTCAACAATACAAAATCAAGGCGAGCAGGTGTTATTGATCATTAATGCAAAATTACTTGTAAGGGGCAGATACTGCCGTAAAAAAAAAACACACACAAAACAATTAAGCAAATCAACATAAAAAAGCAGGAGACCATCATCAGAAGCAAACAACAGATTAAAATAATTATTCGTATTAAAGCGGATGGCTAGTAACTGATCAGTGGGAATCAGTGGGAATGCTGGGGGATGATTGTTCCAACCCTTGTGAGATTCATTTAAGAGTACATTATATATCTATAGTTGTGTGAAAATTATTTGCTTCAGAAAGGTCGCATATTCAAGTAATGTGCAGTTCAATGTGCAGTTTAATGTGTCGTTAACGAGCGCCCCTATCGCCACGTGGTGAAACATTAAACGGCATTTTACTTGAATATGAGGCCATATTCTGAAGCAAATAATTTTCGAACAACAATAGATATAATAATGTACTCTTAAATGAATCCCACAGGGATTGGAACAATCATTCCCTATAGCTTTCCCATTGATTCCCACTGATCAGTTACTAGCCACCCCCTTTAAACAGAAAGTGAATATAGTTTTTACATAAGGTTTCTTTTCATTTCGTAGGCCTATGTTCATTACTTAATTCAACTCACAACTCAACATGAAATGAGTGAAGAACTTCTTATCTCTGTTTAAATATATTTTTAAAAAATAGCTACAGCGTCATGTCTGAGGTAAAAATTATCATAGTCCCTATAATAGACTTAAAAATTCAATACTTGATCTTTCTGCCCTGCCAAAAAATGCAATTCAAAACAAAACGAAGTGAAACACAGTGTCCCACACAGTGCCTCACAGTGAAGAGTTTGTTTGCAAAAACCGATAAGTCCATATTTGCCAAATGGAGATATTTGCGATTAAAGGTCAAGAAAAATAAAGAGAATAACAAGAAAATTTTTGCTTCTTTTGACCATAACTTCAAAAATATACTTTTATATGTAGTGACCAATATATCATTTAAAAGGTATTATTTTGTACTTTATGACAAAGATCGTACTTCAAAATCTTCAAAAATGGACTTATCGGTTTTTGCAAACAAACCCTTCAGATGCTGTCCACACTGTCGACAACATTCTGTGTAAAATCTGCATATGTTCACACAGAACCCTCTAATCACTGTGTCATAATCTGTATGAAATGAAGCTATTCTTGTCAGCATTATCGATTGATATCGTTGCCATCGAAATTATTACATTATAGTGTTTTCATTTACACACTTTACCACTGCTAATCATCCGTGCTATAATTTGTTAGAAAAACAAACCGTGCTTATGAGATTGTTGATGCTCTAGCTGAGTTACAAAGTCCATATACAATCGTAGAAAAACCGTAACATCCTCCCTTTGCGCTTATTAATTTTTTATTTCTTTGGACTCGAGACACAATCATAGCTATTTTTTTTTTTAAATATAACTGTGCATTAACATCAAGTGTATCAGCTTTTGCAACGCAGAAAAATAGAAGTTTTGAGCTTTTATTATATCAGCATCATGATTATCATAAAATCGGGAATAAATGTGTTCTCTTTTTGGTATGTGTTTGCTTGTCGTTTGTTATTTTTCTCTGTCGTCATGTTTGTATATGTTTATATGTATCTTTTCATTTTTTAAAGCGTCATGAGCATATAGAAAGGTACACTTAGGCTGTTCGCTATATAGACTTATACAAGTAACCTACTTTTTAAATAGTTTTGATTATAATGATAATAGTAGAGGATTTTTTTTTCATCACTAATGTGATTTACGTATTAAGGTAGATATAATAGAAAGAAATGAATAAAAAAAAAGGATTGTTTTGTTTGTTCGTATTCTCAATTTTCTCAAATAAGTTTTTATGTCATCATTTTCGTGTAACTTTAGATTCTGGGGTCTGGGGAGGGTCAAAGCAGCTTGGGCTATGGTTTTAAAAATTATATGTATGATTGTGTAGTAGATTTTTAGGGTGTTTTTGTGCCCATAGGGCGTGTCATTGATATATTTTGTGATCGTTAGCTGTGTTTGTATTGTGACTATTTTGGTAGCCTATACAGTGTACAATGTAATGTCAATTGAAACAAAATTTCTGTGTCTGACAGAGACCAATTAGATGACTGAATGGTGATGATGATGATAATGATGATGATTATAATTATTGTCAACATCATTATCATCATCATCATCATTATTATCTGGATTAAAAAAAAAAGAAGAAGAAGAAAATGTTGCCTTTTACGGAAGCGCCTAAATTCTTTGACGCCTGGACTCAAGACTAGTTGATAAAGCGGAAGTACTAGTATTCAACGAGCGAGAGGCGAGGTCACTCAATACGTCAAACGTCAACAATCAACATAACGGCGAAAGTTCTGCCAGCAGCGTGAACGCGGTAGAATTCAAAATAGGTTGGCTCTTGTGTTGCACGTCGAATTTGTGTTTGCATGTTGATATCGAAACATATATTGGTAGTATTTGATGTGAATTTGTACTAATGGAAAGCACAGGTATATTTGATAAGCTTCGGCGCATCGCGAGAACCGTTCAAAATGAGTCGGCGCTCGCTCAGGAGCGAATGAGCAGGCCAGCTTCACTGCGGTCCAGCGGGGACTCTGCCCGACCAGTGTTGAGACGGATGCAGGCTGATGCCTACAAATTGAAGGTAAATTTAATCATAATGGTTTTTTTTTTCCTCATGTGGAAATTGCTACCATGAAATATCGGCACACTAATATATGTTTGCTGCCAAACATGGTATAAATTCTACCCACAAACATAACCCAAACCCTGGTTATAATTCATAGTCCAACCCCCGGGCGCGTTCGGGGCGCTCCTTTACCAGCCGCAGCCCTGGCCCTGTCGCTGTACACAAGCGTATAAAGTCGCGTGAGGGCCCCGTTTCATAAAGCTGTTCGTAAAGTTACGAACAACTTACGTGCAACTGGTGATCAGTTCTGAAGTGCTATAATGGTACTTATCAGAATTTCAATGATTCTGCACGAGAACTGATCACCGGTCGCTCGTAAGTCGTTCCTAACTTTATGAACAGCTTTATGAACCCCCCCCCCCCCCCCCCCGGTTGGGCTAAACTCAAGTCTAACATGTTTGTTACACACAGCTCGCCTAGTGAAAATTACCTCCTTGATTACCGGTAGGTACAGCCCCTAGAAGTGTTGGGGTATGAGTATTATGCCTATGGGGCTGGTCCCGCCATACCGGGTACGAAGTTGTAATCCTCACATCAAACTAACCGTTAGATCTAACATTATACAAATGATGCACAGGATAGAGTGCGTTAGTGTAGGCGTAGTGCACTCGAGGGTATTTACAATTGTGAAACATGCACGAGGCGAAGCCGAGTGCACGTTGCACTACATTGTAAATACCCGAGAGTGAGCTACGCCTACACTAACGCCACGAAATAATCCTGTGCATCATTTGTTTTATAAAATGGGTCGAAAATTCGAAAACTAACATCATTTTTCAGCGTTTTTCACGTACCTTTGTGGGTCAAGACGTCCGAAGATGTTCGTCCCAAACCTTTACGCACGTCGCACTCGCGGAAGTCCCGCACATACAGTACAGTGTGTATAAGTATAATGGGGGGTTGGGTTTCTGGACACCCGCATGAAAACTTACTTATTTTACATAGAATATGCACCCTTTACCTTAAAGACTTGATAGAGACTCCTCATATAGGCCTACTAGACAACATACTCTGAAAACGGCGTGAGAATTAACCTGCTAAATCGTTGGATTTGCTCTTCAAAGTGACTCCATGTACGCGTTTGGTCCCATAACGCTTGGTCTACTGTACTGTACAAAGTGTACGTATAGTACAGTATACGTACGTACGCCACATAATATGTTATGCACAAGGGAAGACAGGCCGGCCGGCCGGCAGCCCGAACTAGAAGTTGTTTACAGGATCGACAGCGCGTACGCGTATGCATGCAATTCATCAAAGGAGCCGCCGCGCGCACAGACGATCGGCAATCTACCATAGGATTACAGGCAGTGCAGTTGTACTGAAGTAAAGGAAGGAGGTGTGTCTCATTTCAGCGCTTCCTATTGGCTACATTCTTGAACCCATTTTATAATAGACGTTTCTATGTGTGAGACGGGTTCTTGTCACATCTCCGTAGACTGGTGAATTTATAAATACAATCACATGTACCGGTATAATGTAACGTTAGATATGTGTCATGCACGCTGACACTGTCACTGTCGATTCAACTTGTTCAACATTCTAGGCCCAACTCTCTCATTTCTAACGTTAGTTCTACTTTCACTTAAATAATGAAAGAGCACAAGAATGATTTTATACCCTCTAAACATAGGCCTATGACATGTCAGTAACAAGTTGATGGAATGTAATTTTTGTGAAAAAAAATTTTCCTTTTTTTGTGGAATTCTTCTTTTATTTCTTTATATTTTTGTCCACACATGACGTCATCAACGCTAGTACTCTGCGAGCTGTCTCTAGTCTCTTTATCCAGTCATTTAAAAAAATCATAACTTTTGCATCGATTGTCTGATTTTCCTCAAACTTTCACTGTTTTCTAATATGTTCTTGCTTTCACTCAATCCACATTGTTCTTTGGGTACTTAATCAGTTGTAATCCAAATAACAAAGGCTCACTGTCACTAACAATGATAACGATAGATCTAACGAATAGATAATGATATACCACTGGCACTGACACTGCGCTGAGTAGCAGTTAATACTCGTGCCATGTCCTGACTACTGCTGTGCCTACTCTCGATCACCTCCACGACCCTGGGGTGGTATTCTGAACACCGTTTTATCTCTATTGTAACTTGTGTTGTAACTTGTGTTGTAAGTCTGTGAGTTATAACACCGCTAAAACAGTTGTAAATCGGTATTCTGAAAACTGTTTTAACGGTGTTGTAAGTCATGATAACCACGCCCATCGCAATAATCACATCCAATAGGAAATATTGTTAGAAGTAGCATCTAAGACATTTCAACCAATAAGATTGCTCCCTTGGGCAAATGCGCCTTGCTTAATAACTCTGCGTGTTTTAACAAGCGCTCATTCTCTGGCGTGCGCACAAATAGGACAATGGTATGCGCAGGTAAAGAGAGCCAGAGATAAAATAAAGTTACAACAGAAGCTTGATCATTATGCCTTCTTACCGGTTTTGACGTATAGTTGGTGCAGTAGGGGATTCGCAAAGCTATCTCAGATTGAGTCTTTTTATTTGAAATTTTGTTTAAAAATAAGAAGATATCTGGCGTTCATAAGAGGAACCCAAATTTCATGGTTTATGTGGAACTAGACGCTTCTAAATTAAGTTAGGCCCTTGCAATGCCATGTTATTATTATCATTTAATATTATTGTTGTTGTTGTTGTTGTTGTTGTCACTATCTTCACAAGATATCTCTTGCAGATCATTATCACATAAAGTTCCATCATGGAACCTTAGACTTCTAATACTTTTCTTAGGATTTGCGCCATCCCAGCAATAAATATATTTGAAACACCCAAAGGTACTGATAATGAATTCTTTTTGGTGAAGATAGTGAAATCATATTAAAAAAATATTTAGTATTTTGAAAGATATTTTTGAAATGAATAGTGCTTAAAACAAGTTAGTGCCGACGGTGCCAGTAACCTTTCTGTTCATGTGTTTGTGTTTTTTATCTATGTGCATAATTATGCTACGTGTATGTACAATAGGTGTACTTGCAATGTTACTGTTACCAAATTTTGTATTGTGGAATGAGTTTACATTTTGTCAAACTGCTATAAACATTTGCCTTTCTGTACATACATTGTTTTTATTTTTGTATTTATATCTGTTTTATTTTGAACTCGCATACCACAATATTGAGTTGATGAATAATCTCACTATCTAACATAAGTTAAAACGAAAGTTACAACGGAGTTAAAACACCCTCCACCCTGTTTTATCTCAGAAGCATAAATTTGCGCGGGGCATGACTTACAACAGAAGATAAAACAGTTTTCAGAATACCGTGTAATCTAATGGGTGTTCAGGTTTGCGCCCACTGTTACGCGCGTGCGCATACCCTAAGACAATGGTATGCGCAGGCAAAGAGTGCGCAAGATAAAACACTAGTTACAACAGAAGTTACAACAGAAGTTACAACAGAGATAAAACGGTGTTCAGAATACCGATTTGTTACAACAGACTTACAACAGAGATAAAACGGTCTCAGAATACCACCCCTGGTCTAATAGCTTGACCATCTACTGTGCACATCTATATTACAATCTACAAATAGTACAATGCAGGTATTTTTTTAGGCTCGGTCTTATACGTTGTATTTCATGCCTTTTTCATTTGCATTGTCCTTTATGCTCGGTAGTTGTGCACATCAAACAAATCCAAATTACATACTAGATTTACAATACAGTCATAGTTACGTGTACAGTGTTTGTCTAAGTGTACTGTTCGTTTAGAGTAAAAGCTAATATTTGTGTTCAGGAATATCAGACTCCTATGTTTCAGCTCCAAACATGAAATTTCCCTTACAATATTTTTTATCCTCTCTTGCTTTACTGAGCAGCATTCAAGTTTATTTTGGTCTGAATATGAATCAGAACAGCATTCTTGCTGATATGCCCTAGTCTACAGAATGCCCAAGTTTGTGAGAAAAAAAAAGAGCACCAGTCACAGTGTGAATGTTTGATTATGAATCATTGCATTACTGTAACTGCATTACGATCATTACATGAAGATGGAAATGTAAAGAGAACTCTAAACGATTCTGAACTTGTTATTATGATTATTTTTAATGTGTAAATACATTCATCTACATGTAGTGTGATTCTCAGCAGCAGCTCTCTGGCCTAACGCCTGCTAGAGAGTTCAGTGACCTTTTGGAAGCTTGCAGCCAGCTGTGTGATGCATATCAGACCAAGGTCAATGAACTGGAAGATTACCTTTTCCAGTATGGCTATAAGGCACAACCTTCTGCAAAAGGTATGGAAATTCAAGTTGACTTGTACTGTAAACACAACAATTTGCTCATACTCTCATTTGAAACCACATTTCTGCAAACTTACTCTCAACATTAAAGCCAGCTCTAACACTGATCAAACCTACAACTTTCTAATACATGTATTTGATGATATGTCATTTGGTAAAGACCCAAGCTGAAGAAGCCACCAAATATGGAGTAAACAGAAAATTGGTTCCAACAGGATAAAGTCATTCAAATCTTCCATGTATCGGTAGTTACGTAGGATAAATGGTGTGTAAAAGAAAGAAAATGAAATATTCCTGCAGTGTTGCCACTTTGTGAAATGAAATACTCGATAATCGCTACAAGGTTGCCACTGGAAATATTCACAGCTGCTTGACATATAATCGTAAGAATTGTGATGTTTGGCACATGCAGTTATAAAACCAAATGTTGTATCAGTATAATAATAGTGTAATAAAAGAAGAGAAAATTAATTCTGCATATTGCTGTTTTGATAGATAAAGTACTTGCCACAAATTTGCTTGTGAATTTCTCACAGCTGCTAGGCGTGAAATCATGGGAATAGTGATTTTCAGCTCTCATATACCTCTCTTTCTCATCACGCAATCAATCTCCCTCTTCAGGACCAGTGTCTCAAGGAAAGAAAACTGCAGCTGGTGACAAATGCCAGACCACAACTGTTGTGAAGCCAGAAAGCAAACAATCACCAAATCTGGAGGAGATAAAGGAAAATGTGTAAGAATTAACAATTGTTGTTTGTTTTGTTTTGAATTATGATCGGAATTAACAAAGATTAGACATGCATGTATACATAAAAAAAGTATGTGGATTTATGCCTCTTTTCACGAATGACAGTTTACTACATCAAATATTAAATTGTGTAATATATCAACAAATTGAGTATGTGACTTACTGGTATACAAGTTAACAAGTGTTAGTTTTTTCTGGCATATCTGCTTTATCAGGGGTGGAATCCCCCACCCCCTTGTGATTTTTTTTTTTTTTTTTTGTTTTTTTGCGATGACTGAAATTTAAAAAAAAAAGTTTCACTCAGCCTTTTCATGATTATGCATCATTCAATACCAGTGCTACAAATCTTGACATTTGGCTCTTGCACAGTGCAGTACATATGTATTTTACATTCATGTGCATGGCACAAAGTGAATTTTCCTATGTTATAACACATGAAAAAGCGTGGTGTGTATGTCAATGCATTAAAAGATTCCCAGATTGTTTATCAAACAAATGCATATATGAAAATATTTTCTTTATTTAATGAATATTTATGAAGGTTCTGTCTAAGGTCAAAACCACATTTTCTGACAGTCAAGATTTTGTGCCTTGGTATAGAATGTAAGCAATTTTTGCTTCATTGCATGATTAGTCAATTTAATAGTCATTATTCATAATAACCAAATTTTTAGGTTGAAGAAAACATTCCTATGTGTGTAACAAATTTGGCAGTCACAGCCCTGTTGAGAGACAGGAAATTTTCATGGCAATTATGTGATCAATGGCCAAGATCTTGGGGGGGGGGGGGGGATGATGATAGAATTAAATACTTTCCCAGCACTGCCATTCCCACCAGACACTCATCAAAAATTATTTTTTTGTGTGGGGAAAAAAGAATAAATGCCTGTTTATTTGTCAGCCCAAACACACCACCAAAGAACCAGGAACTGGCCACATCTATCCAGGAAGCCAAGGGGGGAACTCCCAGGCTGGAAGACTATGGTCTCAGCAGGGCCACCATGGAGATGCTGTCCAGAAACAAGCTTCAGGGTCCACCTGGGTCCCGCCCTACGTCTGCACTGGGGGACAGCAGTGGGGATATCCCCTTGAATTCTACATACACCAAAAGGTAATGATGCAGTGTAGTACCATAACCAAAAATGTTCACATATGTTTAACAATCTATTCCCTGTAGAAGTCTTGTATCTGAAAAATCAGATTTGTTTTGTACAGTGTGTGAAACATACTGTCCATGCATGCATTCTCTGTAAGTTGTGATAGATGATTTGCAATGACGTTAATGTTCAGTCAGTGCGGTAGATTACATTGTATATAGGAACTGATTTGGTCAGCCCATATTTGCGTTTTGTTGGAGTGATGTCATAAGCATGTGTGATGTTTCTAGTTTCTCTGCTGTTAATATCCTTATAATGCATGGATATAACAATAAGCAATGCTGAACTTTCAGTTCCTAAGAGTCAGTTGTAAAGAAGAGAAGAGTAGGATAGCAAAAAAGGGGAAAAGGAAAATTTTAACTCTCCAGAATATATTAAATTTAGTCATTTCTTCAGTGGTTATCAAATTGAAATGAATTCCATGTACCGGTATCCTTTTTTGCTTTGTTTTGTTCTTTCAACTGTAGTCTTAGTGGTGGAATGGAGACTGGCAAACCATAATTTCAATTTGCACTGTATTCCACCTTATTTCATTCCATTTAACTTGTGTACTGTAATTGATCACATACTGTATACTTCTGTGTTACAGTATTAAACCTCAAATCCATGGGTACACAATTAGCTATATGCAGCAGTGTTTTCATGTATGTTTAAATACAATGCTTGTGAGTAGAATAGATGGGATGCAAGTCTTTTCTTCTCCCCTGTTTGCCTGTTTTGTTTTCTGTACGATTTGTTGTGCAAAGAGTTCTATTTGTACCATACAAATATTTTATTAGAGGTCCAATGTACCTTGTGACAGTGGTCTTTTGGTGAAATCTTTCAGTATCCTCACAAACCTCGCACGTCTCTCTATACCACCACAATCTGCGAGCATTTCACAAACAATAAAGCCATGCTCTCCCCCCCCCCCCCACCCCATTTTGCCATATATATATTTATTGACATTATGCCATTTCATTCTTCCTTTTTGCTTCTAATTTTCAAATGTATTTTTTAGGGAGCCACTTGCTTCAGTCACTCCTATGCGGCCATCATCTCAGCCAGGTAGCTGTCCCTTCACCCCGTTGGGAGTAACGACCACACCGGCTAGGGTGACAGTCACTCCTGGTCTCTTTGGGGGCTCAGAACTGCCAAATGAAACACCAACACAGTTCATTGGTAAGAGCTATGCTTGCATTCTGTTTGTGTGAAAGGAAGCTGCACTGTCATTAAGGAATTACTTTTTATAAACCACAAACCTATGTCATCCTTGTCTGTTTGCTTTTTATTTTATTTTCAACAGTGAGTAACGATGAATCCTCATATAAAAGTATTGTGATATTGCAACAAAAAGACAAAAATAGAGTGCCAGTCATTCAGAGGGAATGAAGGCATGAAGTAATTTTACAAATGTATGTTTGTTTCTTAATTGTAATGCTTTTTATAGTAGCTATATAAGTGAACTTAATCAATGAGTGGATTTACACTTCCACTGACAAACTTTGGTGTGATAAGCTTGCACATTCAGCAGGGCCAGATAATCATTTCCTCTTACTGTAGGGTCCCCATCAATGTTATATTAGGATTATAAAGCTGACCATTGTAGGGTATTCACAGGGTCTTTGTTATGTCTGTACGTTTATGCGCTAGACCACTAGAAATACGTGTAGATGTCTGGCCGCCACTTTTTCAAGAAAAGATATGTTTTAGTGGCCCAATCGGGCCACTTAACCCTAACTAGGCCGGGGGGGGGGGGGCCTCGGAGGCCCCCCCTCGACGTTCCGCGCGATGTATCGCAATCGCAAAAAGCTATCGCCGTGACGTTTCATGACTTTTTTCTTTCGAGTCTCCCGCATCTTTTGACACCAAATTTGCGACGCCCGGGCGCGCGGTTTCGAAGTTACGCATAAATATGTACATGCATGTCAGACCAAAAATTGCTCAAAAACGTGAATTCGTGTACAATTTCAATGCAAACTGTGCTTACAGGCAAATTTCATAAAAGCATGATTATTTTGGTGTTTTATTGATTAAAATCAATGAATAACATATTTTCTTGGTCGGAACGATGTCGCGGACAAATTTCATCGAAAAAACAATGAAAAACACTAAGTCGAAAAAACACAGAAATACATAAGAAATTCCAAAAAACAATGAAATACTTAAGAATTTTTTCTGATATCACAATTTTTTTCATTACATTTGCTAAGGACACTAAAAAGAATATTTACACAAAAAAATGTGCCTGTTTTGAGCTTTATTTTGTGATTTATACCAAATAGTCTGATTTTATGCATCATCATGCATAAATTAGCATAATTTAGCATAAATGATGATTTTTTTAAAAAATAACTTCATGGTATTTTAGATTAAATCATAGGCAATGTGTGTGCCAATTTTCGTCGCGATAGCGCGGTCGACTGCCGAGATCTGGAGGGGGGGCCTGGGAGGCCCTCCGGCTCTATCAACTACCTAAATAGCCCGGCCTAGTTAGGGTTAATCCATTGTTGGGCCACCAAAGAAAAAGTTAGTGTTGAGTCTTGCATAAGGGCTCACGCAAATTCTCTTGTGATTAACTCTTTATGTGCCATGATGGTGCAAACCCCTGTGTGCCACATTATTCTGAGACAGCAACGCAGTCATGCTTTGGGAAACAAATTGTTTTTCAAATCAATGTAACTTAATAATTTTTACTATCCTCAACGTTTTATGAGTAAAGTTGTAGAGAAAATGCCAAGAGATGCTTTCATGTAAATTTTATGACAAATCTATGATTGTTTTTCTTTCAGATGATCAGTTGCTACATTGTTTTAGTAGTATTACTTTTGCACACAGATCAGTGACAAAAACTTAGATTTTACTCGCAGATCCAGTAGGGAACATGACTTGGTAGTCAATCATGACATAAAATGCAAGCTACCTGTTACAGGAATGGAATCATGAGAAACGCTTTCATTGTACTTTGGCATTTGGCGATTTATTGAGCCATTTGGGCGAGTTCGTGCATTTGAACAGAATATGCGAAGTTGGCACGCCGTCGACTGAGTCAGGCGTGCGAATGTGGCACTTAGAGTTAAGTACGTCTTTTGCTTTCTTACAGATATGGTGGGTCAACGTCCAGGGAAACCCTCAGTGGATGTCAAAGGACCTGCTGCAAAGTCTCTTCAGTTCACGTCAAGTACCAGGACTGCATCCTCCTCCTCCTCCATCTTGGATGCCTTCCCAAGCCACCTTTCTGAGGTGAATAGTCACATGGTGAATGGTGTGTGTGTGAAGTGTTGTGTACTGATAGGTCATCTCAGCTTTGCAGTTACTAGCTGCTTAGGGTGTATTATGCATTGTTTGTGTCAACACTGCTTAGCCAGTGTTTGATTGTCAGATTGTTTCACCTCGCTCCATTCAGGCAATGGGTAAGAGTGCTTTTAATTAGGCTGAAATATGATCTTGAGCTTAATTTACATAATTAATTAATTAAAATTAGAAATTGATTGAAATTGATTCAACGAATCTTATGACACAATCTTGTAGATTATGACGTGGGTCTCACGCATGCAAAATTTCATCGCGATCGCACCTCCGATGGCCGGGGGACTGGGGGGGGGGGGGGGGGCAGCCCTTTTTAATAGGGTTAAAAGACACATATCAAATGAAATACATCAGATGATTAACTTTACCAATGCCGTCTTCTGTAATTCTCACTCTCTCTTTATCAAACATTTCCCTGGCCTGGCCTGTCGTTTTGTCTCCAAAGAACAATGCCCAATTTGGGACTCCCCCTGCACCCGAGCTGACTGCCCGCTGGGCCTTCTCCTCCGTCACAATGACTCCAAGCCAGCCAGGGTGCATCCCAGGGGCCCGGGGGGATCCGTCTATGCCCAAGATGCCAGTGTTTGATAACCAGAGGCCCAACGTGGACACTCCGCCCACTCCGGAGATGACAACGAGATGGGAGTCGAGGTGAGTTGCGCAACGTCAGCTGTGCCAGCATACTGTATAGAATGTTGTCTTATGAAGTTGAAGTGTGCCTACACTGTTACCCCACAGGGAATAATTACTTGTCTTGAGCTTGAATAGTGATTTTAGTCAATGAACATATTTTTTGAACAAAATGGTTTACAACTCTGTGCAATGCAATTGCTAAACAAGTGACATCTTGTGAAGCAGTTACACCAAAACAGGGCCGGCGCAGTGTTTTCAAAAGTGTGGGGGCCCACTTCCGGGTTTCATGAGCTAACAAGCAAGAAGAAAAAAAAGGTGAAGCAGTTACACCAAAACAGGGCCAGCGCAGTGTTTTCAAAAGTGTGGGGGCCCACTTCCGGGTTTCATGAGCTAACAAGCAAGAAGAAAAAAAAAAAAAAAAGGTTGTCAGCTCATCTCTCCCCGTCCACTTCCGGGTTTCTTCAGCTGACAAGCAAAAAGAAAAACAAAAGGTCCTCAGCTCATTCTCTCCCCTCCCATTTCCAGGTGTTATAAAAAAAAAAGGTCTTCAGAGAAAACACATAACCTTTCTGCCGCCATACTTCAAGATCTCTATCTACATTTGTATTTCTATTTTAGTGCCGCTTAAGTACTTCCGGGTTGAAAAAAGTGTGGGGGCCCAAAGTGATGACACCTTATGTATTCCTTTGTATGGTGCACAAAAAGTGTGGGGGCCCAAGCTCCCACAGCCCCCACGGCTGTGCCGGCCCTGCAAAACTCATAGCAAGTTATACTTTGTGATAATATGTACCACAAAAATTATTTACTGTACCAGTTAAAGGGGAAGGATTCCCAAACACATACAATGGATTGAGTGAATCCAGCAATATTAGTAGAGTGGAGTTTGAGGAATATCTGATAATCCATTCAAAAATCAAAAGTTTTTATTTGTAGTGCCACCATGGCAGGATTAAAAGACTTCCAACAGTTTATGCCATCACTGCAGGAGAGTGATTTAAAGAAAATGTAATAAGAACAAAACATATCTTCATTGTTCTAGCGTACTGAAAGAGCACATGACTAACCTCTTTCAGAGAGCAAGAGAAATAATATTACCCTTCACATTTATTCCGTAAGAATTTCTTCAGAATATGTACTTTTCAAAAAAAAGCTAATTTTGTCGAATTCCCTTTATTCATCGTCATAAAAGTCAAAATTTGCAAAATATTATGGGAACAAAGTACACAGTTATGTACGTAGTAAGTAACAAATATTGCCATCAACACCTTCAGGTCCAATTCTGCCATGCCCCAAGCACCAGAGCGCCTGACCACACAAGTGCCCCACATTTTGATGGAAGAACCTGTCCGCCTTACCACACGGCTGCCCAACCACACCCCGGAAGAGCCCCAACGACTCACCAGCTGCTCGTCTGAGGCTCCTTCATCAACCGATGCTGCACCGGCCACTCCACCTGGCCTGGGACGGTCCAAGGCCTTTGATTTCTCCAAGTTCCTTTCGGATGATATGCCAAAGACACCGGAGCTCACAATGTCTTATTCAAGGTCTGATATGATGAAACCTGGAAAATCTGTGCACAACGATATCATTAATCATTCTAGAGTTTATTTTATCACCATTTTGTTATTTAAACAGCTTTGAATTCAATGTAGGATCTCAAGCCGACAAACCTAACCCTTTACCGTTAAAGAATCTGTACACGATAGCCTATGGTTCCCTAGAAGGTGCAACAATATTACTCTCATTTTGACAGCTTTCTAAATTATGTAAAATAACTCACTGCATGTTTATTCTGGTGAGGATCTATTACATCAAGGTATGTTAATTTGAAAGCCTATTTTTACCAAGAGAATGGTGTGTCACATAAGTAATTCTGACATACTTTTGTAGACCTTTGACCTCTTTCAAATCACATAATTATATCTATATATTAAAAGAAAATAATGTAAAAAATGATAGAACATAAAACACACACACTAAAAGAAAAAGGGATGGGTGGTTTAGAGCGATTCAGTTTTAATACTAATCGGTTTATTTGTTATCACCGTTACAATGATTCCAAAGCAATCCTCCAATGAATCTTGCATGTTTAACTGGACCATGATTATTGTGTAACTAATGCTACACAAGTTCCAAATTGATATTGTACATAAAAGTTCTTTCAACCGTATTTATTCTTTACATGACAGCCTGATTTTCTTAAATTTTACTAATTTCTTCAGTGCTACATATTTATAGTGGTTCAGCTCCTGTGGATGCATCCCAAAGTCTAAATCAAAATATGAATGTACCCAGTATGTAGGTATGGATTTTATGTACTATGCATGATAGTAGATTGAGGGGCACTCTTTGTGCCCACAGCCATGATAGATTCTATTTCTAGCCTGTGGCACCAATGATCATTTGACCAATAGTCTACTATTAGGATCTGTCTTCTTATTTCACAGGTATGTAGATCCAAGCAGTAAGCCTACAAAGCTTACAAGTGAACCCACAACGATGGCTGTCCCTCAGAAGTCTTCCTTGAGCCATGACCCGGTACCCTCATTAGAGAGCAGAATGGAAGTTTCCAGTAACATCAGGTAATCTGTTCATGAAATTTGTGTCATGTTGAAGTTGACTTGAATAAACAGAGTTCAATACAACACAGATGTAGATTAATTTTAAAAGTTCACATGTTTCCCATTCACCTGAACAAAATTCTGCAATAAATGTCCTTCAAAGAATAATACAATCAAAAAGAAAACATGTGTCACATGTATCAGATTGTTGCAGTGCTATTATCATAACCTGGCAAAGACGACTCTTACAAGGGAAAGGGGTTTTAGTTGCTATATTACTGCCCCAAAATTTGATCTTTATTACATATCTGTGTCCAAACCAGATGGATGTACGGGAGTCGATGATGTAATATGCATATATGTCAATGATCCGAGCAATAGTGGGAAACCGTGGAATACTGAGTATAATGACCTTTTAATACGAGGTACTGCTTATAGCGGGTTAAATTTGGTGATCCATATTTTGCAGTAGTGTATTTAGCTGATCTCTTTTTTAAGTATGTTTACCATGAAGGTACCAGTTATAGTGAGGTAAAATAGCCAGATATAATGACTAATCACTATTTCGGCAAAAACTTATGAAAACTAAGAATTCCATAACTTTCTTATTATATGTCACATTTTGATGATGTTTCTTTTATTCTGTTACATATGAAATTCTTTAATTGTTAAGAAAAAAATATGAGCACAGATTGCAGAGTGGATTTACCCCCTCCATTTGGCAAATACTAACAAACTTTGCTGTGATATGCTTGCGCATTCTGGAGGATGAGGGACTAAAAAAAATGTTTACTCACCTTGCAGGACCCCCACCATTGCACCAGTATCTTATGTTTGGGATCTATGCTGTGTCTGCATTTTTATTATGCATGAAGTGTCATAAATTTAGCATTGATTATGTATTTGTATTCTGCATTTTAAGCCATATATGTGTTCATTCATCTCTTTACCCAGCTGCCCTACTCTGAGCTCAGTGGTGCAGGGGGAGTTTCAGGGCCAGTCGGATTACATGAGGAGGATTTTGCCTCTGGAGCTGATTAACCACATTGTGACGAGGATTAATGCTGTTCTACGTGAGAAGGCCATGCAGGGTAATTATTGAAGATGGATCCAGTCAATAATAGTGATACAAGTATCAGTGAGTTAAAACAAGGACTGACGTGTCTCTGTTTCTTAACTTAGAGCTGCCAAGGCTCCCTGATTCTGCAGGAGTCTCCCTGAAAATGTCAAAATCTGTTCATGTCTGAATAGAGAATATTAAAATCTCCCTGATTTGGGAATTATTTTTGCCCATTAAAATGCATGTAGCACACAGATATCCCCCCTGATTGCTGTGTAGAATCTCCCTGATTTGGATGTGGGAATGTTGACAGACCTGTAATTACCAGTAGCTTGTCGGATCATGCAGTAATGATCCTTAAAGAAAAACCCACATACCCACAAATAAACACAAACACAACAAAACAAAATGAAACAATACAAAGTATAGGACTTATTGAACTGCTATTGTTTTCTTAGCTATTGTATGGAAAGACCTTGCTTTGTTTTTGTATGTAATGCTGAAGTTTGGAAAACGGTGGTGCTATGACAACCTCAGAGTATAGACACATTGGTCACATCGTTGTTATATTGTACACTATGTATGTGTGAGGGAGACTGTATAACACTATCTCACTGCTTTGCACATACAATCAGTGTTTGAATAGTGGGTTCCCAATCCATCTTCGGAGACACCACAGGCTCACAATAGCTCCCAGATATACAAGCTGTGAACCACAGTACTGTGGATGTACAACCACCCCCCAGCTGTATGGAGCCTTTACTGTGGCTAGGGCTCGGTCCTTAACTGGAGGTAGTCGTCCCAGATAATTATGGTTATAAAAGGGAATTGTGTGCAGGGTTAGCAGGTTTTGTTTTGTTTTTGTTGTCAGGCTAGCTGTTTGTCTATTGATTTAAATAAAGGAATGAGAATGAGATACTTATAGTAAAAAATCATGTACTTGATAGATAAATAAATCGGAAGGGCTGATTAGCTGAAGAGCATCTGTTGGAACCATTTTCCTCCATCTTATCTCATCATTCTCTGCAGGTCAAGGAGTGTTTCTGACCGATGCCGATGTCCAGCAGCTGGACCTCGGGCCCAAGTCCAAGGCCATGCTCCTCCTTCTCATCAAACTGCAGCGACTCACCACCTCCAAGATACCGGGCACCCTGGAGGCGGCCTACTACCCAGTGACGGTCTAGCGGCAGTGTCTCCACCAATCATCGGATAGCGGCTCCTTATAAAATTACCTGCATCGGATGCTGGATTCTTCAAAGGAAGCGTGCATCTCCGTGTAAAAATTATGCTCATCTTGAGATGTGAACTTTTTTTTTCAGTATTGTCAAAAATGATGCAGGTTTCATGGAAAATACTCATTTTTCCAATTTTTCCAAAACTTCACATGTCTCTTTGATGGAAGGTAGAAATACTTCTCTTGAACCACGAATATGCCTTTTTATATAGTCTTGTTCATTTCACTGCTGCAGAGTGCAGTTGTATCGCTTTTGTTGTAATATTCAACATGATTATAGAATAAAAATCTGCATGATTGATGGAATACATATCTCAAGTTTGTAGATTTATGTGGGATATACAAGCAAATAATCATCTCCTATTTCTCAGGCAATGGATACAATCTAACGTCGCCTCTGTGATCCTTGAGGTGATCCTTGAGGTGTCTGTTAGCCCTTGCCTTCAGCTAGGCCTGGTTAGTCTGGTAGTAAGGGGGGGGGGGGGGTCCCCATTCACCCTCTGAACACATTTTTTAAACTTGCTTTTTTTTGTAACCCTGAGTGTCTAGTTAATGATTTTTTGTTTTTTGTTCCCAAGTAAAAATTGTGTCCCATGAGGGTCATGGTGGCCATCTTGGATTTTCAGAGTAAGTGTGGCATGAGGAATCATTTGAGATTGTTATTTACACAATTAAAGCAAGTTTGGCACAAGAAAAGTCCAAACATATGAAAAATTCAGTGTCGTTTACACTGGAAAGCGCCCAAATGGTCCGTATACATACATGAGAAACTACACACCTCACTATTAAAAGTGATTAACCATATTATCTGTAGATCATAGCTCAATTGAAGATAGCAAGGTGGTGGTTCATACGTTAAATGTGGGGATAAGGTTGTCGCTGCAAGGTGGGAGCATGGAGAAATCCACTTTGGATGTGGTCGTCAGTTGCTCACCCTCTTTCACCATCTGCCTTAGCATGATGCTGCAGTCTGCAGATGACATTAATAGATTTCTCGGATTTGGCTATATATCAGGCATGTGAATGCTTCAATGTCATCTGTCACCTCTGGCTCCATAGACCACCCATCACTAAGTTTTCTGAGGGGGAAAAAATCATTGGTACATTATATAGTCATGTTATAACATTTCTGCAGTATTATTACAATATGATATTGAGCAATTTGCTAGATTTCAGTAACATACTTCTGAAATTATAATATCAGACTACTCTCACCTGAATGCTGTGTGGTACAAGTTGTGGCTTTGTAGCTCGTTTGGGGTTCAACTTTGCCCCTAACAAGTGCCTTGAAGGCACTTGTTAATTCGTGCATCTTCCCCGGTGAACGCATACAGTCCAAGTATTGTGGTGCAGTAGTCAGCTCCCTTTTATTCTGTATACCAGTTCACTGACACTCACAATCTGGCAATGCTTGACAGCCTGTTTTATCAAGGAAGATAGCTGCATTGACACATTTGAATTTAAAAAAAAACTTGATATGGCTCAAAAGGTTGATGCATCTTGTGCATGTGGATGTAGCTCAACATGTCCTGTGTGGTCCATCTGTAACACTTCTGAAGGAAACAGTATGTTTCATTTGCATTGTAAATGGGCTATTAGAAAATGAGATTATCCAACAGTGAAATTTAGAGTATTCAATGCATTGTGATTTCCCTTTTGCTACACATGTCTCTACTGCCAATTACACTGACCTCAAGAAACCTTTTTGGCAATACAGTGTATGTCTTGTTAGACTTGGACCTACAATTCTCTTATGTAGTGTGCAGTGTTATGCCCTATTTCTTTTTCCTTCTTTTTGTCTTCTTTTTGTCTTCACCTTCTTCTTGTCTATAATCTTTTAGACAAAAAAAAAAAAGTTTCTTCTTCTGCTAGCCACTGGAAAATTTTGCCACCCATCCAATTTTACCAGCTTCTCTGTAAAATATCCTTGCTGCTGATGTGAATATAAACTTTTTTAATTCCCCCCCCCCCCCCCCCCCATCTGTTGTCCTTGGCTCACATCCTTTACCCTGGATTCCTGAATGTAAACTCTTTCTATATAAAGCTTAGTATTGCATTGCTAATGTGTGTATGTATGATTTTATCCATTATGTAAGACAGGATGAAAACACAGTACAAACCAAAAGCTGTCTGTCCTTACAACCTATCGCAGAAACATCACACACATACTGTGTGTATGCACGTTATTTTCATCCTATTCTACTCTAACGTTTCACAGAGTTGTTAAACATATGAATGGTTGTCTAAATCTACATCACAGAGTTTTTCTCTTATTATCCGCTTTACAAATAGAGATCTGTTTCCTTATCTTCTTTTGTAGAGCTTTCAGTAGAACTGTGTCACCCATGGAATAGGCATCATGTTTCTGCTTCAGAAGACCCTTCAGTCCCTTAGTAATCCATGGTTTGTTGTTCGGATATATGTGAAACTTCTTAATAGGGATTGTAGACTGGACACAAAACAGAATGTAATGATTGACAATGGTTACCATATCCTCCACCGTGTTCAATAGTCAAGGAGAACCTCCCAGTCAGTGCCATCTAAGCTGGCGAGCAGCTCTTCCGTCAATTCTGTGTTCCAAACCTGTCTCTCTCCAATAGCCGCCTTACGCCTCTTCAAGCTGTGAGCGATATTTCGGGCGTAAAAGAATATTACATTGATCAGAATTCCCAAGCTGAGAGCAGACACTTGATACGTATGGGTTTGGTATGTTGCTGTAACAGAGATCTAACCTGGCGTTACTTCGAGTGTTCTGTTCAATGTACTGCTTTTATGCTGGCAATGTAGAATCCAAATTGCATTGGTTGAAATATCCTAGAATGATTTTTTGGAGAATCTGGTGATGAATTTTCAATTTCATTACCTTAGCATACTTCATGTACAGGCAGACTGCCACTATTTGGGGGCATTTGGAGAGCAAGCACTTCATGGGCTGTTTATAGTCAGTAAACTGATGTTTGATTACAGTACTTGGGAAGTTCACTCGTCACAAATGCCTGTCACCCTGTCCACAAATGCGACAATTTCATTTGGAATTTTGCGAGTGACATTGAAGTGGCAGATGATATCTAATGCCTTGTATTCCTCTCTGAATGTTGGTTGGTCCATGCTGTCGGCATGTTCATGTAGCTCCTGGCTGTTGGGTAATTGCTAATGATCTTCTTCTTGCTCGTTCTCATCATCACCAACAGTTTTTCGGAGGCACTCACTGACTGTCTCCAAAATCTGATCATCTGTGAGCACCTCGAAGTGCACCTCACTGTCGTCGGTTTAGATGTAGTCTTCCGGGGGTGGGATATTCTCGAAGATGTCTGACAACCTGTCCGAGATGTGAAACTCCCAAGTTTTCTTTGTTCCACCATTGTCAGTTGTGGGCTCTCCATCAGCTCCATAATTTTGCTGCTCGGTTCCGCTGTTTCCGGCAGCTGTAGGCATAGCCTCTTCTTGCTCTCTCAGAGACTTAACAAAGCCCACTTTCCTCTAGACATTTGCAATAGTTACGTCTGTAACCTTTTCCCATGCAGGTTTGCCTGCCATGAATGATATCCAGTAGGTTCCACTGGAAGAATGTTTCACTCTTTGCTGCAAGAAGACACCTGAATGCAAGTATGTGTTTGTAATGTTGTTTCGTTTCACGAATGATGCCACCACTAGTAGGTTTGGTCACACTAGTGGTGTTAGATGACAGGAACACCAGCTCGATGTTGTCAAAAGGAGTGTTTGGGGTGAGCCGGGCAATTGTCCACAATCATGGTGATCTTACGCAAACTTTTTCGCATCTTGTGATCTACCTTTCTCAGCCATCCTTCAAATAGGGCTCCTGTCATCCATGCTTTTTTGGTTTGCATCCTGTATGTAACCGAAAGCTGATGGATGTTCTTAAAGGCCCTTGCAGTCTTACTCTTCCCACAGTGACGTACAGGGGCAATTTGCGAGACCCTTCCATGTTGGCACAAACCAATACCAGTTATGTGCTTCTTTTGCTGTTTGCTACTGTGGTAGCTTTTTCTCATGATGCCAAGTGAGTTTTCTGGTAACATCTGCTAGAAGAGTCCAGTTTTGTCACAGTTATATGTGTCACATACCTCATATCTATTCAAAATGTCCTGAAGTGCTCCCCTCCACCAGTCATCAACAACATCTGTGTTCATGCCCACAGTTTCTTTCGCCTTTTGAATGCGGCCAATCCCATGTCTTTTCTTGAATCGATCTATCCAGGCTAGTGTTGGCAATGTGTCATAGCCGAGCTCCTTTGCAAAGTGATGGCTTTATTAAGAAGCATCTCCACACCCAGGCACAAATCAGGCAAGGCCTCTCTTTTGCTGAAACCATATAAGGAGGGCAGCATCAACATGTCCAAATGTGACTGCATTTAATCTTTTGAGGCTTCCTTTCTGGACATTGTTGGAGTTTTCTATAGCCAGAACAATTTTCTCACAATTTCAAAGAATTTCAGAGAGTGTTGCACTTTACATCAAACTTCTCTAGAACATCTTTCTTCTTTAACAGAGGATTTTTATCCACAATTTTATTATGGCTTATCATTCCTCATACAGCTATTTATGACTTTGTGTTAAGCCTGCGCTTGGTATAGCCATACTTGAACTCAAGACATTGTGGATGGTACTAACACATGCAGGATTTGAAGTACATGTAGTAAAAATTTTCTGGTGTGTGAATCTATCCTTGGCTACTACAAGTTGCAGATTTGTGTTGGAACTGCTGGGGGCGGTGTAAAGTACCAGTACGCATGTACATGCTATCCATTTTTGTTAGAAAGATGCACCCACAAGTTGATCATTGTACTGGTCACGTCGATGCTATACCTGACTGTGAAGGTTTTTTGTTCGTGTAGCTCACCTCTTCCCTGGTACATATACATGTGTATACATGTATATGTTCTTAGTGTCCTCCACTCGTAAGCCAGATTATGAGTAATGTTCAAACTTGCAAGAATGTACGTTATTCAAATTACTACAAGATTGTTCGATGTCAACATAAAATAACTGAACCTGTCCAACTGTTTGTATTTCCATCATGTTACCTATCACAGCTGCACTCATCAAGTATTTTCATATGAATAGTTGACAACAAATTTTAGGCATTTACTCTGTCAATCTGTCGCAGACATTTTTGGTTCATCCTGTACACTATAATATATCTGTGATTTCCTTTGTTTTGATGATGCTGTAAAGACTACCACCTACAAACAACTGTATATCAAATGAGCCATGACTGTTTACCTATACACCAGTGTGATGTGCCTCTGTGAGTGACCTTGTATAAAGTGGAATTTTGCTTGAAAGAGGTTGGATGTAACAAAACCTCCATAGTTTTTCTGTTCCAGACTCTTAGATTTCTATACTTCTCTGTGTGTGTGTGTGTGTGTGTGTGTGTTTTAACCCTGATATAGTGAGGAACATATCCTCATTATAACGAGGTTCCCCTTGCTGTGTTAGACTTTTTGTGTACTCTTTATTTGATATATCTGTTGAAAATAAGAGTGACACTTGTATGTCACCTGATGGTGTACATCCAGAAAGTTTAATCATTACCACACCTCTTCTGCTTGATGTTGTGAAGTTGAAGTATATTGAAGGATCCATGTATCGATGACATTACCATAGTACAGTGTATTCTTTTGAATAATCTTTCAAATCAAAAGTGCTCATTCCAAGCTACCAGTTTATTTTTTGTCAATGTGTTTGTTCTAACTGGAGCTAAAACTAATGTGTGTTTTTTTTTTTATATTGTAATGAAACTGAATTCCAAAGTAGTATTCAGGAGGATACTAGGTATCTGATCTCTCCTTGGCTGTGATATCAGACAGCAATAAAACCAGACGTGCACTATAGTTTGTCTTGTCTTAAATGTTTGTCTGTCTTAATGTGCAAATGTGATGTCTTTATGCAGATATTACACGTATGTCTGTTTCTGAACTGATTACTTTAAATTTTGATAATTTGCATAAACAGTCTGTTCAGATGGCATGTAATCAATGTACAGTTCATCAGTATTTGACTTCTCTATCTGATAGTGTAAGGAAGAAATGAATTCTGTGCAGTGTATATTAGCTAACATTAAACTTCCTTGTATGTACATAATACATGTACACTGTACTAGTCATTACATTAAAAAAAAAAAGTCAGAAATGTTGCTAGATACATATAACAAATAGATGCATGATATACAGTAAATTTGTCAAAGCAACAGTTGTTCACCATGCAAAACTTCACAGGTTACTCCACTACAGTCATCTTCTACATCCACCACATCCCCAAGGGATAGTATAGCCTTGCTTTAGGTGATAATAAAGCAGATGAGTTTCACTTGGTCCCAATGGATACAACACTTGCAGGATGTTTTCCATAGGTGTATCGTCTAGCTTTATATTGACACATGAGTGAAATGTTGAGTCTACATAGGGATGATCAAAGCTTTTGCACATGCCATTATAGTAAAAGATCAGGTCAAATTTTGTTTTCTGTTTTTTTTTATTGCTACGTAGGGTACCTAATCATAGGGCCTACATCAATGATTCTGAATAATAATACATAAAGAAATAAAGTTTGGGTGACAATATGACTGGTTGCCAATAATTATTTAGGTCAGTGCACTTTTCATCAAAGGCTAACATTCTCAACCTCAACTGTGACTACCAGTTTACAGTATACAAGTTATATTGTGCAGAAAACTTCAACTGTTGTTTTTCCAGACAACCCAGCCACTTTTTTTGAAGTCTAAACCATGAAATTTATCATCATTTCCTGTTCATGTGTGTGTGTGTGTGTGTGTGTGTGCATATATTATATATATATATATATATTTATATATATATACATATATATATATTTATATATATACATATATAGTTTATATTTACTACCATTCTCATATTGAAAATGGAGAGGACTCCACATGATTGCCACCAGATCAAACTGTTTGACAAACTCAGAAACCTTGTTTTATGAAAAATTAATATTGCACTTAAAATCTGTTAAAGCTATCAACTTTGATATTTCCAAATCCTGTCTTCTTTAAATAATGCAATTCATCGATGCCCAATGTGATGTGAAAATATCATTGGAGTACTACTACTAGTACTGTATTTGAACTAAAATCATGACTCTGCATGTGGTGTGTTTGTGTGAAGACATGTTGGTTTTTTTTTTCCTGTGTGTGCTATGCTTCATTAATGTTGATATGGATCAGGAAGTGACGTGTCTGAAGAATTCCGAATGAGAGAAATAGACATGGTAGATATATATTCAACACCATTTTGACAGTGATGGATATAAAGGCTGGACCTCAGTTCTTTTAGTCATGAGATTCCCCGAACAACAAGCAAAAGGGGGGAGACCCTAGACATCTGACACTGACTAGAAGTGCAGGGATAAAGTTAAATTATAATCACATAATATATGGTAATATGATCATCATGGGCAATTATCGTATGACTTTCCTCGTTTTAAAGTGAAAACTAAGTTTCGGTAAGTGCTTGAGAACCCGTCTAGCACCATTTCATTTTTGCTTGCAATATATCGAAAGAGTCCACTAAGAAACTTACCTGGCTGACGCGGTTTGCCGGAATGATGAGTCGGTTTGGAGTATTTTGAGAAAAATAATAATAGTAGGAAAACCGACTTTTATTCCAGAAGGCTCCAGACTAACTCGGTCTCGGGAAAAATTCGACCCTACTTCAGACAATTCACACGCAGTTAGTGATCGCCACATTCTACCGGCCACTGCATAATACCAAATGCGGCCTAACTGAATGGACAGGAAAGTGCGTGCTAACCACAGGTGCTAACGTAATCCTGTACAAAACAAAACAAAAATGACAGCGCGCGGTCCTCAGTTGCTGAGACGCGCGGTCTTTGGAGTTTTTGTTGTTGTTTATCAAGCGCCTTTGATTGTTTTAGAGGTGCTTGATAGGCGCACACTAATTTTGCATGCGCGCAAAAGAGGTTTTTGATGCGCGCGTTGTAACAACTCGGACCATTACTGTGAGTAGCCAGAACACAGTTTATACAGGCCGCTCCCATAGGACAACACTGTACAATCAGAGGGACAACCATTAAAACTCATCCCGCCGTCAAAAGCGAAGCCGAGTTATCCCCGAGTCCGAGTTTAGCCTGACCCCGTTCAGGTAAGTACTGAGACTGAACCTTTTTGGCTAATATTTCGCATTTTCGTCGTTACCCATCGAATATCTTGCAAAAACATCGTTATCCTGCACATTTCCTAAGCATACGTTCACATTTGGGAGCGAAATTTGACAACTTTTGCAGGCGTACCAGAACTTTGTTTGGGCTTTAAGCGCCGAGACTGATACTTTTTAATGAAAAACAAAGAAAACACTGCATTTAGAAATATCGACATGAACCAAATATTGGAACTTTGTTAGTCCGTAATTACTGTTTTCAAAATAAAAATGACAAACTCTTCGTATCACCTCTGGGATCCTTCCAAAGCTTTTGGAATCATAAAGTTCAAAACTATTTTCCTTTTGCGGCTACCATAGCGGTTCAACAAAATTATGTAATCGCGGACAAGGTTGCATGGCAAGGACATAAGGTGCTTGACTTGATAACGGCCCCACTGCATGAAGTCTGTGTTGGTGTTCACGTGAAAGAGAAGAGGATATGCAGAACCAGGCACGCGGCACGCACGTACTAAAGGGAGGAAAGACACGGAGGCTCGGCGATCAGAGGACGATTGCACTTCGGGTAGGTGTTCATCTTTTGATGGCCCTATCGGGCGACTAAAATTCAAAATGATTTTGTATAGCTGCTGAATACCTTACAGAGACACCGCTCCATTCATTGTAAATTCATTACAGAACACATTCAGGACTGTCACTGCAGTTGCAGTTGAGTTGGTTGTGCCGCCGTGCGGGAGGCGTTTTTTTTTTTTTTTTAGACGGCACAGATTGGGGCATGGGAAACACGTTGGGTTAGGGTTAGGGTTAGGGTTAGATTAGGGTTAGGGTCCCTAATCTGTGCCGTCTAAAAAAAACACGCGTGCGGGAGCCCACCGCCTGTGGCCGCATTGGCATTTGCCATCTAGCGTTAACTTGCTAAACACTGAACAGCAACGCTTCGCGTTCGAGCTCGCTGGTTGCAGTAAATTTGAGGAAGTTTTGATTTTTCTACAGCATGCATTTCCCATACTAGATGCTTGCTCGAGTATACTCGGGACTCGTCCTCGATGGGTGAACAAGGCAAGGTCTCTGGGCCTTTAAGTTTGCATACAATAATCTTAATAATTTATATTATTATAACACTGTCTGATCAGCCCGTCAGGCACTGCTAATGTACAGCCTTTGGTTTTGGAAGTCATGTATATATATGGACCAACTGCTGATACCACTGTATTTAAACCAGTAAGCTAACCGTTTAGAAGCGTACACATCAATGGACGAGAAAATGAGGATTGATGAAATGGCATTGTGTAGGGACCGGACACAACCCCTGTAGCCAGGGAATTTGAACCAACAAGAGACTCTACATGTAAGAGCATTAAACCTTACTTAAAGCAAGCCGCTCATAATTTGACCATAATGGCATCCAAAATACAACCACCCTCTATGTAAAACCTTAGTGATGGCTATGCTTTTGCGTGTGGTGGAATTTTAGCACGGGAGGTCAAACCCTGGACAATTTGCCTTTGCCATGTGAATATCTTGTTTTGTGATTGATATTATAACATCCCACTGCCAATCGATGGTGCTATATTCCAATATATTCTGAACCTCATTCACTCCCTTTGATGGTAAACAACTTTTGCAGAATCATAATATTATGTCAGGCTTATGTTTTGCTGTGTTAAATAGAACTTGTCATACTACAACTTAACAAGAAAATATTAAATTTACATGCCTTTTGATGATATGTACAGTGTACACTGTAGGTCTACTGTATAAACAAAGTGTCCTTTTGTTCCATGTTTTGTGCAGAACATCAAGATAGGAATGTAATCGATCTATAGCAGTGAGCTTCACACTCCGGCTTCACCACTGAACTGCCGCTGAAAAGTTGGTAATTTCCGTGAAACAACCTTCACTTGGCTGCTACCAGCAATGTCACTACATAGACTACACATACACTGTATCAGGAGGCAGCTGTCTGTGACTTTGTCATCATGGAACACCTTGAATCCAACAAGGCTCTGTGTTCTAGGCCTTGCTGGCCCACAAGAACGCCGATGCTGCGTGAAGGGACCCTGCCATCCCAAAGTAAGGACACTAACAACAACAGCTGGCTGCACTCAACTGCAGCATGGTAAACTTGGCAATTATGCACATCTGCTGCAGTCAGATGACCTGCTGTGTGGTGGACAAAGCAGGGGCTTCATGAACCTCTTTGGGCCTTCTGAACCCTCGGACTGGGCCAAAGCCATCACGGAGGCAGAGAAGGTGGTTGGGTACTCGACGTCGTTCATGAGCCTGCGATGCCTCCTCAGTGATGAACTTGCCAATGTCGCCCTTCACATGCGAAAACTAGTCGGAACCAGGCATCCTCTGCTGAAGACAGCCAAGTGAGTTTGAAAGATTTGTTTTGGATTTTTTTTTTACATTTGAAAAAAAGTTTCCATGGTGGTCTCCATTAAAATAAAAGATAAGAATAAAACCAAAACAGATAATGTTCTGTTTTTGCAATTATTTTCAATATATTTCTCACCCTTCAGGAGTAACTGTCCAGCAATTAATTGACAGTACCAGTATCATAGCTTGGCTTTTGCTATCTTTTAATTTCACATATGTGACCGTGCACCTCAAAACGAACATAAAGTCGCACACACTGATTTTGCGTGAGGACTGAAAATAAGTGAAATGGGTCAACCTAGCCGAACTTGACTTTTTCATATTTTCTGAAAGAACGAGTTTTCTTTGATATTATGCTAAAATTTGGGATCATAAAACGGGCAGGAAAGTGTGTTTTTTAGCAGTTTATCTCGAACATTTTTTTTTGTAGAATAGTGTGATTAGGTGTGTCTTTAGAATCCATTTTTCATTTCTGAAAAACCTTGTCCACACTCTTCACCTTCGACTCTAATAACTTTTGAAAGGATAGTGCTACTGCTTTGAAAGTTGGCATTATTTATGGACAGAATGTGTCAATGAGGCATGCTTAATTTCAGTTTAATCTGATAATCCCTTCATTGTTGTTACTCTGGTGGTTTACTTCCTGTTTTTTGTCCCATTCATTGCACAGCCAGCACGGTTTGGTAAAGATTAAGCACTTGAATAGACACTGTACTTCAGAGCCTCTTTTCTCAGTTCCCACTTTTCCTGTGTTTGTGCATTCTTTCCAATATTTAGATAGGTTAGGAGAGTCTATTTGAGTAGAGTTATATATCATTTTAAAGCTTAAAGTCTGCTCTTTCAGAATATGGTCTCAACTTAAAATTCATGTCTGGCGACTTTTTGTTTGTTTTGAGGTGCAGTGTCACATATTCAGACACAGAACACTGTGGCTGTCATTTACAATGCGTCATAATATATCTGGATGATTTCAGACTGCAAAGTACAATTTGACCCCACACTGTACATTTACATGTTAGCTGAAAATATTGGTGGGGAGGGGGGGGGGGGGGGGGAACCAGGACAAACAAATTGCTGGAATTTTTGTCAAAAATCAGTTGTGAAATAAGGCAGATAATAGATAAATATTTCACATTAATCACCCTTTCGTGTATTTTTCCCCTTTTTTTCTTGTTTTGTAGGAGCTTTTTGACCGACGGGAAGCACAGTCTCCAGACGAGAGGTCTGATCATTCTCCTGGTGTCAAAGGCTGCAAGCACAACTTCCCATAATGCAGCTGAAGATGGCAAAGTCAGTGTCGCAGGCGGCATCTCTTCAAGGTGAGGATTTAAAGGGATGGTGTAGTTTTGGTCGAGATGGGGCCTCAGGTTATTATTATTTGTTTTTTGTGAGATTATGAGAAACCTCTTATG
Organism: Diadema antillarum; assembly: GCF_040938485.1. Classification (NCBI taxonomy): domain Eukaryota; kingdom Metazoa; phylum Echinodermata; class Echinoidea; order Diadematoida; family Diadematidae; genus Diadema; species Diadema antillarum. Next base: position 1,193,571 of record NW_027271720.1, read on the forward strand.
ACATTTATATGAAAAAGCTTCCAATTCTAAGATTACTTTCAAAGTGTATTTCATGGAAATTAATAATGAAATGGCCGAGATTTCCAATACAAAGAAATCAGGATAAAAAGTGGGACCTACCTTTATTAGGACCACTTTGTTTTACTTTGTTTTTGGATGTCTCAGCCATTTCAAAAGCAGTTTGTTTTTCAGCAAATATACTTTGAATTCATATTGGAATTGTATGCTCTTTAATAATTCATAATTGGTTTCTAATCATCTCACAAAATATAAATTGAATTCCCCATCTCAACCAAAACTATACCGTCTCTTTAGTGTGCCTGCTAATTTAGAATTTTTGTTGCAAAAAAGTTGGAACAGCTTTTACTCAGTAAATAATCAACCTCTGAAGGGGTCAAGCAGGGGTATCTGGCTTCTAGTAACGGCGAAGGGTGCGTAGAATCCCGAAATTATATATTCAGTGTATTGTGATGTGATACAATATAATGCCATGTGCTATATGATTATATGGCATAGTTTATTGCTCACCCTATGCATGAATAATTATTGAAAAGTGTTTGAACTGAAACATTTTTCTTTTTACCATTTTTATGCCACCGCCACGAAGTGGTGCCGGAGGCATTATTCTGCTCTCATACTCGAATTGCAAAGCGCAGGTATCAACTTTTTGTTTGAAACGACAGTGTCATAATGAAAGGACTGTACAAGGTTGAAGGAAAATTGCTGCTCTGTATAAGTATAATTTCAATTCAGAGCAGTCCTGTACATTTTGGAGTGAAAATCAAACCTTTAAGAAGAGAGATATAACAGATTAAAGTGCTGTTTGTTGTTGTTGTCATTCTCCTTTCCATTCCCATGTTTTTTCCTTTCCTGCAGTCAAAGAGCCTTAGCCGAAATCTCGGAGATGATTCACACAGCCTTCCTCGTCCACAGAGGGGTCGTCAACCTATTGAACCTTGACCCTTCCATGGGACCACTCAAAGTCATGGAACTGGGTAACAAGATGGCCGTCCTGAGTGGAGACTTCTTGCTGGCAAGTGCGTGCAAAGCACTAGCTGGATTGCGCAATACCGTTGTCGTCGAACTCATATCCAAGGCGATTGCCGATCTCACAGAAGCTGCTTTCACCAAGTTCAGTGGTTCAGATCTCAACCCCGTCATTACTCTCCAACCAGATTTGACTTTCACAGAGTGGGAGAGATATGTGTACTTATCATCGGGCACCCTGATTGGCCACAGCTGTATGAGTGCCCTGAAACTGTCCAATCAGAGCCCGTCTTTGACAGATAGTGCCTTCGACTTTGGCAGGAATATTGCGTGGGCCCAGCAGGTACAGTATGCATCAATAAAATGTATCTGGAGTTTGATGTAAGCATATATTTGTTGTACTTTTCACAAATATAGCTGGTACACCAGCAAACTACTCTTGGAGTTTTGTTTTGTTTTAAGGCTAAAAATAAGGGTAGAATGAGTGAATCAGAACCTGTATTATACATGTACTGGTACCACTATTGCCTATGAAAGTGAATAATTTGTGACAATTCAAAGGTTCCAGTTTTAAAGCAGTCCATTTCCTTTATTGTTTGTGTGAGATCATGATATGAGACAACTACAGTGAAGAAAAGAAGAATTGTGTGTGTGTGGGGGGGGGGGGGGGGGGGGTGGCAGTTGAAGCCTAACTTGGAACAGAGTGAAAATGGTAGAACACAGAATGCCTTTCTACCAAAGATCAGTTTATTATAGCTAGAGCTTGCCGTGCTGTACTCTATAAGTGCGCACGTTCACTAGAAAGTAAATCACTTGATGTCACTCAAAGACAATCATTCTAACTTTGGGTATGATGATTATGATACCTCAAGCACAAGTGGCCAGCACTGTCTCAAGTATTTTTGTTAGTTTTTTTAACCTTTGTGTGTGCTAGTGGTTCCTATAAGTACAGTCCTGCAATAATTTCATGTACATTGTGTGTCGTGAAGTTTGGGTGAATGCATTTCATGTTAATTCATTGTATGATTCACCTTTGTGTTTCAACATAGGGTAAAAACAATATATACCCTGTAGTCAGTTTATATTGTTGGATAAAATGAAACAACTAAAGTATGTTTTTGATTATTCTGATACCAGCTCCATACTGACATGCTGCCATTCACGACAGCATCAGCAGCTAAAGGTCACAAAGAGGTCAACCTGATGTCAGCTCCAGTCATTCTCTACCTTCAAACCAGCCATGGCAAAGGTCACATGTCGGAGGTTAACTACTCCAGCCACAGACCAGATATGAGAAAGGTAAAACTGGCCTTTTGAAATTTCAAGTGTACCATTTTTCTCTTGTAAGTGAGCATGTGTTGTGAATAGCCTTGCTCTGAATGAAGAAACCTGTATCAAAAAATCCTGCTGAGATTAAGAATATACATGTATATCTGTGCTTTCTGATAATCTACTTCTGTCAATACCCAGTAAGTTGTATCCATGCAGGGCTATTTTCTGTTATGGTTCTGAATTTAAGCTGATGAAGCTCTACTTGACTCATACATGTTTACATGATAGGTGCTTCATCTAGCCCGATTTATGTCCTTCATGTAGCAATTGCTTTTGATAAATGAAAAATTCTCTCTTCAGACAGTTTGCAGAGGCACTCAGCACTAGATAGTCCAGGTTACTAATCCTGTCCTTTATTGTCAAAATGAAGCAAGTGACAAGTCTAAGCTATTATGTCTGCACATGGACGCTAAATGTTTTCCAGCTGTGTGTGGATGCCAAGTTTTGAGCAGAAATGCTCATCCTACTGAGAAATATATCAGACAAGATGATGTACATAACACTGCTCTAGTGTCAATGTAAATTATTCTTGACAAATAAATTTTGTTCACATACTTGAGTCACGGCACTATTGTCACTTGCTTCCCTTTGCCAAGAAAGGGGTGAAACATTGAACTTTCATGCATACCTGCTTAACAAGGATACACTTTGTACTTCAAGAAAGCTCGTCTGATGTTTACCTGGAATTATAACAATGTATGCATAGCTTTTAAACCTACCTATCAAGTCAAAAAATGTAAAAGAAGTCTTCCCAGCTTCCAGCTTTTAACTGTATGTGACATACTGTAGGAAGTTTGAAGAGAAAGAATTACTGCACTGATATCAAACAGATATTTGAGAGAGAGACATTGAAAAAAAACAAAAACAATTTCAACACACACTACCATCATCTGTAATCTGCTGGTTTGTAGTTTTCTTTGTTTCTGTTGCTTTTGGATCCCCCCCACCCCCCCCCCCCCCCAAGAAAAAATTGTAAAAAAGAAAAGGAAAAAAAAATCATATCAAAACATCCAATTTCCTGTCAATTTTGAAACAGTTGGTGCATGCAGTGTGTTCCAGTCCAGCCTTGGATGATGCCAAGCAACGTTGCCATGGTTATGCAGATAGTGCTCTCGAGGCCCTTGGTGTGTTCCCCAGCTCGGAGGCAAGGACAGCACTGGAGAAGATGGTGCATGCCGTGAGATGCTGAACCAGCTCAGGCCTTTGATGTAGAAGTTGAAAGGGATGAGAACTCCAGTATGACTCGTTGGTGCTGTTGATGTACATGTAATTGTGCATTCATGAGCCTCGTTGTTTGAACCGGAGGCATGTTTGGAGGGTTCATGGTGCCATGTGGGAAGTGCCACTGAAATCCTTTCATTGTCTTGGCCTTGTGCAAAGAGGTTGTATACTAGTAAGTACTAGAGTGCTAACTTGCAATATGTAGATTCTGGTATAATTGCTCTGTGAGTGCATGGATCAGAGTCCGCCATCACTAAGAGGGGCGCATGAGTGATCTCGCCCCTTTCCATAATGGCGGACAGTGCTCCTTGCTTGGCGAGAGATACAGTAACACACCATAGTACAATTTACTGCTAGAGTGTAGACTTGCAGCAAGCCCTGTACAGTTGTTCTTCGATGAGCGTAGCACTCATACACAGAAGTGAAGTCAGCCATTACCAAGAATGGCACCACTGCATCTCCTTGTGAAATTTTACATAGTCCGCCTTTTCTAGGTACATCGTTGTACAGTAGTGGGTGTTTCCCCTTTGAAGGTAGTGTGTATCTATACGGTGTGCTCCAGTTATGAAGAACACAGTTACGTATAACAAAATTGTAGATACAACAGAGTAAAATTCAGGTCCCCCAATTATCATCTATACATCATCATACACTTTATTTGTTCTATATCTATAACGGGATTTTGATTCAACCTCCTCCCCCCACCCCCATAAAAAAATGCTGATGTGATGACTTTTTTTTTTTTATAAAGGGAGTTGCTTGTACATATGTACACTATTCATTGTTACCATGACTCTCAAGTAAGGGGCAGTTGAATGCATCTTGTCTGCGTTGTATGCAATATCTACCTCAAAAGTGTGTTATGTTGCCTTACAAGCAAAACGTAATTTGGAGGATTAATATTACTTGCAAGTTACCATGATACTTTGCATTAAAATTGGTCAGAAGTGCTGTACAGACGTCAGTTCAGTGAGTGGTGACTTAACAGAAATTGAAGAAAGGGGCTAGCTTACTCCATCATTCGCACTGAAAGGCATTCAAATGTCATATAATTGTCATTGCTATCTCTAGCATCTCCACCCCTCAGGAAAAGCAGAAATTGTGATGCAGTTGCACATTTCGGTGCAAGATAAATTTTTGCTGTGTGAATATTATGAAGCCCTGATGGGTCTGCACAAGATGTTATTGAGCTGCCCACAGTGTTTTGTTTGTTTATTTGTTTTTATACCCACCCATCATTTTGTGCATTATGAACGTACAACGCTGAACAGGGTGTTCAATTTTTTTCAAGTACAGTTGAACCTCTCTTATCCGGCCTCCCTTTATCCGGATCTCTCTATTATACGGACGCAATCTCGCCGTGATTTTTTTATATTTTTTAATAATTATGGAAGGAAAGGGGGATTCCCAACTCAATCTAACAATGGCGACCTACAGTCGACTTTGCCGAGCCGTGATGATCGAATTTTGAAGCATCGTTTCATCGACTCGTACTGTTTATTTTCAAGATCTACTTGATACATTTCTTAATAATTAGTTAGGTAAATCATCCCAAGAATTTATAAAAGAAAATGATTTCATTCTTGCAAACACGAACCTCTATTTTGGGGTCTGTTACTGAGTGTAACAATGAAAAGGTTGCAGTATACACATTACTACATGTGGTACTACAATGGGCTACATCAGTACATGTGTATGTATATGTACATGTATAAAGCATTGAGTCTCCCGTATCCGGCCAAATCCCTTATCCGGATGAGCCGCGGTCCCGACTTGTCCGGATACGAGAGGTTCAACTGTACACGTATGTAGAGCATGCTGGGATTGAGCTGTACAGTCATGTACAACAGTCTAAGTAAGCCTTTCTTTAGATGGGATATTGTACATGTATACTCTCCCTCAGACAGGGCACACATACTGTAATGGTCCACTACATGAAAGAGGCACCATATCTGTGCTTGTAAATTAACCTCATTTCTTTGAAAGAGCACTATGAACATGCAGTGAAGTAGATTGTTGTTAGAACTACATGGGCAACTATCCGAGACACAAGACACAGACATGTAAACAACAGAACACATACATACGATACATACACACACACATACTCACACACACACATACATATGTGACCGTGCGTCACAAAACAAACAAAAAGTCGCACCCCTTGATTTTATTTGAGGACTCAAAAGAGGTGAAATGGGTCAGCAAGTCAATCTTGAGTTTTTCATATTTTCTGCAAGAGCTATCCTTCTACATCATTCTTAAGTTTGTGATCATGATATGAATGGGAAAGTGTGCTTGCAGCAGTTTTTTTGCAACCTATTTTTGGGGGAGAATACAATGATCAGGTAGATCTTAGAGTTCCCATTTCATTTCTTAATATCCTTATAATACGCACTCTTCACTTTCAAGTCCAATAACTTTTGAAAGGATAACTATGCTGCTTTGAAAGTTAGCATTAATCATGGACAGAATGTGTTAATAGACCATTCTCAATTTCTGCTTAAATTGGTAATCCCTTCATTGTTGTTTCTCTGGTGGTTTACTTCCTGTTTTTTGTCTCTTTCATTGCACAGCTCGCACAGCTTGGTATTGAAAGATTAAGCGCTTGAATAGACCCTGCACTTCAGATTCTCTTTTCTCAGTTCACACTTTTACAGAGTGTGTGCTTTCTTTCTAGTATTTAGATAGGTTAGATGAGTCCATTTGAATTGAGTTATACATCACTTTAAAGGTTAGAGTCTGCTCTCTAAGAATCTGCCCTCAACTAAAAATCATCTGGTGACTTTTTGTTCGTTTTGTGATGCAAGGTGACATATTATGATGTGTCTTTATGTATATATATGTGATAAAAACCTAAAATGGCAATAGATCTATATATATATATATATATATATATAGATATAGATATATATATATATATATATATATTGTAACAAAGTAGGTCGTAGAGATCCCACTCCTGGTCATGACACTAATGTGTGGCAAATACACGTGTTGTAGTAGATGTGTGGTGATAGATTGGTATCAGATGAGGCCCTACGACAAAACTTTGATCAGGATGACCAAGCTACAATAGGTGTGGATTTGTTTGGCCGCAGTATACGACCAAGGATACCAGTTAATTCTTGTCTACCAGCTTATGTCTATACCAGTTCTTAGTTACCAATTCATGTCTACCAGTTCCAAACTACCATCAGCTCCATCATCAGTCCATCATACCAGCTTCACATCATTCTTTAAATTACTTCTACCAAATATCTTTACTACCAGTCACCACTACCAGTCACCACCAAGGTCCACTCACCTGCACCTGCACAGGACTTGTTGGTAGAAAAGACCACTCTTCCAGTCCTTGGTATAACTTCAACAGTTGTTGGTAGTACATGTATTTTATTTACAGAATACTTGACAACAACAGCCCAGCTCATTCCCAGAATGTATGTACACAGTTTACTTCTACAACCGCGCAGACCCGGTCCCGTACCTTTTCCAGGTCCCGTACCTCTACACAGATCAAGGCTGCAGTCAGAACTTGGGCTATTATGACCAGTCCCTCCACTAGACCTGCCTGTACAAGGCTCGACCTCGGAAGCTCAACTCAACTCTTCACGTAACTAAACGTGCCTATCGCATCCGTCCCCACTTGACAACGAACGCAATTTACAATTGCCGTATTATATTTCGCTCCATAATTGTTGCCGTAGTTATGCAAATCACACCTTCCACTACTAAAACACAAATTTGTGGAACAATTCCAGCCGAAACCGTACAGATTTCGTATCAAAATAGTGGTATCTATTATTTCCGTCCAAATCCGTAGCCAACTTACCCCTCAATGCCCCTTACTTACTTGATATCCGAAAAACTGACCAAAACCGTGATTTTGAACCTTGCTGTAACAACATACATTGTACATGTATCTACCGACAACGATCAATCATACTTTAATTTGATCAATAATGAACAATCGATACCTGGCTTACTGTACAAAAGCCATATTTTTTGTTTTTCCATAATCTTTTACTGATTCCATATTTAATACAATTCCATGATAAATCAAATCACCTGTATTACAGAATCCACGATCCAACAAAACACAATTATAATGAAATCAAGCCAAGCTGTACGTTCAGCAGAAACAGTGCATTCATAAAGAATATACAATACTCCGAAAAAACCCAAAACAAAACAACATACACTGCTTTATACTTACTTTCATTAAAATCAAATGGAGCTGTCCTTTTAGCATGACAGTGCATTCATAAAAAAAGAATATCTATATTAAGTGGAGCTGGACTTTCAGCGTAACAGTGCTTCATAAGAAAAAAAGAATATTTAACACATCAATATACACCCAAATAAAATCGATATACAACCAAATGGAATCGATATTCCCTTTAATCACCCCTCCCCCTCCCCTTCCCCTCTCCCTCTCCCAACTACCATTCCCCTCCCTTCCCCCTTCCCCTCGGACATCTGGCTCCGGGTCTTTCCATACTTATTTTCAAATTTTCCCATTTACTGAAATGAATGGTTAAAGTTCCCCTCATTGATGCTAATTTCTTTTCCTCAAATCTATCCTTTAAAAAAATATTTTTTATTTCATAAGTAGGCGGCTTTCCATATTCTCTACTTTTAAAAATCAAATATTTAACCAAAATTAAAATATGATTTAACTACTGATGTTTTCCCCTTTTATCCTCCTTCCACCCAAACAGAATTTCTTCCCAAGTACAATTTTTTAAATCAACATCCTTTATCATTTCTTCACATAATTCCCAGATTAATTTCACATGCTCACAAGTGTAAAATAAATGTTTGTATGTTTCTTCTTCTTTTTCACAAAAAGAGCATAAGTTACTTGCAGTAAAACCAAACCTGAAAAGATGGTGATTTGTATAAACAATACCATGCACCAGTTTAAACTGAAACTCTCTTTATCGGCGATTTAATGTACATTGTCTTGGCCCTAAAAATATATTTTGTATCTCCTTAACAGAAAACCCATTATTTTGATTAATTCTATCAAAAATCGATACTGCCCTTTCCTTTTCCTTTAAAAAATTGCAAATACATTTGTTTTTATCTTAAATTGCTAATATAAATTGTTTTCCCTCCTGTAATAAAATCAGTTTCCAAAATATCTTTTTCTTTTTCTTTCATATTTCTCCAACCCATAGGTATATTTTCATAAATACATCTTAACAAAAAAATATCTTTAACTCCTAAACCTAAATCTCTAAAATATCTATCACATTTCAATTCACCATTATTTCCTAATATATGTTTTAATCTATAAACTCCCTTTTTATGCATATTTTCATCATAAAATACAATTTCTATTTAATCGTATATATTTATTATTAAATATTATAGCATTACCACTATACAAACAATTACTAACATTACTTCTCATTTGTTTCGTATTTACCCAAGCTTCTAATAAATCCCTATAAGATAATGAAACTTTCACTCTCAACAGCGCTGGTAAATAATCACACAAAAATATAAATTCTCCTAAGTGTCTCGTAACAAAATTAGAATATTGCTTCCATTTCATATTTTCATCTTTATTAAGAAGTTTCTTAACCCACATAACTCGCTGTGCTTTAACTAAATCAACAAAATTCATCATTTTTAACCCGCCTTGTCTATGATCTAAAAACAGTATTTTTTTTTCTAATTTTATCTCTTTTTCCTTTCCATAGAAAAAAAAAAAATTTGTGTAAAGAATCAAAAACCCACCTGGGAACTGGAGTGAGAGAAGCTCGATATATGATTTTTGAATAAATATGTACTTTAAGTAATTGAATTTTTCCCATCAAAGTTAAATCTCTTTGTTTCCAGAAATTCAAAAGAACTTTTATTTTACTCAAAATCTCTTTATAATTCATATTTTCCTTCGTTCCCTCATCTAAAGAAAAGAAAACCCCAAGTATCTTCACAAAATCAACTGTTTCTCCAAAATTAGTATCTAATTTCAAATGCTGATATGATCCCAATCTTAATACCTTGGTCTTATCCATATTTACCTTTAATCCCGACATTTTTTTAAATTCTTCAAACAACATCTTTAACCTATAAATTGATTTCTCATTACGTATAAAAATAGTCATATCATCTGCATATAAAACTAATTTAATTTCCTCATCTCCAAACTTTATTCCTTGTACAGAATTATCTCTTTGTAATCTATGTGCCATTATTTCCATGCATGAAATGAATGAATAAGGAGACAGTGGGTCACCCTGTCGAACACCTCTCTCCACTTTAAAATAACCGGTAGAAACCCCCTCATTCAAAACACAACTCAAAGCATTTGTATACAAAACTTTTACGCACTTTTGAAATGACGGGCCAAATCCGAAAGAAAGCAAAACCTTTTGAAGAAATTGATGAAAAATAGAATCAAAAGCCTTTTCAAAATCTATAGCCAATAAAAACCCTGGTAAATTATAATAAGATGTATGAAATATCATATCATCTATAGATTCGAATGGCTTCCCCAATATTTCTTCCCTCAATATAACCTACTTGATCTCCCAAAATAACTTCATTCAAAACTTCCTTTATCCGTTTAGTTAAAATCTTTGATAAAATCTTATAATCTGCATTAAGAAGAGATATTGGTCTATAATTCTTCAATAAAAAAGGATCTTTCCCATCCTTAGCAGCTAACTTAATTATTGCTTGCTGCTGTGAAGATGACATTTCCCCTAATTTATATGCCTCATTTAAGGCTTCTCTTACTACTCCTCCAATCTCCGGCCAAAATATGTTATAAAATTCAGTTGTCAGACCATCATTCCCCGGCGATTTATTTAATTTTAATTCTTTTAATATCTCTATACACTCTTCATTACTTATCAAACCTTCACAATATTGTTGAGATTCCTCCTTTAATTTTGGTAAATCTTGAAAAAAAACATACATCCCAGTCTTCTATATCCCTTCTATGTAATGTACTATACAATCTACTATAAAACTTCCCGATTTCTTCAGCTATAATTTTTTCATCACCCTCCGATATCTTCAATTTCTTAATAATACATGTACTTCTCTTTTTATTCCTTTGCATTAACTGATTAAAATATCGTGAATTCCTTTCTCCACTTTCATCCCACGAAGCTCGTGATTGAATCTTTATGCCTTCATTTACATAATCATATGATTCCCTTAATTCTTTTTTTGTATTTTCCAATCTTTCCAAAATCTCTTCACTCATATTAATCACAAGCGTCTGTTCTAAATCACGTACTTCTTTTTCCGATCGCTTTCTTAACATTCTCTTTTCTTTTGCCTACCTTTTAGAAATTTTTTTGTGTAAAACTACGAATCTTCATCTTCATAAAATCCCATAACAACCTTTTATCTTGTATTTCCATACTTAATTCATTTTTTAATTTAGTGATTTCCTTTTTTATCTCTGATACATATATCTGATTTTGACAAAGACTATTATTAAATTTCCAATATGATCCTCTTCTTTTTTTCCCATCTATTTCCTGTTTTATCATATAAATGCAAAAATATTGCATGATGATCCGGAGCAGTAGATGGAATTATTTCACATGTTATACTTATTTCATCCAAACTTTCAGATATTATCCAATAATCCAATCTACTTTGCATAAAAGGATTTTTTTTTTAGTATAAGTAAATTGCCTCTTCAAAGGATGCCTAATTCTCCAGATATCCAAATAATTATTTTCTGACATAAATTCCTCAACTACTTGATTAATTCTTTTTGGAGTCCTATCCACAGCATAAACAAAGTAATCTAATTCAATATCCCTAATCATATTAAAATCACCGCCTACTATCACCGGATACCCTCTCTTATTGATTTTAGCAAGAGTTTTACAAACCTCTTTCCAAAATATCAATTGATCGCTTTCATGATTTCCTGTAGGGAAATAAACATTACCTAATACCAGTCTGATACCTTGTATCTTACAATCTATAGATATATATCTACCTTCATTATCTCGAAAAACCTGAAACACATCAACATTAACCTTTGGGGAGATTAACACAAGCACCCCTCTACTGTGATTAGAACCATGACTAAAATAACAGTGACCTTCCCACATCGAACTCCATCTGTCCTCAATATCTCTGGTACTAAATGTTACCTGTAAAAAACAATATCTGCACCTTTATCTTTACACCACAAAAATTCTATCTCTTTTCCCCCTGTCTCTAATTCCCTTTACATTAAGTGAATACATTTTACAATCTATAGAATCTTTTCCAGATTCATCTGTATTACTCATTATTGAAAATATCTGAAATATGTCTCAAAAACAAACCCAACATCAAAAAAGTACAAAGTTGCCCGGAACCAAATGCCCACCTCTTAAAACCCCCAGTAACAATAATCCAAAACATCTTTTCTTAACCCCACAGCCTTCTCCCCCACTTACCAAGCAATCAGTATTCAAAACTGAAGCATTGTACATATGACACATGAAATCTTAAACAAAATGACTCTTTGCAACCAACATTGCCTTCAAGAAGAGTTTAACATATTCAAATAAAACATCGATCTTAATTTGCATGTATAAGCTTCCTCAGACCTTCACCAATTCATTCACGCTAAAATTGATAATGTACATTGCACCATAATGGCTGACAAACTAACAACCCTCACACAAAGAGAGAGCGAGAAAAAAAAACACCTGTCTGTTCTCATTGTGACCTCATCTTATGTAGAATGTAAGCTGGTACATTCCTTCCCCATAGAACGCCGCAGAGCGACTGAAATGGAGAAGAGATAAGAAAACATGGCATCCCTAACCCCACACTCCCCGGAAAACAGCCCCGACCCCCGACATGTACATACTTTTATAGCATATCCCAACAATAAATTGTCCTGACGGTTGAAATACTCCAACCTTTTACTATACGCTTTCCACCACTCCCTATTCACTTTATGTAAACCTACTGCACGTGTATCCAATCTTATGGCATTCATGCATAATTTCATACATATATATGTTCCAAAAAATGACGGTCCATTGTTTTCCACCTTTGTCCCCCTTCCTAGAGTGTCTTCTGAGCATTTCATGACATTCAGTGTTCTATGTACTCGTGATATTTTTTTTCATAAAAAAAATCAATAGACTTCAAAGTCTCCAATATCCAGAATGGCAGCGTGATCCATAAAAAGTTGTCAAAGTATATTATAATACGGTAGAACTTAACTTTCCGCTCTCTCCAACATATGATGGATGGTTTCATGATGGTGATACCTTTCTCCACTGAAACAAAATTACTTTAACTATCAATTTCCAATCTCACTTACTCCTAAATGGCTCCCGATACTTATCTAGTTTTCAACCTCCATTCTTGCCGCATCAGCCACCTGTTGCTCCAAAAGAGTCGGATTAGCCTTTCGATCCGACACCTTTTCAACCTGGAGGCGGATTCCCGTCGGGTGCTGTTGGACGAATTGGCCTTGCTTCTCCATAGGTATATACACCCAATCAACGAAGAGTTTCCAGGGTTCGCGTTGCGAAAAGTAGGCCAGCTTGCCCGCTGCGCGGGCCGCTCTCATGGCGGGCATCTGCTCACGTCGAAGGTCCCTCACTCGCTTCGGGAGATCCTCCGTAATACTAGCAGTAGACATCCTCGTTCCCTTGAGATTTGTTGCGGTCTTTGTACCTCAGGAAGCGAGCGATAATTGGGCGCGGTCTCCCGGTCATCCCCGTTGCATTCACCCGATGTGCCCGCTGAAACTCAATCTCCTCTACTTTCTCGCGTTCCAACTTCAGATGTTCCACAAGAAACTGACGGAGCGCTTTTTCAGAGTCCTCCCTTTCCTCCTTTTCTGGAAGGCCATGGAATAGCAAATTTTCCCGACTGATGTATGACTGCATACCATCCAGCTCCTGATTCACCTTTTCTCTTTCTTCCTTCAGTTTACTTTCTAGTTTTGGTATTTGCGTTTTCAGCTCCTGGATGTTTTGGTCGTTGAAGTTGACAGATTTCACGACTTCATCCACTTTCTCTTCGAGTTTCTTGATCTTGGACTCAAATTTCCGTTTCATGCTTTGAATGCTCTCGAAAACCCTGTCTATCTGTGTCTCCATAAGTTTTTTGATAGACGGCAGTAACGTGGGGCTTTCTGGCGTGCTGAAAACCGGGCTCGAGGCTGTAACACTCGAAGGAGTCCGGAACCATTTCCCGCTATGGGTTCCCTGCTGCCCGCTGCTACTTGCCATTTTTGAAAGGTGAATTTGAAATTCCAGAAATACACGCTACGCAATGGGTGGTGGAGGAGAAGGCCGTGACCGCGTGTTTACTCCTTGACGAACATACCAAAAGCCTCCTACCCACCAAGCTCGGTTCCCGAGCTTATACCACTTACAATTTGCTGAACACTTTAATAAGTCAAATGCCTTGAACACAACTCGACATGCATTACATCTTTGACTGGTGTCAACTACCAAATTCTTTTTAAAACATCATTCTCTAATGGTTTTATGATAACACCAATTACTCCTTGGTGACCATTAACTCTATGTACATCTTTATGCTACCTCTGGAACCTCGTCTAATACCTGTGCATCCAGCATGGACACTACCAACTCAAAGACCAGCCCTCAGAGTAATATAACAATTCGGAATATTGGTACCACTATAATTCTACCAACTCTAACAAATATTTATTCTTCCAACACCTGGTACCGCTTCAATCATTTTACTTCACCACTTCTTGGAACCACCACCTCTCCGTACATAAAGTCCAGTACATATGTTTCATTGGTTCCAACTCAGTACCATGTAGGCCTACCACCGTTATCTTCCAGAATTAGATTGATAATGTCCATCAGTCCTCAGAAAACATCCAATTATAACAGCTTAATGTCCAAATTCCATTTGGCAAATTATATCTAATGTCCATATCTGCCCATCTCTAACAATTTCTCGCTTCCACTATTTTCCCTCCACTGTATCCGTCACTACTTCCAAGAACACGCCACTGGTCGTCAGGAACCTCTCCGTCTTCCTGGTCCACGTTCGGCGTGGCCGCAATACCAGCATCTCAGTAGCGCTGGAACTGGTCCTCCCTCTGCGACGTAACTCTCCCAGCCTCTCGCTGATGATCTCCCCGTCTATGTCGGATGGTGAAACCCGGACCCCGATTTCACTGGTTACTGGGGCTTTTACTGCAGGTATCACATTCTCGATCACCAATCGCCTCCTCCCGCCCGTCAGGTCGAGGAGCCCGCTGCTATAGCTGTCCTCGTCCAGCACCAGGGTACTGCGTCTCTCAGAGGTGACACTCCTCTCCAGGCTGACGCTCTTCTCTGGGGTGACGCACCTCAGGCGTGCGCCGGGAAGGGGTTGAAGTAGAGGGGTGCAGGGGGATCTACTCCTGGGTCTGCTTTCCGTCGGTGGCAGCTTCTCAATCTTAACTGGCGCATAAACTGGATGGTGTTTTCAGATGTACCCGCCCTAGAACTGCATCGGTGGGGTGTGTTCCGTAGTGGCGTTCCAATTCTCGCTTGTGCAGAGTTTGGAAAGCACAACGATCACACTTGAATTCGGGGATGTGCATGTCGAATTCGTGTCATTGCATCGAGCTTCTTCTGGAAAAGGACTGTCAGCACACCTTACAACGGTAAACTTCTCCCTTATCTGAACAGGACTTGGCTTTGCTGGAGGTGGACATCGTTCTGTTCAACAAATGATATCAATCAAATGTTATTCGCGACTTTTATCAAATCCCTCACAGTCATACATACGCACCTTACAGTTACTTTGTGTGAAACTGGTATCTGTCATAGTCCATATTCCCTGCTGCTTCTCCCCTTCCGGTGTCAGCCGCTGGACGCTGGCGGCGCTGCTACCTGGTATTACCCTCAGCCATCCGGCAGCGTTCCGTGGGGTTTTGAAATACAACCCCGCTGTGCTGACGCCACTGGTAGAGCCAGGCCCTGCTGACCCAGGCAGCTTTTTCTGTGACAGTACTTAATGGTGTGAGCCTTATCCCCGGAGGCGCCACATATCGGGCATCTGTAAGCCCGAAGTACAGGACAGCTCGTTTTCCCGTCATATGACTTGAGCTCATGGCTTCCATAGACCCTCTCACTTTCTCCATTATTTTTGCAGAAGACGCACAGGGACACTGAGCTAAGTGGTCCATCACTTCCATCTCGTCCTCGTAGAGCAATGATGTCTGGTAGAATTTCCTTGTTGCTCAACCAACAGCTACTAGTCGACAAATACTTAGAAGTATCGCTGTCCTTCTGTAAGTCCAAATACTGGTATCTCGTCCCTTGGTCCTGGGATTCGCCCCTTTTTGTCACTGTCGCTCCCAATTCGTTTAGTCCCAGGTAGTTATTGAACGGATCTCGCACCTGTTCGAAATCAAAGTACTGGTTACCCATCTCTTGGTCCTCGGTTTCCTTCTTCTTCATCTTCATCGATACCAGCTTACTCATCCCGAAATAGTCGTTGAAGGGGCTGTACAAATCCCCCTCCTTGAACGATGCCATGACGTCACCGGCAATGCACCTAAATATTGATAGTACAAAAATCTTTTATCCTCCTCATTTATCTTGTTGAATGCACTTGATTATCACTCGATTATTTAGATTCGTTACGTAGTGCCTAATTATCTAAAATACTGCGGACGATGCCTATCCTTCCTTGGATAACGCCTTCATCCACTCCACTTATCACCATCTTATCCCGTCGACACAGTCGGAGACTCCCGGTTCCTAAATGGCGGTTGAGAATCCACTGTTCTCTCTTCATGGCTAGGGGTGAGTAGCATCAGCTTCTTTCAGCCCTGACTCTTCCAGCTCCACATCAGCAGCAATGCCTTGCTTCTGGTCTCCAGCCTGCTTCACTTCCCTGTTTGGCTCGAACTCCCAAACTGGTCTTGGTACCCCCGTGTACGGCTTCTTCAACCAATCATTTGGATCGAGGAGTCAATTGGAGTCAAACAGTCACATTGGATAATTTGGTAACTATCAGGTACGGTCCCAGCCATTTGGTCTGCAGTTTGGGACTCTGGCCTTTCACCCTCATCTTCTGCCGTAGCCATGCATACTGGCCCTGGTTGAAGGCAGAGCCTTCGGCCTTCTGGTCGTAGAATCGTTTCTGCTTCCTACAGGCTGACATCTGTCTCGCCCTGGCTTGGTTGTGTGCCCTCTGCATCCGACCCCGTAGCCTCTCTGCGTAATCGGTTTGGAGGTCCTGCTGGCCATCAGCATCATCTGGTGTGACAAGATCCCCTGGTAGTTCCACTTCTCGCCCCAACATTAGCATGTTTGGAGTTTCCCCAGTCAAATCCTGAGCACAGCTGCGGGAGGCACAGGTGGCGAAACGAGGGAGTTGATCCCAATCCTTTTCCTGCCTCTCCACGTCCAGTAGTGCAGCAACTGTGTCTATTAGGGTGCGGTTGTACCTTTCCATGAACCCGTCTGACTTTGGGTTGTAGGCTCTGGTCCAAGTCTTGTTCACCCCCATCAATTTGCAGACCTCACTGAAAACTTCAGACATGAAATTGCGGCCTTGGTCTGAATATACGAGCCTCGGTACCCCAAATCGACAGATGAACTCCACCACCAGTTTCTCCGCCACGGTCTCCACCCTTTTATCTGGTATCGGGTAGGCTTCCATCCATTTTGTGAAGTAATCTCCAGTCACCAGTGCCCCGTTGCATAAAAGTTACTATTGTGGTAACTTTGCCATCCCATGGTAACTACCATGGTAACAATACTCAACAGCCAATCAAAATCGAGAATTCCATGGTAATTTCGATTGGATGGCAAAGTTACCATAATGGTAACTTTTATGCACAAGCCCCAGGATATACTTGTTCCCATGCTTGGTCCGGGGGAAAGGGCCCATGATGTCCAGTGCTACCCTCTCCATCGGGAAACCACTAATTCTTTGCTGTAGTGGTGCTTGAGCAGCTTTACCAGGACACTTCCTTCTGGCACACACGTCACATTGTCTGAGGGTCGAACAAACATCAGCTGCCATGCCGACCCAGTAGTACTGCACCTTCAATCGTCCCAGTGTCTTCTTCAAACCAAAATGTCCCCCAGTAAGAGCTGAATGGACTTCCTGTATTGCATTCTTGACGAGCGTCTTTGGTGGGATGGTTTGTCTCCGGGTGTTGGTACCATTCGCTGACTCCCATCTGCGGACCAACACGTCGTCTACCACCTCCAATGCATCCCGGTGCTCCAACAATCAAGTTGCTTCTTCTGGCCAAGATGACCAAAACCGTGATAATTTAGAAAATTTAAAAAATCTCAACTCTACACATCTAGACGATAGTGCTTCTAAGCGATGTCTGGATTACCCCTTTCTGATTCTGAGAATTGAGTATCAGTATCACAGCATAAAAAACAGACAAAAAG
Organism: Diadema antillarum; assembly: GCF_040938485.1. NCBI lineage: Eukaryota > Metazoa > Echinodermata > Echinoidea > Diadematoida > Diadematidae > Diadema > Diadema antillarum. The sequence goes on from NW_027271720.1 coordinate 1,211,504, forward strand.
ACAAATTCTACATTTTTACTTACCTAGGACTCGCCTCTCGGTCTGTTTGATCACTGGTCTCTGGTCTCGGAGCTGCAGCTGCTTCATCTGCAGCGTACCTGTTGATCATTACAGCGGCCAGCTCCCACGGGGTGATGCCCATCAACGCCGCTACCTCCCTCCATCGCTCGTAGACCTCGTTGTCGAGTGTGAGACGTTGTGTCTTGGCACTGTAACGTGCTCGAGTGGCCCTCTTCGCGAGTTTTTTTTTTTCGCTGTCTGTCCGCCTCCTCTTTTTCTCGTTCGGCATTTTTTCACACGAAGAACTTTCTACGTATCAATATCATCAATGATCTAGATCGTTAGATCGTAGACGTCCGTCGATCGGTGTGGTAAAACAGAGAGTAGAACTAGCTAGAAGTAACAGTACGTATCATGCATGCATATGCATGCACCGTATGCATGCGTATACCACTCGCTAGCTCCGGTTCATGTACGTACTATATGCATGCGATACATGTGTAAGTTACATGTACGTAGCTAGCCCTAGCGAGCCCGAGCCTGCGTGTGAAAAAAATAAAATAAAAGAATGCTACCGTTGTTTTTTTTTTCTGACGTGCGACAAAGTTGTCCACAATCTAGCGCAAGAGGGAAGCAATCATGAATTCTAGAAATTCCACCGCTCGTAATTCGATTTTGGGTCGGGTTGACCCGGTTTGAAAATTGATTTTAAAACGATGATTTTCTCTCTTTTATCGAATGGTATAGACAAAGAGCAACAGGTGAGGTATGTTACTGTTATAACTTGTACTTGAAGTCATATTGGACCTGTTTTATGCAGTTTTGATTTTCGTGGGTTTGCAAATGTGGGCTAATACCTTTAACAACGTATCTACTTGTACCGACAACGATCGATCATACTTTAATTCGATCAATAATGAATAATCGATACCTGGCTTACTGTACAAAAGTCATATAGCGGAATTGATCGATTTTGCTACAATATATATATATATATATATATATATATATATGTATGTATATATGTATACGTATTGCGACGAACTCGCCTTTGTGTCATGATTGTGAGAATATTTGACTGTCTCTACAAATGCCTCCATGAACCTTGTCAGGATGACCGTTTTAATACCACAATGATTCCAACTCATCAGTAACCAAAAAATGTATTTAGCATCAAATGTTTAAATCATGATAATGCATTACCTCATTACAACGACTATTGAACAATGCCATATACGGCACTACTGTTGTAACGAATAGGGTACCCTCTTTTGCTGTTAAACATACAGTGGATTTCAACAAGTTGTATTTGGAAACAAAAAATGAAACCGATTCCACAGAATGTCATTACATGGCTGCCCTCCCCATGCAGGCTTTGTCCCTGGAGCAGAATATAAAAAGAAACATAGGACTGATAACAATGTACTACTACGAGAACTATTGTTTGTTTGGTAACTACTCTTTGTACAGTCACATAACAACACTACGTCTACAGTGTTTTTCTTTGTCAAAGCTGTCCAACATGGCTAATCTTCCATGACAAATTCTTCTTTGATGAGGTCCACATTCTCCCCATTTGGAGAGAACAGCCTCTCTGTAGTGCATGTAAGCCGTTAGCCTGGTCGCAGGGTGAAGACTTTAATAAGCCCTCGTCTCCTGCATGTCCTCCCTGCAATCGTCGCGAATTCCATTGATATAGTGCTGCAGCATTCCCTCCTGGTGAGTCTGTGTGGCAACAGTGCGATGCCTATGGACCGGCGGTGCACTCAGCGGGCGACGTGGTCTATCTCTATCATCTCCAACGCCGGTGCAGTAGTGGTTGATGGTGCTTTTCCTTTATTGCTTCTTGGTCCTGGCTACCCATGGGAAGCAGAGATGCTCACATGGGGAATGTCCTCTGTCTCGTCCTGACATGGAGTGCCAGAGTAATTCCGAGGACGCGGGGAGCGAGCATACCTTGGAGGGGAGCGGCTCCTGGATCAAGGTTGGTGATCAGATGGTCTCTCCAGAGGCCAGAAACGTGGTATTTGTAAGGGGCTGTGAGCACAAGGCGATGTATGGCTTCGAGGGGCTGGTAGGAGGTCGGGAAGAAAAACAAGGAAGGACTGGTAGGTGGTCGCAGAGAAGAACAAGAAGGACTGGTAGACCTTGCTGGAGTCCAGGAGCACCTAGGAGGGAACGGTTGCGCCGACTTTACGCCTAGACTCACTGGCTTTTCCCGCAAACACAGGTGTATGAGTGTAGACTCGCAATGGCTTTTCTATGCTTCCTTGTACCTTGGAAAGTATGGCTCTGACTTCGGTGTCACTTGCATCCGTGTCGTCCGGGTAAGGGTATCCCAGGACTGGTGGAGATGTCAGTCTCGTCTTTAGTTCCTTAAATGCAGACTGGCATGCATCGGTCCGGCAAAACTGTTTTTCTGCATTAGCTCATGCAGAGGCTTGGCAATGGTTGCGAATCCTTTGACGAAGTGATGATAATAAGACACCAGGCTGATGAAACTCCTCATCTCCTTTATTGTTTTAGGGGTAGGCCACTCCTTTATAACCTTCGTCTTGTTTGAGTCAGTGTTCATTCCGTCAGCTAATACGACATGACCGAGGTAGTTGACACTTCTCTGGAACAGATGACATTTTGATGGCTTTGACTTCAAGCCTGCCTTTCGTGTAGTCGTTCAAAAACAACCCCGAGCCTTAATTGCCACCTCCTCGTCCACAGTTCTTCCGGACAATGACGTCATGTAGGTACATGAGAAGTATCTCCCAAGTCAGCCCTGCCAAAACCCGATCCATCAGCCACTCAAAGGTTGCCGGAGCATTTGTAAGTCCGGAAGGCATCACTCACCAGGCATATAAGCCGCTGTTGGCAATGATGGCAGATTTCTGCTTGGCATCTTTATCTAACTGGACTTGCCAGTATCCACTGGCTGAATCCAATGTTGAAAACCATTTGGCTGTGCTCAGGACATCCAACGTGTCAGCGATGCATGGCAGAGGATATACATCCTTTATGGTTATTGCATTCAACTGCCGGTAATCTACGCAGAACAGCTTACTGCCATCCTTCTTTGTGACCAGAACGACATTAGATGCCCATGGACTGGCAGTGGGTTCGATGACACCTTGTGCCAGCATGTCATCAACCTGTCTGGCTATCTCTTCTCGTCCGGAAGCATGACATCTTAAAGCCTAGCAGATCGGACTAGCATCACCTGTGTTGATGGTGTGCTGTACCAAAGTTGTCCTCCCTAGATCTGCTGGGTCTGTACAGAGTACATCTGAGTATTCCCTCAGAAGTTCACATACTGGGGGATGGTTTTCTGGAGGGATCTCCATCAGACTGCGTTGACACAAGTTCTAAATGCGTGGAAACACGACCCTGGGACATACCTTCTTCGAGAGGATTCGCCTCCACGTCATCTGCAGCAATACTGGTAAGGTTGGCAACCACTGTTCCTGTTGGCAACGTCAGTGCCGTCGTTGTTTGGTTGTACACCTGCAGTGGTAGAATTCCCGAGTCAGTCGAGATAACTGCCCGAGCAACCAATGAGCCTATTTGCAATAACTCATGCAGTTGGGTTGTTTGGTAGCTCCAGTAATGTGATGCCTGCCGGGATGCTTTTGTTGTGTTTTTCTGGGGACCCGGGGAGAATATTGCTTCATGACCAGGAGGTATGGTGCTTGTCTCGCTGACAGCAATGCGACAACAGAAGGTATGGTGCTGGTTCTCCTGGCTTACAAACGGGAGGGATACCCAAGGTGTGTGCAGTTGCATGGCGTGGAAGTCCAACGTGGTTTGCAGACCCATCAACAGATCTAGGCCTAACAGGCCATCAGTTTTAATGTCAGACACCACCAAGACAACATGGAAGATGTAGGAGCCCATATGTTACACATCTATATATATATATATATATATATATATATATACACACACACACACACATATATATATAATACACACACACACACATATATATATATATATATATATATACATATATATATATATGTATATATATACAAAGATGCATATGTGTGTATAGCTGCCTTGTGTCTCATTTGAGTTGTTCATGTAGTTTAACTGCAATGTACATATACTCATTGCATGTATAAGTACAGTGTACATGCATCTATACACAGTGTAGCCCTGATGATCGCTAGACCCAACCTCTTGGTTTGTATATTAATATGACACAATAACATAAAAAAAAAAGAGAACTTGCAGTGTTAAGCCCTGTTTTTCTTATCCTCTCTTCACACTGATCCGTAAATACACTCTGCTGACTTCAAAAGATCGAGGACCCATTTGTACAAGATTCATAAGATGTGCGTTCAATTCACTAACCTGAATTCTTTGACCGATTCAAAAGCAGTATTTAGGAAATATGTACTATCTACAATAGAGAAACATATTCTATGATGGAATTGCACTAAAAGGGTGTTAGGTCACTCAGATGTAGCATCTGAAGATGTATGAAATATGTTTGGAGTTTATCACAAGTTTCGCGAAATGTGACCCATTAAAAAAAAAGAAAAAAAAATATATATGTATATATCAAGGGAGCGGCTGAGAAACTGATACTGTGCAGTACAATTCTGACAGGAATGAAGAATGATGATTTTTTTTTTCAATATAAGTATTTTGTTTCCTTTCTTAAACTTCTCTGTTATCAAAATAAATTGCCGTCATCAAATATCAAACGCCTCCAGGCTTTACAGAATGCTGCTGCACGCCTTCTTCCAGGCACCAAAAAGTTTGACCATATCTCACCAACACTCTGTGGGCTTCATTGCCTGTCTGTGCAACGTAGACATGGTAGAGTACAGTATAGAGACATGGTAGAGTACAGTATATACGGTCTTGCTGCTTACTTACAAGAACTACATTTTGTAGGCTCTCTATAAATTGTCTCCTATATCTCTGTACTAATGAGTGTACGTCAGCGATGCCAGGATTATGTCGTGCAGGACTGACTCTGCATGCACCCAATGTACCCGTCTGAAAAACATATTTGGGTAGACCCTTTTCTTTGGTTCTGCCATGTCTGTGGAACTGTCAACCATACCCACTTCGGAATTGTAGCAACCTTTGTACCTTCAAAAACACTAAACTGAAGATTTACTTTTTCTTTTCCAACAACTCTGTGAATGATGTTTGACACAACATAATGGGAGCCAGACGTCTTTATATGTTACAGATATATGGCGCTGTAGAAATGCTAGTCATTATCATCTTCATCATCATCATCATCACACGAGTTGTAATAATGGACCTTTTGGAGGACTTCCTAATCGGTAGTCAAAATCAAAAGTTCACCTTTAGTCCCTTTTCACATACAATTTGTTAATGAGAGTAAAAGTAAGCTCATAAAGGAAATCTTACTGTGGAATATGTATAACAACATATTGATATTTATGATGAACAAAATGAAATTAAAGGAAATTTAGATTTATTTTGAAGAATATGTATGCAAGAAGTTTCATTTCTGTGTCATCCTGTATTCTGTTTGCATAATTTTCACTGCAAGAAAATATCTGAGCCACGGTACATGGCTAGAATGCTACAAGTGTCATACGTAACATAGTGAAAATGTTTAAAAGGGACTACAGTGTATCTGTCTGTTTGTCTGTAAATGAATAGATGTGACTGAGCGATTACACATGAACTCACTTATTTTTTTTTTTACTAATGTGTGACTACCCAATGACATGACATGACATAATGCACTGACCTGCAAAATGTGCTGCATCTAAACTAACTACAGTCAGTGCTTCAAGTTGTTAAGTCCACTATATCAATGCTTATCTTGAGAATCTATATCTACATGTAGAAACCAGCTTTACTACAGAAAGATACTTTGATACAGAAAATATGCATGCTTCTAGAAAAAAAAATCCACGTATTGCGCATATCTATGAATGAAAAAGCATGTACAATGTATCTCCCTGCTGGAGAGAACTTAGTGTCCCACAGTGTGAAAGACATGGTGAAGCAAACACACTGTGAACACATTGTGAACACATTGTGAACACAGTGTCGAATCTCTTCACACTGTTAAAGTCAAGAGTTTTAACATTGTGAACCCACTGTGAATCATCAACGTACTATGTGAAACAGAACTATGTGAACTCTCTGTGGAAAACCGAAGCACAGTGTGAAATCTTCCAAACACTGTTAAATTCGAGCGTTGTTTACGCAACCGACTATGTCAACACATTGGCCCAAATTCACGATACCATGGTTTAAACCATGGACAATTTGCATGGAGCGCCAAGTGTCACATGGTATTTCGTAACGAAAGAATTATTTCGTAACGAAATGACAACATTTTGTCGACGAAATGATAATTAACGTTTGCAAAATGAGCATTTCGTCAACAAAAATGGTCATTTCGTTGATGAAATTACTGATTTCGTAACGAAATAGGCCATGCGACATTTAGCGCTCCATACAAATTGTCCATGGTTGAAACCATGGTTTCAATTGTACCACCTTCGCGAATTCGGGCCGTTGTGAACGCACTGTCAATGACTGTGGGGCACTCCGTTCTTTCCAACAGGGCTTGCTCATAAACATAGCGAAGGCTTGGCTTTTTAACTTCATTGATTCGTTTTGCATCCAAAGCATTTCCTGCAATGATATGAACTATAAAAACCAAATGTATGATCTCACAGTTTGACATCAGTGCGACATGGTAGGATCTGACATAATTAGCTGTTTTGCCACTAGAAGAGTTAAAAGAAAGCAGTACGTTGTACAGTATAGGCCTATATTCTTGCGTGCTACCTTATACCAGAAAGCTGGTCACAAAACACTGACTGCAATTAATGTACATCACCCAGCTCCACTGTACGCTGACACTAAATAATCTATTCTGTACCCAATGTCTTTGTTGAATATACAATGTAGCTTACTACCTATATACGCTATCTGGACTTACAGGGGCATTCAAGATGATTTCGATATGGTATACATACGTAAATCGTTGATGTCATGTTTAGATTTGTGGAATATTTGTGGTCCTTGAGCAGAACCGATACTCTGGAAACTCCGAAACAAATTGCACTGAAAAGAAAAATGTGATGTCATATAGGAGGCTCACATTATTCCAGTAATGTGGCAATACCATTCCATTATGGTACCACTTGCTTATTTTGCAAGTTCACTCTATTAATATGTATAGATAATGCCTGCTTCCTTCTTTCGTTCTACTTCCTTGAACACCTAAAATTATGCATTCTTATGTGAAGATGCTATACGTCGTGATCCTCGTTCATTGTGATTTAAATTGTCATGAATTTTGGGAAACATTCTCATTCCTCATACCAATTACATGTACTATCAATTCTAAAACTCTTTACCCAGTATAGACAAACTAATGTTCGGATGCCAAAACTTACGAAACATCTGGAGGTCCTTTTAATATTAATATACACATAGCATCAGGCTAGTGAATAAGCCAAATTCATCTTTGCAACCTCTCCTACTGGAATATTATACAAGTTGCATACGTGAGTTCAATCATTACATTGGATTTACAGTAATGTATTTTACTGAAAACTGTAGTGTTAAGATAAAGACAATAATAGGAACACTTTCCGGTGTGGTACGCTTTGTTCATCTTGTTTAAAGAGACTTTGATAGCGGCTGCATGATTTTCAAAACCCTTGTCAGCATACGTTTTTCTTCATCGATTTTTTGCTTTTATTTTTAAGGAATCAGCGAAGTTCTTTGTGTGTGTGTGTGTGTGTGCGTGTGTGTGTGCTATTGAGCCGCCATTACAATCAAATAGTTAAAGAGGCCCCAATACAAGATGTTATGTCGCATTAAACCATAAGAAACCAGATTTTGATCTTGTCGAAAATTTTCAGTAGCCTATACCAAATTCTTTGCAAAAATAATGCATGCCACCGACAGGAAAATATGTAGGCCCAGACCGACTTTGTCTTCGTAGCCATGGTTTAAGTATGGTTTCAATCGCTCTAACTGCTTTCAACATTTACCTGAAATCTATACGCCTTTCACGCAAAAATCGGGTGTTCTATTACTTTCGCCCTTCACGTAATCTAAGCGAACGTGATTCATCAAACTCATGAATTTTTGTAACATTTTGAAATCTGGCCAAAGATGTCAATGAAGGAAAACGATAAACTCTGTAAAGGCATACCATAATTTCAATAACATCAGGCGAAGACAACAGTGCATGCGGAATTTCGGGATCCCTACAGCCAGAGCTTTACCGAGGAGGGGACGGCGCGTCGCCGCAACTGCGCGGCTGAGTAGTTGCAGCGACTAGTGTGAATAATCGAAAGATCAAGAATATTGGTTTGCGCTCTCACCAAGAAGCCCCGCCAAGAAGGCGATTCCAAGGCGACGTCCAAAGACAAGATGACAATTTGTTCGATGACAATTTGTTTGCGACGTCCTCGAGACGTACGTCTTCTATCCCAGTGGCCATCTCAGCGACGTCCCCTCATCGTCACCAGTCTGTCGCTATGAGTTCCAGCCGCAAAGTAGCGACGTCTTGAAACAGTGGCGTACCGTGGGTCTCGACATTGGGGGGGGGGGGGGGGGGGGGGCGCACCTCGTGGAAAAGTAAGTTTGTGTATGCTTGTGCGCGTGTGCGTGTGTGCGTTGTGTGTGTACGTGTGTGTGTGTTTGTGTGCGTGTGTGCGTGCGCTGTCAGTCTGCGAGCGAGCTAAGCGAGCGAGGTCGAAAATTTTGACATTTTACAATCCAAGAACGACCGTTTGTAGCTATTTTTTCGCTTTGGAAATTAAGGGGGGGCGCACCGGGCGCAACTGTTGGCAATAACTGGCAGCAACAGGTACCATATTCGAGAACTGAATCGCATCGCCATTCGTTCTTCCCAAGAACTGTAAGGAACTGGAATTCCCTGTCGTCAGAAATTGTTTCAGCGCCATCTGTGGGATCATTTCGAAACCGTCTAACGGTTGATCACAGTGGCTAGTATTTTCGTCAAATTTTCTATGTGCTTGTAAATATCTGTAAATAAATTGTATTATAATGTAAATAGCACCAGTCTGCAAGAATCTTCAGTCTATTGAAGGAGGCAGACTTAATCAGAAGAAGAAGAAGAAGGAGAAAGGCATAACGATTAAATGCGAGCGAGCGAAGCGAGCGAGCTTGAAAATTTTAGCATTTTACAGTCCCCAAACTACCGTTTGTAGCTATATTTTTTCGCTTTGATAGTAAAGGGGAGGGGGCGCACCGGACGCAACTGCTGGCAATTACTGGCAGCAACATCAGGAGAATGGCATAACGATTAAATGCGAGCGAGCGAAGCGAGCGAACTTGAAAATTTTGACATTTTACAGTTCCCAAACTGCCGTTTGTAGCTATATTTTTCGCTTTGGAAATAAAGGGGGGGGGGGACGCACCGGGTGAAACTGCTGGCAATTACTGGCAGCAACATCAGGAGAATGGCATAACGATTAAATGCGAGCGAGCGAAGCGAGCGAACTTGAAATTTTGATATTCCAGTCCCCAAACTACCGTTTGTAGCAATATTTTTTTCCCTTAGGCAATTTAAGGGGGAGGCGCCCCGGGCACAACTGCTGGTAATTACTGGTATCAGTAACATCAGGAGAATGGCATAACGATTAAATGCGAGCGAGCTTGAAATTTTTGACATTTTACAGTCCAAAAACCTGCCATTTGTAGCTATATTATTTCGCTTTGGAAATTAAGGGGGGGGGGGTGCGCCCGGCGGCCTCCTCCTCCCCCCCCCCCCCCCCGATCCGCCACTGGTAGTCAAGGATGTCGGTTTATTTTCATGATTGGGGGAGGTATGACCAGCGAGGGTGCGTTGAAGTGACCAAGCGGGGGAAGGATGTCCAAAATCTACACTTTAGAGCTTCCCCTAATTGTTTGTGTTTGTGTTTGTGTTTGTTGTGTGTGTGTGTGTGTGTGTGTGTGTCTTATATACATGGAAAAGTTAAGAAATAGCCCAGGTAGAGTCTTATTATTGGCAATACAAGGCATTTTGATATAGACTATATGTACAAAGCAACACTGCAAAATTAATGAGGTAGCTTTGATATAACGAAGCGTAAGGTACAAAGGTATACATTCTAAATCACATTACGCAACATTGCAGCGACCCTTTTTGCCGTTCGGATGTTCTGAGTACACTGCGCCCATCCTGCTTATATTCAGAATACCAACCAGGAATCACGCTGAATCACATTCCTTTGTCGGCTCCGGGCTTTTTGAACAATATTTCACACTATGCTGTATATGCTGTATTCTTCTTTAATTATAGCTAAAAGAAATCTTAGAAAAATATCTTATTTCTTGATCACCCTTTCATGTCGATTACTCTCCATGAATTACCATTTCGGTAAAGTTTTTTTTTCTTTTCTTTTTTTTTTCTTTCATTTTTTTTTAACCAGCGGATTGGGGGGCACGTGCCGCCCCCCCACCCCCCACCCCCCCCCCCCCGTAGTTACGCCACTGTTTTGAAAAGTCTCCGCATCTTGGCCTCAACAAAGGAGACGTCATATAGACTATCTGAGACCAGCTAGACACTGGAAAATGTCTCAAAAAATATGAATATTTCGATTCCCTGGCGACTCCCCGGACAACTACAGGAGACCCAGCTACAATCACAGTCTCACAGTCTCCGTGGGCATCTCCGCGACCATCGAGATTCGAGTTGCCATCATAAATCATCGTACAGGTCGTCGTCCAAATGGAAGAGGGAAAGTCTAACGTCAAAGAGAGTAGCAGACGGTTGAGGATAGGAGGTACGACGTACTAATATCCTGGAGTTCATCTCGGAAAACTCGCTACAAAAGACGGCAATCGGATTTGTGCACTTACATGAGAAAGTTATATTAACAAGCAAAAACAAAAACAAAACCCAAAATCACTGTTATATGAGATAGAGTTAAAGGAGTGCGTCGAAATAATAAAATGAACTTTTCACATTTGTAATCCAATTAGTTTAATCACTTCTAACACTTCATCTGAGTGCAAATTTTGTATCTGTTCTCCGTTAGTGAGGCAGTGCTGGTGTACTGAGAAAGTTAATATAAGCCTAAATAATTTACGATTTCAGATACGTTCCTATATCTAAGATATTCATTTCTGACAACTAGAAATTTATATCAACTGATCAAATTTGTTTTTATCGTGAAAGTGGAAATCAATCTTCTTCGATATAATGACTTATAATTTTATACATACATATATCGTTTTACGAATGTTAGGGTTTCTGAATGCGTATATGAATGGATTCGCGCAAGAGTTGCAGAATGCTAGGACAATAAACGCTTGATCTAGTGGCGAGGTTAAGTACGATTCCGAGAGGGGATCAAACATGTGAACCAGATAACTCGTGAAGAGTGGACCCAAACATATTATATACACAACAAATACAATGAAGAACATCTGGAGCATGCGTTTCTTGGCGGCAATTAAATGTGTAGACCTGGGGTTTGACCTCTCCTTGCAAGTTTGTTCGTGAAGGTTGACGTTAGACTGACGTTTAAGCGCGCAAACTGTCAGTACTTGGATCATCGTTATGGTGACAGTCGGGATTATGATGTGGAACACATACACCATGAAGGATACAGCGCGTTGAACACTGACAGACAGATAACCCGACACACACTCCCCTTCTTCTACTGTTGATAAGATTATCAGGTCCAAGCACATCGCACCTGCACAGAACCATACGAGTAGGATGGAACGCATAACCCTCTTGGGCGTTACAATCATCTTAAACTTGAGTGGAAACGCTATGGCAAGATACAGCTCGAGTGGTATCAGAGTTAGAGTAAGTATTGAGGCAGCGATAGAAAGCGATGTGAAAAATGACGTATATATCACCCTACAATACAGATTTCCCAGCCACGAGGCAGGTACTCTAGACGCTTGAAACGGGAGAGGAATCATGAAGACGGACGTCAAAAAGTCGGCGATGGCCAGCGCTCCGACCAAGGTGTCGCTTGAGCGACGTTTATGTCTTCCTCGGAAGATGGCGTAGACGACTAGGCCTTTGCCAATGATCCCCAGCACGGCAGTCGTCATCTGAGCAACCGTGATCCACGTCCAGGTCAATGACTGCCACGCCCATGTTGGCTCCACCCCTTCTGTATCTTCAGGCGCATTAAGATTAACCTCATCTGTAGGGTTCGTGAAGATGCCTTTACTTTCGTAGATCTGAGTTACAGGTTCTTCCGTCAAAGTTGTTAGAAACATTTCTCCCCGATTCTTTCGAAGATGAAAATGATTTAGATGAAAAGACCCCACCGAAACGGTAGAAATCTTGATCGGACGATCCACAGATGTGCTACCGGCAGACGACGGAGGAGCAAGCGATGCACTTCCCACCTCGAGGTGTGTTTCGGTGTCCTTACCGGTGGCTGGGTAATATCCTCTTAGCAGCATAAACGTTATGAGAACACGAACGATGCTCCCAGCCATTCTATGTAAGCACGCTGGTGTGATTTCAGCTGATAATGGTATAAACATCATAAGAGAAAGCGGTGATCAGTTTATTTCATCTAGTAACAAAACAGAGTACGCCCTATACATGATTATAGCATCATTTATAGAAATGACATTTTGAGGTAATTACGTAGCAATCTAAAAAAAATATATTACTTGGCGCTAAACGTCAACAGCAAGAGGAAAAAAAATAAAACATTCCATCGTAGTTTTGGTAATAAAATAATTACTAATGTTCCGATTAAATAAACACATGACGTCTTTCCATCATGATTAGCATAATGTCATAAGTAACAAAATTCATGCAAATTCACACACAACAGTCTTTTAGCCCAGTTCTGATCAAAAAAGCACTTAGTATGATATGTTTGAGTAGCTTGCAAATGCTATGGCCATATTTTATATATAATGTAAAAACGCTTTTATGAAAATAATCATTAATATTAATTTCATCAAGAATTTCGAGATTTAAATTTTGCAGAATTTAATCCCACAAACAGTGCAATTCTAAACTGACGTACAGTGAGATTCTGGAAACCCCATTCACTTTGCACTGTGATCCGTCGGGCTCCAGTCTCTGTTATGTGTAATATGGATTTAAGAGGAGACTTCCGGATGAATTTTTAAAGATTTTTTGTATTGTAACATCTATAAATTTGTTATACTTCCATCATATGTCATAAGTAACAGAATTTGGAGTAGCAGAGTGACATTCTATTTTTTTTAAAGTAAACGTTCATTTCCTTGTTTACTTTTCAAAGCAAAATTTCAAAGTAAGCGGTGCATAGTATACGCAAATTAAGTAGATAAATCCCTTCGACACATCGATGTAAGTTCGTACTTGCTTGGAACATCATATTTATACCTCTCATCGACTAAAAAGAGCGAAAAATTGATATCATCATAGCGCTGTCATTATTGCAGAAAAGACACTGCGCTTGCGCATTAACTTTTTTTTTTAAAATACAAAAGATTTTATGAATAAAGTTTCTTTGGACGTTCTTATAGTGTCAATCTTCCTTCATCTTGTCCTTTTTGTTTGGAGGAAGGTAAGTGAGGTTTCTTCATTACTTTAGCATTATAACAGTTTTGATTTAGTTTTCTCCCACTTTTTTCTCACTCCAGCTAGCGCACTGACTGTTTTTCTTTATAGAAGATAGTTAAAGATAAAGTTTCTTTAGACGTTCGTTCAGCTTCACAATTTCTTCTCTTTTCTTTTTCTTTTTTTCCCCATGAAAGTGAAGGAGATTTTATCAGCACTTCAGCACGAAAACAGTTTAATACAGTTTTCTCTCTTTTTTCTTTTTTTTTCCTCTTTTTTTCTCTCGCTCCATCTTTTATTCCAACTTATTTTAGCATATTTCAGCGTTTTCTTTACTCTCGTGCTCTTCGACATGTGAACGTGTCGTCTTGTCAAATCAAGTTGACCTGTAATCCGCTTTTACGTGGTTTTCTTACTGACACTGTTTTTGTCTGTTTGTCGATACTGGTGTCTAAAGCAGATAGATTTGTAACTACAAGCGTATTAAAAAGGTCAAGAGCGATCTTAATACATCTTAAAATATAATCATGACTAAAAACGATTACCGTGTCCTTTTGATGTAGGCCTATAATGCGATCAAATTCGAGTAAGAGATCAGCAAGCAGCCATTAGCTCACTTGCATTCATTGTGATGAAAACGTCTTGGCAAGGATGATATCCTGCATCTTTTCAACTAAAGTCTGTTTGCACAGCGGGTCATCTTTTTAAACATGTCTAAAGTTGACCTCAGCATACACCGAAAAAATGCCCCTAAAAAGCTAGCGTCACACTCATCCGGTTAATAACCTTTCTTTTCCCTCGTATATGTATATCTGCTTTAATTTCAAAGCCAGTAAAACTACTGCAGAGACTACGGCGTTGGAAAAGCAAGTCTGTTTAGTGTGAAATGATCAGGGGAAAAAATGGTTGTACGATGAAAGATTGATATCCGTCTTGTTTGGATACTACGTTCAGTTTTCACTGATATCTAGCAGGCACAACGATAAGGGAAACGGCTAAAGTCTGTGGTGTTGACTTCCAAGTAGTGAAGGAAAGTGATGTTGTTTAAAGTACTTGTTTTTTCTGGTGAAAGTAGAGACCTAAGAGATAAGACAGCTGAATTCGGGGATTTCGTTTTTCTTCAAGGGTTATAATAGGGAGCGGTAGACAGAGGATTGATTGATTGATTGATTGATTGATTGATTGATTGATTGATTAATCAATTGATTGATTGATTGATTGATTGATTGATTGATTAATCAATTGATTAATCAATTGATTGATGGATGGATGGATGAATTTTAATTTCCGAATAAAGGAGTATGGCTGGACATTCAGGGATGCCAGCGTGACAGTGCTGGTCTTCCGTGGGGTCTAAAACATTCAAAATTACAAAACACACACACACACACACACACACTCACACAATATCAATACATGAAATATACAAGCTAAAACAAAAAAGTATGAAATGAAATATGAAAACATGAAAGTATGTAATACATAAATAGAGGGAGAAACGCATATTTCAATTGGTACATGCAAATAACCAAAAAAAAGAAAAAAAGAAAGAATATCAGATTAAAAGGGGGAGAATAATAGTATATATAACAAATCAAAGCTTATTATAACTTGTACTAACTAAAATAATATAATTCTTTCTCATTGACAAATAAGAATTGAAAAAAAAGAGCTGAAATGAGGATTGGGATTATTTGGAGAGGAGAAATGGTTATTATTAGGGAGAAAGTCAAGAGTAATCGAGATTTAGGCAAGAGACAGCATGTGATTTATTAGTTGGATTATGCTAATTACAACATGTGATCGGGAGAAGTTGCTTATGCCTACAAAAAGTTGCGATATCTTAAAGGGGAATTCCAGAGGATTTTCATAATTTCACATCATGTAGTACATAAATCAACAGTTCCATGTATAGATTTGTGGAATTTATTGTAGTTCTTGAGCAGAGAAACAATACTTTTAAAAACCTTTTAAAACAAATTACACTGAACAAGGATGGCTCACAAGGAAGAACAAGGAGGTTCACATATTTCAGAAATGTAGCAGTGTAATTCCATTACACTACCGCTTCCTTGCGAGTTCACCTGTGCATAATTTATGCATGCCTTCTTCTTTTGTACTGCTTCCTTGAGCCCCAACTCATGCATTTTTATGGTGACCCTGCCATGTCATCATCCTTGTTCATTGCAATGAAATTTTGAAAATTTTCTTATTCGTCATCCCAATTATCATAAATCCTGAAACTCTGTCCTCAGTATAACTAATTTATAGTTGTTCAAATGTAAAAATCTGAAAATCATCCGGAGATCTCCTTTAACCATGGTCACTTGGTGGAATCCTGCTTTCTAGTAACACTCCTCCAATTCTTTCTACTCTTTTCTCCTGTCAGATGATATATAATTGTCATTTCATTTCAGTTATTTTCTGTATCCAAATGATATCAACTTATTCCAGAGGAAGACCTTTAATGGACATAAACAAGATAATTATACAGCAATCTTCCGATTTTGATAGGTTTCTGAGTTCGAAAGAATATGAAAAAGTGCAGTGATGCTTTTCTCTGTGTCTGCCTAATTGTATAAATGATTACAAATATTATATTATGCATGTTTTTTTTCAGTGTAAGTGTGTGTGTGTGTGTGTGTGTGTGTGTGTGTGTGTGGGTATGTGTGTGTGTGTGTACGTGTGTGCGTATGTGCGATATCTGGTTTGGTGAGTGGTACGTTGTTCCCTTCTGCATGATTGATGTTTTTGTCTCTTTTCCTTTTTTACAAATGCAAACAGGAAAAGCTGCCTATAAAATGAATATTATTTATTAGTGGAAAATTGAGCAAAGAAAACGGGATTCGAGCATTGAGAATTTAGGGCTTCTGGGACGAACACTGAACTCGGGCTTTCTATAGCTCAGTCGGTAGAGCACCGGACCAGCATCCGCAGGTCTCGGGTTCGAATCCCGATGGAATCCTATTTTCTTTGCTCAATTTTCCACTAGTAAATAATTTTCCTTCTTTTTTTAACATACAAATTCTCTCTTTTTCATTCGTAATATCGACAATATGGAATTTATGTTGTAAATTTGTGGTAGGACCTATGTTGTCACAAATTCATTTGTATATTGTGTATATGAAAAAGAAAAAGAAAATATAAAAGATTGACAAAAACAACAATGTGAATGTATGGGGGCACAAAGAAGACTTAATTTACATACTTCACGTATATCAAAATGTCCTAATGATAGAGGGCAATGACATACGTAGACAACAAGAAGATGTATAAAAACGTTTGTACCTTCTGTCATTTAGGAGAAGGCTTTTTTTTTATAGAGTGAAGACTTGGCATGCATAGATTCATACCTTCCTCTTCTTCTTTCATCAACTCCTAGGATGGTTTCATGCAATCAACCTTGTTCGAACAGTGCCATCACTCTCATGTTCATTGAAGTTCTTCATGAAGACGTATAGAGAGCTTTAGATTTGCACGCGGACGTTTAAGACGACAATTGCGTTTGCCGTTCTCTTCTCTCCCTGCGTCGTATTGCAAAGTAGCTTCAGATTACGTGAAGACGCAACCTATACCAAGTAAAATGGCGCCCCAATAGGATCACTGCATCAAGTAGCTCTCTGCGGTGTGAATATGAGCGGACGCAAAAGAGCCCGGAACTTTCCGTGCGAACTATTCCGACGCGTGGTTTGCGCTTGTGCGAAACAGTATTTTTTTCCTCTGAACGTACGCGTCGCAAAAATCTACAGCTCCCTATGGAATATACGAGCGGCATGGCTGCCCCAAAGTCGCAAAAGATCAAAATTAGCCGCATATCAGCTATCGTATATACCAAGCCAAGTGATGAGAGAAATCTCCAAGATTCTATGGTTTATTTACTTGGACGAATAACCCCGACATTGTGAAAGATAATTCATTCGTTTTGAGAAGACGTACCCCCCCCCCCCAAAAAAAAAAATAGAGTAATTCAATTTTGCTCTTGTTTTGACAATGTGTTTGAAAGTGCGTGCTGTCTCGATCACGTTGCAATTAATATGCTTAGCGTACAATTTGCCTTTGTGTGCCAAAAGACTTATACCGAAACAAATCATTCGTATCTTTGATATCTGTTAACCTTCATACATCGAATCAACTGATACATGTATTCACATTTATGTTTCATTGTTTGAACGCCTTCTGCTGTTATAAAGAGTGAATCGTGGATAGTGGATAGTTTTTGTTTTCTTTTGGCTTTTACTATCTCTGCAGGTATATTCCTATTGTCCGCTCCATGTGCCAAACGGAAAAAAAAAATCACTCTTATCTGATATTTGTGTGTGTGTGTGTGTGTGTGTGTGTGTGTGTGTGTTGCCCTGTGCTTAATCACAGCCCTAAACATCAAACTTTATAGTCATATTTCCTTGATTCAATATTTTTTTTTCATTCATAAGTACACTTCAATGCAAACAGAAATGCAACATTCCCCAGTCGGCCTGCAAGAGTGTACAACAATGAGCGTTATCATATTTTCGTTTCATTTCATTTATTGAATTTCCAACAATTTGTAAATACAGCACAAACATTTGCACAGGCCCTTCACATTGTTACATAAAATGAATGAGGATAATTACTTATGACAGGGGAAAATAATAGTGTAAGGAAATACAAACATAATCTTTATAATGTGGCTTTAAAAGCATGGAAGAAAAGTTGTTGAAAATGTAATGAAAACTAAATTAAGTGAAACATCAAAGGTGAATACCTTCCCCAACCATATCACAATCAACTTATGATTATGAGTCTTCAATACCACTTATTTACTTGTTTGTTTATGTGAGTATTGTGGTGGAAATTATACTGTTCGTATAATGCGGTATCATTCTGCCAAGTCTTGTCTTGTAGGGCCCACTCTACACTCTGTTTTTACTGTAATTAATGAGAGAATATTTCATTTTTGTGTGCTCATCAGTGCTCTTCAAGTATTACCATGAAACCTCGACTGATTTGTTTCGCCAGGCCCCTATCATATAATACCAATGTACAAATATATTTAAGATTGATAGGCCCATTCCCTGCCAAAAATTTTGCATTTCATATAGCACACACACACAAAAACACACACACGCATATATATATATATATATATATATATATATATATATATATATATATATATTGTGACGAACTCGCCTTCTCGTCGTGAATTTAGAGTGTGTATTTGACTGTTTGTACAAATGTCTCCGCGAGCCGTGTCAGGATGGCCGAGTAGGCGGGGTTCGTTTTGTTGCAGTTTACAACGATCCCTTTAAATCATTAAAACTACCAGTCTGTGTCTACCATGTAATATGTTGTGTCAGAAGCAGCTCACCAACACAAGCGGCACACATACAAAGTTCAGCATCACTTAAAGTATGTCACTCCCAAGCGTCACTTGTAGAGGATGTTAAATTGGTAACACTTATTTTGTTACCAACTTTTGCTACCAACTCTTGCTACCAAGTTCTACTACCAAGTTCTGTTACCAACTCTGCTACCAACTCAGTCACGCTAACGTGGAACACCTTTCACAACCATATGGTGGGCACAGGTATTGTTGATGGCACGGGGTAAAGTGCTATATCGCACCGTTACCAACTTCTTCAGGCGGCGACTGGAACTTGGATTGGGCACGGACTATGCGACAAGTCACATTACCATTTTACCCGAAATCCAACGGCGACGGCTGGAACTTGGATTGGGTACGGACTATGCGACAAGTCACATTACCAATATACCCGAAATCCAACGACTTGCTAGTTGATTTTCTCAGGAACATGTACCACCACTCTCCAAGCAGTTGTATAGTGGTAGGACCATCAAGAAGACACAGTGAAGGCAGCAGTTCAGGAACATATATATAGTTTATTACATATAGAAGAGAACATTAGCAACACATTGGAAATGTATCATACACGGGCTACTTGCTGCGGACTATGTCACACAGCGGCCACTTTATATGCCTCTCCTCCTATCGCGGAATGAGGAGGCAATTCCGCACGGCCGTGAGTAACGTGGAAAATACCCGCAGTAGTCGTTCAAATTATTTACAATGTTGGCGTGGTTACAAAATTCGTACAATGACTATACGTTTTAATAGTATCTCTTGTACATGGTTACTTTAATTCGGCATGTATCATCGGTCTAAACCGGAGTTGGTATAGAAATAATCCAAACTTGCCCATGACAAACAAGTAACCACATATTAGATAATAAATGTTTAAACTCATAATGATGCATTACCACCTTACAGCATTTGCCCAACGTTTTGATAGTGCCCCCTTTCTATGCTATAGGCACAATCGATCATAACAAATTATAATCGAAACGGTTAAATCGAATCGGTTCCACCGAATTTCGTTACAATATATATATATATATATATATATATATATATAGTGCGAGAGATAGTTCCCTTCCCAAAAGTACGCGGTGCCTCATTGTGGGTAGCATAATATACTGAAAGAAATTATACTGAGACTGAGAGCAACGTCCGCCTCAGTCTAATTTCTGTCAGAATATACATGTATATATACATATATATATATAACTATATGTATATATATGCATATATATATATATATATATATATATCAATTACATAAAATTCCATACGCGTAGTATTATGCAAACACACACACAACAAGCACTGTATGTACAACCACACACATACTAGCAATAGGAACACACAAAGACACTGATGGCTATACACACACAAAACAACTCTCGAACAAACCTGCTTTTATCGGTAACAAAATAATCCAGGACGCGTGAAAGAATGAAATGTGATATCGCACGGTGACGGATAAAAAAAAAATGCCTTTATTTGTGCACTCAGTCTGAGGTTGATAGAAATAATAAGAACTAAAACCAAAATTTGAAGACTAAAGTGATATCAAACAATCATGAATTCAGCACACGTTTTATCTATAGTGTAATCTTGCTACTAGTAGGTACTAATCACTTCCTCATCCCGGAGGCAAAAAGAAAACAACAATAACATCCAGTCATTATTTGCACTACTATTCCTGCAGCAGCTCATTGCACGAAATGCCGAGTGTGTAGTTTTTCCTTACCATGATACCATTTTATTGAAATAAATAAGACATACATGCACATTGTGAAGTAAGATCTAACGACTACTCTGGTCTTATCACGTAGCCCTGACACTCAGCTCTAGATTGCCCTCACAATGAAATGCCGCTCCTATACGTGTATACTCAAATTTACTCTAGCAATTAAGGCGATACCAAGCAAACGAATTGTCAAAGTTTCAGTCGAAATCGAACATGAAGTGAGAAAGTCAAGAAGCTCATATTTCGCCCGTTTAAAAACAAACAAACAAACACACAAACAAACACAGTTGACAGATAGAAAAGTAGCACATGCAGATTTTCCCACTGAGCTTTAAAAAGTATATTCACTACTTCTCATCATTATAAGTGCATAAATACAAGACAGTTTAAAAACCTATTCTGGTGACCAATATCACTGTGTCATAATGGCATGTGAAGCATTAAACTCCATGACTTCTTGTTCTGTCTTCGATTCTAATGAAACTTGTTACATTCTGTTTGCTATATCTTTATAGTCATCAGTTTAAAGTTAGAGGTGTGACATTTCAGTAGTAAGTCATGTAGAACTAATGTATGGTTGAAAATAAAGTTATGTAAAAAGAATCATAAAGAAATTAGTTTCACGTTATCAAATTGTTCGATATCAAAATGCATAAGTGATGATGGAGGATGCGTGAAACGATCTAAAGCGTCTTAAAAAAAGATAGTTCCGCTTTCCTCTATATAACTGCTACGCACAACTAATGAAGAGTTTGAATGCATAGACAGATATATCCATGTCTATCAAAACGAGATATTCGAGATTGAATCTGCTGGAAAACAAACAAACAAACAAACAAACAAACAAAATGTGATAACACTGATGGTATCTTCCAAACTATTTATAGTTATTTAACGAGTGCAGCATCATTTAAAAAAAATACAATCTCTACTTGAGACGGCGTTTATCTGTTTTGCAAGCAAACTCTTCAACACCTTTTCATCCTTACATTATGAACTGACCGTTATGTCCAGGCACTTCGTGGCATATGGCTTTACTTTATATATACATGAACTTCACAACACATCAGCTCAGTACGAGGATGTCTTTTACTTCACGGCTATCAATTCCAGTTTATATTGAGATAAAAGATATCATAATCAGCAAACACTAACTTTTTGTCTTTCTTCTTTACAACTGATTTTGATTTTACGTTTGATATTCATTTTGGCACTTGCTTTCATTTCACTTGCCTTCAACAACGCTTGATTTTTATATCATACATTTTATTTGACAAAACATTATTGATCATCAATAAAGTGTCATGAATACACAATTCACCGTGGAAACAATATAATAATTTACAACAATGATAATTTATCAACATGAGAAGATGTCGGCTGAATTTGTTTGTTTGCTTGTTTTTTTTTAAAATCACTAATCTAATTTCTGTTAAACAATTCTATGTGCGCTGGTGTGGAAGATACACGTATCAATGAATTTGGCTGGCATTTGGAAAACAGGCGACGCCCTGACCACTTGCAACACGAGGAATACGTACAATTGAATAATCGAATACATTTGAAGTGCAAAATTCTCATTATTATGCATATACTGTTCACTTCACTGCAGCACCAAAATGTTTCAAATACAAATTATTGGCAAATCCTTCAAAATACTGGATTGTCCATCTCAATATTGCAAAACAGCTCTGTTAGTAATGTCATATCCCATTCGGATTTCACACGCCGCAGCGAAATAAACCCTACTTACTTGTGCTTGTAAAGTGACCATTTGTGTTTCTTAAATCTACAGCACCAGAAAGAAAAAAATAGCACAACGAGATAAGACTGTACCTGGTAGGGCCTGTAATACTGCCGTCAGTTTGAACGTCACTGTGGAGATATCTTATATACTGCTTTTTGCTTTCTTCTGTGATAACATCCTCCCATATAAACAACTTAATCCCGGATAGTCACCTGTTTCACAATCCAACGGATCTACCATACACACAGCACCATGAAATCAGCAGCAAATCAAAATGGACTGAATTGCCAATGTTAATTATACTGCTGGGATAAAGTCGTTCGATGAAGACCGAATCGTATATACAGCAAACGCATTGGTCAATGGTATCTGATGTACCGAAGACATCCGGGTCACAACTAAATGACCAACGAAGAGAACTCTGGGAACGCCCATTGCTACTATATGTACCACCGCTCGATATTATTGCTCTTCTTTCCAAGATTCTTGCAGTGCCCCATATTGCCTCAGAGCTAAAAATCTAGGAAATTAGGCCTACCCAGAGATAAACATTTTCATTTGGTTCAGATACAAGCATTAATATCTAAAGATCCAGTGGTAATTGTCTGGATGCCATTACATATCTTGGGTAGGATGACCTTAATCATTCGATGGCAACAGACATATTGTTTGCTACACTGATCAGATAAGAGTGTTCCTTATCTCTTTATGCACTTCAAAACTCGATGTTTTTATTGGATTCTATTCATTTGTGCGTGTTTCATGAATCACATGAAGATCGAAGAGGAATAAACCTGGGTCATCGCAGCATGTCATAACTATTCGAGTGGCGATTCCCACATAAGTAGCATTCCATATCACGTCACATCGGTGTGTAAAATTAACCCGGCAAATGAAGATGTTGTGTTTGTCACAACTATATGGAGGGTGTCCTAGCAGTTGATTTAACTTAGGCTCCATCTTTGGCACACACCCAGCCTGATTATCAATGATTTTCGAAGACACCCGTATGGAGGACTGCAAAAGAAAGATTACGCATAAAAGGCTCACTCTATCGTATTAATCCTCTATATCGTCCAGTGGGTCTACGACAAAACCGAAGAAATGCATTTTGGTAATAAAACTGTGGCAAGTTTGACGTTTCAGACCACAGATGCGGTACCAGAAGCAATAAGAGGAAACAGAAATAGTTAAGAGGGATATCATTCTTCGGTACTGTAGCTAAAAGTAAAAAGGAAAGGCCGCTGTGGTATGAATATGTTTTCCTTCCATCTTACAGCATTTCCCTTTCAGAGACGATTTGTCAGAGTTATGCTGAACTTTTCCAAAAGAGGGCTTCCTCGAAACAAAGACCACAAATCAACTCTACTAATGGGAAGCTTATACTTGTACGATAATCATCTGTTTTGTTAGGTATATTTTGGAACACAGCGAAATGATTTTGAAAAAATACAGGACCAGCAGCTTAAGTGCCTCTCCATGTAAATATCAGCCAATGAGGAGAAACTGCCCTCTCTTTGTTGTGAGTGGATTTGAAGTGGGAACTTCAACTATGGGCGTTTATGGTTTTATTCGCTGATACAATGTAATTACGAAATGACTCCTGATATCTTACAGCATGCTTCTTTTGTTATTTTTTCTTTCCCTCCTCTCTTACAAAAGCTAAAAAGAAATACAGGCTGTCAAAGCAAGACGCACACACTCGTTAAAACAATACCAAGTGTGAACCTTCGGCTCGTCAATGGGTAAATGACGTTTGCTTTGCATATTTGAAGAGCCAACTGCTCGTTAGAGCTGCAGAGAAAAAAAAATCCATTCAATGTTCAGTTTATTCTAAGTTTCTGCCATTCTTTTCGTATTAATCCTCTATATCGTCCAGTGGGTCTACGACAAAACCGAAGAAATGCATTTTGGTAATAAAACTGTGGCAAGTTTGACGTTTCAGACCACAGATGCGGTACCAGAAGCAATAAGAGGAAACAGAAATTGTTAAGAGGGATATCATTCTTCGGTACTGTAACTAAAAGTAAAAAGGAAAGGCCGCTGTGGTATGAATATGTTTTTCTTCCATCTTACAGCATTTCCCTTTCAGAGACGATTTGTCAGAGTTATGCTGAACTTTTCCAAAAGAGGGCTTCCTCGAAACAAAGACCACAAATCAACTCTACTAATGGGAAGCTTATACTTGTACGATAATCATCTGTTTTGTTAGGTATATTTTGGAACACAGCGAAATGATTTTGAAAAAATACAGGACCAGCAGCTTAAGTGCCTCTCCATGTAATTATCAGCCAATGAGGAGAAACTGCCCTCTCTTTGTTGTGAGTGGATTTGAAGTGGGGACTTCAACTATGGGCGTTTATGGTTTTATTCGCTGATACAATGTAATTAAGAAATGACTCCTGATATCTTACAGCATGCTTCTTTTGTTATTTTTTCTTTCCCTCCTCTCTAACAAAAGCTAAAAAGAAATACAGGCTGTCAAAGCAAGACGCACACACTCGTTAAAACAATACCAAGTGTGAACCTTCGGCTCGTCAATGGGTAAATGACGTTTGCTTTGCATATTTGAAGAGCCATCTGCTCGTTAGAGCTGCAGAGAAAAAAAATTCATTCAATGTTCAGTTTATTCTAAGTTTCTGCCATTCTTTTAAGCCAGCTCTACCAGTAGTAGTAGCAGCTTAGCAGTGACCTTAGAATGAGAAGTGGGTATGCAAACATGAAGGCAGTGCTTGCTGCTTCCATAGAGTTTTATCACGCAAATATGTTTGCTCCTCGTGTCAAACGATGCGGATACAAATAGTCACAAGTGCGGTCGTGTCGTGTGCCAAGATTAAAGATCTTGAACATGGGATATTAAAAGAATGGCCACCACGACCCATCACCACCCGACTGGGAATCCGGCGAACTTCCGACGCGCGATCTACGCGAGCCGACGTCAGCCGCGCCTCGTCCCGACGCGATGCTGGCGCGAATGTCTACGATGGAGCGCGCCGACTTGACGCTGACGTCGGAGCTGGTGCCGTCGTGACTGGCGGGAATGCTGAGGCGGCCCTGGAGCGGCCCACCACCGCCGCCGATCCCCATGCCGGGTCCGCCCAGTGTCTGCTGCTGGCCGTGCGTGCTGGAATCATCGTCCTCCGATATGACACGCTCCCATTTGTGGCTAAGAAGACCCTGGGAGTCGGCGTCGGCCGCATCGAGAGAGGTATCCACTCCAGACGAGTTACCCACTACAGGTGACAGGAGTGGTGATGTGATGGAAGGATGCAAAGAGAGCGGGATGTGGAGTTGAGTGAGTATTGGTTTGGAAGAGGCGGGGAGAAGAGGAAAACAGAAGGAGATCAAGGGAACGAAGAAGAGGGAATGGGGTGAAGGTGGGTGGGAGGAGAGATGCATTTGGTGCAGAAAGAGATGTGGATATTGGAGATGTAATAGAATAGACGGACAGACAGATGCGAAGAGAAATGACGGAAGATTGAGATATTGAAAAATAGGTGCACACAAACACACACATACACACGTTGGGGAACACAAAATGAATAAAACATGGAAGGTTGTTTTGAAACATCGAAAAAGGTCGATGTTTCCGAAAACAGGACCGGGGTAGATGGTTTGTCGAGGATGTGGACATAGCGATATTGGAAATTGTAGAATTTAGAGGAGAGATATGGAAATATATATAGGCAGGTAGAGAAATGAATATAGATTGAAAGACAGAAACAATGGCAAGTATGAGAATAGAGAGAAATAGAGATTCGTGAAGAGAAAAAGACAGGGAAATAAGAAAGCAGAAAACAACGTTAATACCTTTATACTCACTGAATAGTTATCATTAGATTTCGCGTCACTGTTTTTCAAGTTTGTATGCCTAGAACTATTTAATCTTGCTTGTTGCAGAAACACTTTTAAAAGTCTGTCACTACTTTGAATGATATGTCTCCCCCTCCCCGCATTGCACTTATAATTGGTTTCTACTAACTACGAAAATAACAACAGTGGAACGAGATGATGGTGATATAAAAGCAATCGATAGTTGGATACCATATCGATATCTAATACTAGTTGGACAACAAGAAATTCTTATCAGACCAGCGTTATAGCACAATAAATACCGAAAGCACCGTTACACCGGCTCTCATGTAGGTATATGTGGATGTGAGACGAGGGGGTACTGTATCATTTCTTCATATTTTTTTTAGCAACAAATATATCACACAAGAAAGTTAAATACCAATGGATGAAGACAGAAAATGTTGTCGGCGAAAATCCATTGTACAAGCGATTTGTGAATAATGGAATATGCGGCATTAAACCTTGAGAGGAGAAAGAAAAAAATTGCGAGGGGGCTCTAAACACGCGCCAGCATCAGCATGATCACTAATAAAAGTACAGGCGCGCCGTTGAAGACGTGAGATCAAAGGGCTTACAAAGGCAGGTGGAAGTACACCCAAAGAGAAAACGAGATCAAAGAATGGAGTTTGGTAGACAGAATTCATGTAGAACAGATCTAATGAGACACAGAAGATATAGATGAACATAACAGATAAAGAAACAAGAACTGACAGAGAGTAGAGAAATAGACAGACAGGTTTAGGAGGTAGACGGATAAGTGAGTAGATAGTTTGATAGATAGCTATCCAGGTAGATAGATGGAAGATAGGTAGATAGATAGATAGATAGATGGATAGATAGCCAGAAAGATGGATAGATAGATAGATAAATAAATAGATAGGTAGATAGATAGATGGATAGATAGATAGATAGATAGATAGATAGGTGGACAGATAGATACACAGATAGATAAGAATAGGGCCTAGATTGGTGGTCAGATATGGATATAGGTAGACAGACAGACAGACAGACAGATAGATAGATAAATAGATAGATAGATAGATAGATAGATAGATAGATAGATAGATAGATAGGTAGATAGATAGATAGATAGATAGTAGATGGACAATTAGAAAGATATTGAGAGGGGTAAAGTGAGAAGGGGGTTATATTTGTCGTATAATGAATATATTTTTGCAGATCAATGGAATAAAATGAGTACCAGAATCTAGGGCAGGGGAGATATGCGTCAGGGAATGGAAGGAAAGGGAACAAACACACATGTGGCAAGACGCTTGGGAGGAGGAGGAGGAGGAGGAGGAGGAGGAGGAGGAGGAGGAGGGAGACCAAAACCCATTGGATGGGTAGAGACCGGGAGGTACTGCAGCAAGAGACGCAGAAAGGAAGAGATAAGACAATGAGAGAGAAAGAGTGAAAAGAAAGAGATACATAACAGACAGGAAGAGAGGGAGGTTTAGAAAGATGATTTTAATGTAAGAGAGGAAGAGGAGGAGGTCGTAAAAGAGTAGACGTGATATGAGGAGGACGAAAGAACCAGTTTAGGAGGAAGAGATTTGATACAGCTGAGAGAAAGATAGAGAGAAGGGGATAGATGCTTGGAAAAGAGTGAAACCTGTCTATCGAGCCATTCTTCATTCGTCATAGAGATCATCCCCACCTTCGTTTTCGCTGGTCGGGTTTTTGTCTGTTCGTGTTGCTGTCGGCTGCTCCATTGGGTCGTCAATGCCGTACAATTTCTTCGTGATGTCCTTGCCGATGGTCGTCTCGAAGACCGAGCGTAGGAACGGCTCGCGACGGAGGAAGTTGTCGAGCTTACGACGTCGCCACTGGATATAGCGGCAGTCGGTGTCGGCCGTGATGGTCACCTATACGTCGGAGGACAAGAACAATGATGAGATGATGAGTGGGCGGAAAGAAGCAGAGCATACGTCTTCCACGGGCTATCACCGTAACCCTTAAAGTACATAGATGGTGCATTTATGCTGTTGTTGTTGTTGTTTTTTATTACCCTAGCACTAATCCAGCTCGTGAAGAATGATTGAATGTTGGGTGTAGGTCACTATGATGCTCTGATCAACGTATAGTTCAGAAGATCATTATGCACATGTTATGTAACAGTTACAAAGAGAATTAAAGTTGACGTATCGACCTTCACGATTTTATGAAACTTCATTGGCAATTCTTGACTTTTTTTTCTTAACTTACCGCTCGCTAGTTCTCCCCTTGTCAAACAATATTATTGTACATACACATACACACACGTGTGGTATCAAACTGTAACCTCATCCTTCCTCATTATAAGCATGATTCATGGGGAAATATAGGTCTTGTCAACACACCAAGGCACTAACATGTGTTTGAATACCTATTTTTTCTATTGATTGATTATTTGATTGATCGATTATTGATTGATTGATTTGCTTTTTTTTCGGGATGTTAACATGGACTACAGAGATGTTTCTGGAAGATGTGGAGATGTCTCCTACTGGCCAACCCTCGAGATCTATTAAAAAATAGTGCATGAAACTGTTTTGTCAAATTACAATCTGATAATACTGCAGGCAAAATGCGATCCAGTCAGACTTTATGTTACAGTAACAATTCCATCTTTGAATTTATACCTCCGTATAGTTACGTGTTTGCTTATAGAACTTTCAAGATAACGGGGTGGGGGCATTTCATGTAGCGTTTTGTCTGACAACCTTGTCAGACAAATTTGCTCTCGGCCAATCAGGGGGGCATTTCATGAAGCATTTTTGTCCGACAACTTGTCGGACAAATTTGCTCTCAGCCAATCAGATGCAAGGATTTCAGTAACTTTTAACATTTTGTCAGACCAAATATCTGACAAAATGCTTCATGAAATGCCCCCCCCCCCCCCATGCAAGGATTTCCAATAGCTTATAACAGTTTGTCAGGAAAAAAATCTGACAAAACGCTTCGTGAAATGCCCCCTGGGGCCTGTTTCATAAAACTTGTCACCAGTGACAACTGCCACATTTCTATGACAAATTTGCTCTCAGCCAATCAGATGCAAGGATTTCAGTAGCTTGTCACATTTATGACAACTTGTCACTGACGACTGATGACAAGTTTTATGAAACGGGCCCCAGGTCTTCTGTATGCATCTCGAGGCAGAAACACACTGAATGCGAGTACACACACTGCCGTCACAATGGACGATCTAGGACCCGCCTACCTGGAACTTGCTTTTCTGTCCGCTATGGCTTGCTTCCCACTCGGGCGAGTCCAGGAACTGCGTCGGATGAACGTAGTGTAGGAATTGACCTCCGGCCGAGACTACCATCCTGGGAACGAGTTTAAATAATAAATCAATGAAACGATTGAGATATGCATAAAATCAATAATGTCGATAGACTCCATATACGTAGAGTGGTTTTAAAGCGACTGTATAGTTTAGGATTGAGATAATTAGAAACCACTTATATGAAATATAAAAGAGCATTTTGTAATGATATTCTATGAGGAATTGAAAGTTTGTTTGATGGAATTCGGGTTTGAGATGGCTGAGATATCCAAAAACAAAGCAAAACAGAGTGGTCCAAATAAAAGGTGAGTCCCACGCAACTTTCATTAGGACCTCTTTTTGTTTTTGGATATTTCGAGTCATTTCAAAACCGACTTTCATCAAAAATTTGAACTGTGGATTCCTCTCACAATATTGTATGTTTTATATAGGCCTGAGTGGCTTCAAATTTTCTCACAAATAGTGAAAATCTGAATCCCCCATCTCAACCAAAACTTTGTCAGCCCTTTAGAGAATAGAGTCAAATCAAAGAAACGCAAAGCGAAAACTGCATTGAAAAGGACATCAAATGTTAAGGTTCACTCTTCACGAATTTGTAGTATCCGTTATAATCACACATTCAAATTAAACAAGGTGATGATGACAAATTACTAAATAACACTTCATTTTTTGCATCATTCTAATTTTTTTTATCTATTCATTTGTCTCTTTTTTTTTTGGGGGGGGGGAGGGGGGATTCCTATAGCTAGAAAGACAGTCGATGTTACGACCTCGCGCAGACTCTTTTGGATATGACCTCGCTTTGACACTCTAAAAATTAGAGTTGTGCGTGTACATAAAAAACAAATTAAGCAAAATTACTTATAGGAAGACTGGCAGTAGAGGAAACAAATAGAAATTTCATTTCATTTCACTTCATCTATTTGTTTCCATATCCAAATAATTCACAAACTAATCTTGCAAAGTAGCATTATCGATTTGTGCAAACAGGTAAAAAGGTGAAATGTCATGAAATAAGTGATATAATAGGCTACAGGTGTGGGATGTAACGCAACGAGAGATTCCTGAAACCCATCCCCTCCCCCAACCAAAGTGAATGAATGAATAAATAAATAAATGAATAAATAAATAAATAAATAAATAAATAAATAGATAAATGAATAAATAAATAAAAAATAAATGATTAAATGAATAAATAGATAAATAAATAAATAGATAAATAAATGAACAAATGAATTAATAGATAAATAAATAAATAAATAAATAAATAAATAAATAATGTATAAATGAATAAATGGAATAAATAAACAAATAAGTAAAAAATGAATACAAAAATAAATAGATACATAAATAGATAAATAGATAAAAGTAAATACACACACTTAAAAGAAAAATTCACAGTGTTCTTTAGTTTTGACACAACAGAAAGAATACAAGCGTTTCGCCTGGCGTATAGAGAGTGCGCCATCTACGACGGTGTTACAATCCTCCTTTTTTTTTTCTCTCTCATATTTCCTCCTCTACTTCGTTTTCTTCGTCTTCCACTTTCTTGCTATCTTTTTCCTCTTTCCTCTTCTCGTTCATCATTAGTTTTGTGAAAATTTATTGTGCACCCTAGAGGGATATTATCTATCTTTTTACTTTGTTACATCTGATGTATTTTTTTTATTGAAAAATATGTAAATAAATTGAAATTAGATTGACCTAGCAAGCAACAATCTAACTTGATTTAGGTAGATTTCACATGATTTTAAAACTTGTAGTACATATATATGATTGATCTTTATGTTTAGCACCAACACTTAATTCTTCATCGAGGCTGCCATAGTGTATGCTGTGAAATATTACATCTTCATTTTATTCTTTTTCGCTTATTATGTTTTTTATGTGTATTCCCCTCAACGCAATGCAATTTTGTTAATCCTCTCTATCTTTTATATTTGGTTTATACATGTATATTGTTGCTTTGATTGTAATCGTATTTTGATATAATTCTATTATTTTTATGTACATATTTTCTTCTTGTGCAGGACCTCTTGGAAAAGCAGGGTTTTTGTTTTTGTTTGTCGTTTTTGTTGTTTACTAAAAGGGCTACCCTGTTGAAATAAAACGGAAATGAATGAGACGGAAATAGTGGTTATTGGAAGTGATGAAGGGAATCCCCTCCTCTAACCCCAGTTGTGATAACAGAAGGGCTTTTTACACTTGTAAATTTTTGCTTAGCCCCGGACCAACGGTGGGGCTAAGGGGGGGGGGGGGGGCCTTAGCCCCACCGTTGGTACGGGACTATCCTTAGCCCACTTTCTGTTTACACTCGTTTTTGCCAAAGTGGGCTAGCCCCACCGATAGTACGGTACTATCTGGCCCTGCAAAATAGCAGGGGTTAGCACTGCAATTGCGGTGCCAAGCAAGTGAGTGTAAACAGAACAAAAAAATAATCCTGGGCTAAGCGACGGAGACGAAGTCCGACCCTCACTGACCAATCAGAAACGAGGTAATCAAGTGCTGCCGATGCGTGCGTGTACGTGTACAGTACACAGCGTAATTATGAATATTCATGTTGTTTGGAAAGTCCGGGGCTAAGAAATACGAGTGTAAAAAGGTAAGTTTTCTCCTTAGCCCCAGACAAGAGATAGTACGGGACTAATTGGCGAGTGTAAAAAGCTGAAAAAATTGGTACGGGACTAACGATAGTCCTGGGTCAGAGAAAGTCCGGGGTTAAGAAACACAAGTGTAAAAAGCCCTTTAGACACATTCCATTTAAATGTGTTTGATAGTATAGATATTGATGTGATGTCGGTAGGTGTGCTGGTTGTGGCGGCGGTGTTGGTGGTGTCAGCGGTTAAGGTGGTGGTGTTATTTATTGTGGCATTGCTGAGGTTGGGGGGGGGAGGGGAGTGAAGTCAATGATATATTTAAGTGCTCTGATATTGATTTTGACAGTCAAGTTTCATCTTTGATTTTTTCATAATGTTACTTAGCAATATTTTATGGTGAATCATGTTTTGAAATAGCATACTCTCGAGATTCAATCCCAATATTTTTTTTTTTTTTGGAAAGTAAGCAGAAATAGAAAGTCAATAGGTCTAAAAACTTAAGCTCGCCATTCTATAAGCTACTGTAGAATAGAGGGTTATCTGTTCAAACATTTGAGATTGACATTATGTTTTCATACCCTCGTCATTAACTGTGGTTGAGAATTCAAGATTAACGTGGCAATCTTGTAAGATAACTGATTTCATATAATGCCTCAAGGCCTTTAAAATCTCTAGTTCTCTCTAGTTCTCTTTTCGTTTCCATGTACTGTTTGATATGGAAAATATGTAAATTCTAATTTTGTTTAATGTTTGAATTTATGTTATTGATTTCATTTTGATTGATTTCTTTTTTGTAACCACTGAGTTGTTGTTGTTGTTGTTGTTGTTGTTTTTTGGTTTTGGAATGAATAAACGAAATGAAGAAACGAAGGAATCAATTTTAAATACCGGACTAAAAAGGAGATGCACTGTTTTCATCACTATAATGATTTTGCTCTTGCTTATGATTGATTGATTTATCGATAGATTCTTTTCTTTCCTAATTCATTCAGTCATTCGTTATTCTCTTGGTGTACATTACATGTCATCTTTTGCTAGCTGATTGAATTCATCTACGCGGTTGATGCAAGATCGCTCCATTCATAATAATTATGCACCGTTTGCAACTGGGATCCTGCATGCGTATGATGTTATACATCACACGCATGCAGGATCCCAGTTGCAAACAGTGCGATACATATATTCATATATATATATATATATATATATATATATATATATATATATATATGTACATGGAAGGTAGGAAATGTCCATTGGGACCAGCAATATAGCCTCGATTAAAAGACGCTCTGTTGATTCTGCACATCGACGTTTTTAGCATAAACTAGACGATAATGTAGAATAACATAATACAGTGTATATTCATGACATTAAGTTTAAGGGTAAAAAGTCTATGAATTGTGTTGACATTAAGGAAACGAGATGCGCAATCAGCCGGTTGACATGCTGAGAAAATTAAGGCGCGAGATGAAGGCAAAAAAGACATCAAGCAAAAAAAAAAAAAAAAAAACCGCTGACAATAACAAACAAAGTAGAAGAACATGCCGTAAGGACGATGACGTTACAACGTCGGAGACAGAACAACAGAATGACGAGTAAACGGGAACGCCTTTATGCTGTCTGAGCACGCTTTTCGACCGTAAATGCAGAATAATAGAGGGAGCGGGGCTGAAAAAAAAAGAA
Organism: Diadema antillarum; assembly: GCF_040938485.1. NCBI lineage: Eukaryota > Metazoa > Echinodermata > Echinoidea > Diadematoida > Diadematidae > Diadema > Diadema antillarum. The sequence continues at coordinate 1,245,270 of NW_027271720.1, forward strand.
CCGTTGGATAGGAGAGAAAGAGAAAGAAAGGGCGAAAATCGACGAAAATGGCAAGACAAGACAGAAAGGATTTTTGCTGTAGCTGTTTTAACGTGCATCATGAAAGTAGGAAGTCATTTAGAGGAAAGTCGCAAGGGAGAGGAATAGAAGGAGAAAGCTCAGAGAAAAAAAAAAGGAAAGAAAGAAAGGCAGACAGACAGAGTGGCCATGGTAAGTGTGTGTGTGTGTGTGTGTGTGTGTGTGTGTGTGTGTGTGTGTGTGTGTGTATTTATGCAAGTAGGTTACTAGTCATCCAGCAGACCATCATTGTTGCCTAAGGACTGACCCATGGAAGGAAGACTGACCAAAAGAAAGAGATGGACAGTTCTTTGAATATCTCGCCTGATATGACATAGTGCATGTGGCAAAACGGCAACATCTATTTCGAGGAACACTGGATCATTACTGTAACCATTATTATGACTTTTTAGTAACAATATATCAGTACCATTGCTTTATCATTATCATTATCATTATCGTAATGACTATAATTAATACTAGTAGACCCCGGCATCGATTTATGGAATCACAAGAGGTCATGAGCACTCAAAAATTGAAAGAAGCTGACAAGAAAGAAAGAAAGAAAGAAAGAAAGAAAGAAAGAAAGAAAGAAAGAAAGAAGAAAGAAGGACGAGCTAGATGGAGAGACAGAGAAAGGGAGAGATGGAATTAGATAAGAGCAATGAAAATAATAATTGTCGTCTTACGAAGATGTGAAAACACGATGATTATCACTGAACAATGTTTTTACAGCAGGTACTTTACAGTCCATATGCGATAGCAGATAGGAGTATAAAATACACATTACGTAATGCACTACTTCTGACCTGCAGCCTTGCAATTAAGTCTCTGCAGAAAATACCGGAGGGTTTGAAAAAAAAAGATAGAAAAGAACGGTGTCCATGGCAACTGGTGATTATTATGCGTAAATAGGAGTCCCTGGACGTCTGCGAGCTTGGACAAATGACGCGAGAAAAAGGTAATATAATTTCACAGTACAGTATGAACATGAACGTGCATGTACGTTGACTTGTGTTGAGGTGTTACAGCGTTGCATCATGCACATTTTGTGTGGATTAATGTGGCGGGGCTTGGCAATAACATTTCTTTATGATGCTTTTAATCCGTTTGATCTTTCCAGCCTAGTGTTCATTTTATAAAATATGCAGTTAGACACGATTTCTTCCATCATGCTTTGTTCTGAATACCTTTGATACTTTTGAGCTTATGTTCATCTCGGAAAAGCCTTTTTTAAAATTTTCTTTCTGGTCAACATCACCTTCACTCTCTTTTGCCTTCCCTGCCTCTATCCTATTTTGATTTTGAAGTACCGTGCAAATGTTTTACTTTTTAGATTGAAAATAAGACATGCCATGACTTGTATGGCCCTTTCGTCAAAGTGTAGTTAATGCTCGAAATTTTCATCAAACTCTGACGTAACAAAGAACGTCAGAAAAGAGCATAATATTTTGTGTAACCAGTCATCACACTTTATTTGGATACCTGTAAATCGCAAAATAGAGACATTATTGAATGTAGTCAAGAAATTAATAGTTTTGAAAGAGCTAGTTTTATGGTTTGTATCATACAAGCAGTCTATATGGCGTATAAGAGATCAGATAAGTTAGTGTAATACGTATTGAAATTCAACACTTCAGCACTGCCCTGGGGAAATAACCTGGTTTGATATCCCACGGATATCATCACAGAAAAACCTTTTCCGCTTTCGGAAATAATCAAGAGCAGAGGCAAATCATCCGCTTCCCCTATTGCTTGGTCCTTGAATAGACCATACCCAAATTCTGGCTCTGAAAATCGGCACTGCAGATACGAATAAAAGCCCAAATCGGATTGAATATGATGGATATCTTACGGGCACACGAGAGATTAATTAAGGTTCGCTTACTTTTACGAATGGTTCTCATGCGAGTAACAAGATCAAAATCTCTCATTTACCCATTCTATCCGACAATATAGATACGTAAAACTTACATTGTACATAGAACTTGGCCGGTCTTGACAATTTGAAAACACTTTTCTGCAATAATGTCTTAGGTTATACAAGTACAAACTTCTCTTACAAAAGTTATCACCGAACACTTCAACAGTTTCGGAAACTTTGTTTATTAACTCGAAGGGATATTGGGTTTAACGACTCCTCTAACGCCTTTGGGTATAGACGATATGGTGGAAGTATACCCACTGCTATGACATGTTTAACATTGTAAAGATATCGTGTCGAATTATACTTAGTCTACCTGTGTAATAGTATTGACAGCTAGGAATCACTCGAAAATGAGGCCTTGCAAATATTTGTGTGACATAATACGATAGTATGTATGTCTACCACAGCATGCCTCTGCCCTACGTTTGTGGGAAGTGTAATTCGACGGCCGTCTGAAAAATCCGCCACACGCAAAATGCGATCGGAGGCCGGCCGCGCACCCGGTAATGGCAATGCTATTTGCACTCCCCCGCTGGGCCCTTGGGCAGTGCGACTTCAACGGCTCTATGTGTATTTGAACTGGATTGATGTTTGCGAGATGCCCTATACAGTACTTCATCGAACATACCAATGTGACCAGGCATTCATGAGTACACGAGGCAAGCATTGGATGGAAGGTTGGAATTAAGTTTGCGCAAGGGTGGAGGGGAATAATTTTTGAAGTCTCGTAAGGTTCGTCTATCACTTTGTCACGAGTTCGGACCTTAAGGCTCGATGGATGAAAGAGACTTAGATTCACGTGTCCTATTTCCTGTTACTGCTGGACTCTTCTTCTCTTCTTGACATATAAAATCTCTCTTTTGTCATCACCAACACACGTCGTCAAAACCTTGGGGGACTTTGCTGATAAATAGGAGAGTGGCAAACTCACTTCATTCTGTCTTTTCTCTCTTCCTCTCTTGTTTCCATCTTTATATTTTACCGCACTTTTGATGCTTCCATTCGTCAGCTGTTTCGACCATTTCCTTAATACCACCAGGGTTCCGTTTCCTTTCAAAGATTGCCATAACACAAGGAAGACATTTCGATGTCTGCTCGTAAAACTGTGAACATTGTTGCGTGTATTGTATTATGAATGTCAATTATGTATAGCTTAATGCTATCATGTAAAATTCTAGTGTATTAATGGTATATAATGTACAGGTGAGGGGGCGTTAGTGGAGATACAGCGCACTCGAGGGTATAATATATTATTAACAATGGTGTAACATGCACGTGGTGCAGCCGAATGCATGTTGCACAACATTGTGAATACCCGAAAGTGTGCTGATGTTGCACAACATTGTAAATACCCGAACGTGTGCTGAATCTCCGCTAAACGTCCCGAACTTAAACCTGTGCACTATTTGCCATCTTAAATGTGACCCTGCACCTCAAAACAAACAAAAAGTCGCCAGACACGAATTTTTAGTTAACACATTCTGTCCATAATTAATGCCAACTTTCAAAGCAGTAGCACTATCCTTTCAAAATTTAAAAGAGTTGAAAGTGAAGAGTGTGGACAAGGTTTTTCAGAACTGAAAAAGGGATTCTAAAGACACACCTAATCACACTATTCTACCAAAAATGTTTGAGATAAACTGCTAAAAAACAAACTTTCCTGCCCGTTTAATGATAACAAATTTTAGCATGATGTAAAAGAAGACCCGCTCTTTCAGAAAATATGAAAAAGTCAAGTTCGGCTAGGTTGACCCATTTCACTTATTTTCAGTTCTCACGCAAAATCAGTGTGTGCGACTTTATGTTCGTTTTGAGGTGCACGGTCACAAATGGTTCCATGAACTACTTTCATTTACCTTACTTTAAGGGTAAATGCCAATCAGCTACATGTAGAACTTGCTTTTCAAAGCCAGGATGTCGGAAGAAATGCCCCAAACAGTTACTGGTACTGAACATGAGCTTGTTTAGGGTAAATGGGTGACTGAGTGCGCATTGTTAAAGTACGCAATTGTGATGTTGTACACGGTCAATGGTAAAAACGTATGTCCGCTGGGCATGTTAAGCAAAATTAAAGACTGTGTAATGTGATAGCTCTCAGTCAATCATTTATTTGGATTCGGATCCATATAATCGTTTTATAACATGTATGTACCTTGATATATTACCACATCCGAAAAAAGAAATTCAATATATCATATACTTTTCCCATAATATTGAATAATCTTGAATCTTCATTGAGCTTGGAAGCATGCATGTTATACCTTTTCTATACAAAAAACAACAACAACTGAGCAAACAGGCGTAAAACAAAGAAACACACCAACGCAAACAATCGGGCTCAACGGTTGTGCTACGTATTTCTGTAAAAATATGTAGATAATGAATATCGCAATGAATCAACGTTTGAATCATTCTGCAGACAGTGGCACGACAATGCAAAACTGTTTCTATATGGGTGAAAAAGTAGAGAGTCAAAAGTAAAAAAAAAAATGATAATATAAAGAGAATCTAAACAATCTATTTCGTTAATAGGAAGTATGCATGTATTTGACATTACGTTGACCTATCATTTTGAATTAAAAAAAAATCATCACTAACGCCTATTGACTTCACATCTCTTTCAAATGAACATCAGTTGAGAAATAAGACATTACCTTCTCTCGATTGTGGATTCGATGTAAAATATTCATGTACATCATACATTGACAACGGAGAGAAGCAATTTTAAGACACACGTATAGCTTACCAAGCAGTATGTACACTTTATAATATACTTTTTATACTTCCATATTGCACTTAGAGTTCAAATGAAAAAGAAAAGAAAAAGAAGAAAGCTCTGCTGGAAGGTACGCGAAATCCAAAATCAACAAAGCAGACTACAAACATGTTTAACATGATTATACAGGGCTACCTTCTACTTGGACACATCTGACCGTGACGTGGTGATGTGACCATTCTACGTCACAATGCTTTTTATACAGAAGCATTTTATGTTTAACTTACCTGCGATGCATTACGCCGAGGCATATCTTTAACCACAACACGCTATAGATATGACAATGAATTGTCTGTGACGAATGGCAGAGGGCTGTGGAATGCAGTACAGTATATGCTTCAGATATTTCATCAATGCCGCGTTACCCATTCTTCTTCGATCCTTTACCATCTTTTAAATAATATGTTTGCCGCTCAGTTCTCTTTCCCGCGCTTTTGCACTGTCTGTAAAGGTGGGAACATACGACAATAGACTCTGCTATGATTTGACCCCGTAACCGTCGGTACAAAGTTGGTTGCACATAGATACAGGATGGATTTGGCGATTTAAAAAAAAAAATGATAATAAACAAGACCAAAGAAAAAAAGCAAAACAAATTTTATCAAACCCAGGAATGAAAGAGCCAAATGAACTCTTCTTCCATGTTAACCACTGTTTATCCATAGACCCTACACCGACATTATTATGTCGGTGATTCGTGGATGTCAATCTCTATCTCAGTGTCCTCAATGGGTCATATCGGCGACCATGGTAATGATGTGCCCCAAAACAAAACAAATCGTATCAAACAAGGAATGAAAGTACCTCTTCTTTCATGTTAACCTCTGTTTAGGCCTAATTATGTCGGCGACCATGGATCATATAACCTTATGCGTGGATGTCAACCTCTATTCTAGTATCCGAAGTGGGTCACATCGACGATCATGGGTATTATGACGTGCAATGAACTTTGTTTCACTGAATGCTGTACTTCTGGCACGAAAAGATAACAACAACATCAACAATCTACAGTAAAAACAATCTGTGCCTTACATGTCGATTCCGGGCCATGAATGAAACAGGAAGTTCGCACCAAGGAAAACATGGCGAACGTTTTGCTGAGTGTTTGTACCAACCTTCTCTCTCTCCCTCTCTCTCTCTCTCTCTCCTTCTCTCTCTCCTCTGTTTTCTCTCCTCTCTATGCAATGCGGTATGTTCATTTTCCCATTTTACTCCCTTCTTGTCGTGTAAGCAATCCCATCTGTTATTTTGGTCATAATTTACGTCTGCGTCACCACCACAAAATTTTCACCACAAGCACGAGCAAAAAATTAAATAAAAAAAAAAGAATAGCAACATGCAGAAGATCTGGTCTGGTTTGATTTTGGTTTGCGTGGGTTTTCCCTTATTTTTCTCTCTATTTTCCATACTAATAGTTTGCTATCCTTACTTTTTTCTTTTGCAATCATTCAGCAACTCCTGAGACCTTTCACATATATATCCTATATACATACAGATATTATTTATACACACTGAATTCAAAGAAAAAATATATAAATTATGTATTATATGTGACCCTGCATCACAAAACCAACAAAAAGTCGCCAGGCATGGATTTTTAGTTAGGGGCAGATTCTGAAAGAGCAGACTCTCAGCTTCAAAATGATGTATAACTCAATTCAAATGGACTCCCCTAACCTACCTAAATATTGGAAAGAAAGCACACATTCTGGAAATGTGTGAACTGAGAAAAAAGAGGCGCTGAAGTACATGGTCTATTCAAGCGCTTAATCTTTCACCAAGCCGCACTAGTACTAGCTGTGCGATGAAAGGGACAAAACACAGGATGTCAACCACCAGAGCAACAACAATGAAGTGATTATCAGATTAAGCTGAAATTGAGCATGTTCTATTCACACATTCTGTCAATGATTAATACCAACTTACAACACAGTAGCATTATCCTTTTAAAACTTATTAGACTTGAAAGTGAAGAGTGTACAAACGATTTCAAGAAATGAAAAGGGGCCTCGAATACATACCTGACCATTAAATACTCTCCCCCCAAAAAGGGTTGTAGAAAACTGCTAACAACACACTTTCCCATTCGTGTTATGATCCCAAACTTAAGAATATTGTAGAAGAAAGACAGCTCTTTCAGAAAATATGAAAAACTCATGATTGACTTGGTTGACCCATTTGACCTGTTTTGAGTCCTTACGTAAAATCAAGGAGTGCGACTTTTTGTTTGTTTTGAGGTGCACGGTCACATACTCTTATTCGTGAATATCCCCTTCTCTCCTCGCTCTCTGTATAGGTATTTTGTATAATATACATATAGGCCTATATATAAGTGTGTGTGTCACAATTCATTCACTTTAGTGTCAAAGTATCAATGTTAATGGGAACTGCCAAAAAATATATATAGGGTTTTGATATAATTATTGTACAATTTTACACACATTCACTGAATTTTGCCCTATACACACAGATACACACACACACGCGCGCACACACACACACACACACACACTTATATATATATACATGTATATATATATAAATATATATTATATATATATATGTATACACTATATTCGAAAAACTTTCCTACATTATGCAAATATATATTACATATAGTATATGCGTGAGGATCGAGAAGTAAATCTATAAATAGAGATGAAATATTAGCAAAAGATTGGATAAAGAGGCAGAAATGGGATAAATGGAGGAACAAGTCGGCTTGGAAAATATATTATACAGTTTCATGCACAAAATGTGAGCACGCAAATTCAGTGATTAAAACAATGCTTATGAGAAGAAAAAAAACCCCGAAAATATCATAACTCAATAAATCATCAACATGCCTTACTAATCTAACTCTTCCACTATTTAAACGCTATACCATGAACATGCTATTCAGTCAAAGTGACATATTGAACATATTAATACGTGTACCTATATGCCGTATACATCCCCTACACAACAAACACCTTTCCAAATCGTTTTGTGCTTTGTTTCGTGTTTTATTCCGATTGCAAATAATAATGATGATAATAATGATAATGGTAGTAATAATAATAATAATAATAATAATAATAATGATAATAATAATAATGATAATGATAATAATCATAATCATAATAACCTCTTAAGTTCCACACAGACCTATACACTCTCATTACAAAATCAATTTACTCACAGCATTTCGCAGAATGACCTCATTACTACTAACAAACACGGACCATACAGTAGTTATCTATACCAATGAAGATAAATGGTTGCCTTGGAGGGTTTATCAATGCATTAAAGAGTATGCACGTGTCCAAAAATAAATAATAAAGACAAATCTTTGAGCAATTATAGCTAATGTTAATTGCGGCAATGATCGTAACTACTGCACATAATGAGTTCCATTTATATTGTGTGATTCCTAATGATGTCATTGGAATCCAAATTTTCCTTTCTGACCCCGAAGTGAGGACAGCTTCATTAATACAACTCTTCAATTCACCTCTAGTCACCCAGCAAGGAGACAATGCGTAAAGAATTACGTTAATTGCTTGAGCATCCACGTGCAAGTATTTATATAAAGTGAATCAATCAGAATCTGAAGTAAATTAATACAGAATCTAAAGTACACATTCATCACTAGGCGACTGTATACAGATGAAGCACCTCAAGACACATCTTTATTCAATACGCGGGACCAGCATCAAATGGAATGGTGTGCCAGATTTGATAAAGTCGTCTTATAGACTCTCAATATTCAAAATACGTTATAAACTTTTTCTCGTTCATTAAGACACATTTTCAGCTACGTTCAATGTATGATACCTCGCTTCACTAACTTTCGCCTTCGTATAATACGTCTTTTGTGGGTTTTTTTTCTGTCGTAGTAAAGTCTAGTTAGTATTGCATTAATCATGTTAATGTAACCATTTTAAACTGTAAATCTAGGAATCGGCCATAGAAAGACCAGCAATCTATGTTGATTCCCCACGTAATGAAGTATGTACTCGTGTTGTGTTTTGTCTTTTGTTAAGATATCGTATAGCACTTTCTCTCCTCCGTTGTTCTCATGTTCTATGCATAGTTCTTACATTCTTTCTACATGTATCTATCTATCGCATGTTGAAACAAAATGAATTGAAATAAAAAGTGCAAAACTTATGAGCAATAGATTATAAACCGCTCAACAGCGGTCTCCGATCCACCAATTAATCATTTTGATTTACTGATTGTTAGTCAGATTTCTATTTACTTTTTCGAAATGATCTTACCTCGTCCTGAACAGTAAAAACTGCAGCCGTCGTGACCAAAGTAAATGTAATGGAAACAGAGGAAAGGGGGGGGGGGGGGTACGTCACATCCAGTGTACTGTAATGAATATCTCATCGATTTTGTTTTATGTTTGCGTAGGAGGCCAGCTATACGGATACTTTTTCCCCCTTGGATTCTGTTTCCGAGGTCCCTTAGCTTCCCAGGGACCGAGGTAATAGTCAAACAACTGGATGGGGAAAGGAGGAAGAACGTCATGTCAGATAAACTCCAAATCAAAGAAGGAAACTTAAATTACATCTGAAGGATAGAACCTGAAATGTATGCGGATTCATCTCAGTATAATTTTCATTCATCATCATGGTCTACGTCGGCAAAAGTTGGAGAGATGAAGAATTTGTTGGTCATAAGGCTTCTAACCGAGCTAGTTGGATAATTTGATTCAATGGACATGAGTCATTCTCACAGAGGTTCAAACTCTCACAAATACACACGCACACGCACATACACACACACACACACAAAACACACACGAACAAATACACAAAACACACACGAACAAACACACACGCACACAATACAAAGAGACCCCACCGAGACACATTATCACTACCGATCCAAACACACATGACCGAGGATGAACAAAACAAACGAAACAAGAAAAAGAAAATCAGACAAAACGAAATAAAACATAGCTAAGCAAATCAAGAGATGGCATACACTTTCGCAGTAATTAAACGCTGATAACAATATCAAACATTCATGTTCGAAAGAATGGTGCAATTATGTCTGCCGATAATGTGTAAATGATATGGGCAACCTTATATAGAATTGGTTACTATACATTTATGACAACAAAACGAAATGCGCGCCTGTAGCGTCGTGCATCCATGCATCATTCTGATTATCAGTCGACTGTTGATACACATTCATCGTGATCATAAGTACAGCAGAATAAATCTCTATCTTCTTGATGCCTTGCGAATTCCACAAATTGTACTCCCTGCTGCTTACATTACGGGAGATGTTTTAATACTCCACGCACAAGCGGGAGGGAACTTGAATATTATCGTAATACGCCTGGATAAGTCCTATCATGGCATGTCTATTTCTTATTAGCGGGCGACTGCTTATGGCAGCGGGCTGAATATTTTGTTTGCAATGGCAACCCATCATCTTTAGTGACCAGTAACCATGGTAACTCGAAAGCCGAAATTGCGACTTCCGTCTTAAGATTGATGATCATGATGACGATAACTCCGCTGATTACGATAACACGCTCCGGTGAAAATGTCATCGGTACAGCCACATGCGAAATGAAGACACCATTTGAAGCTTGTCGCACAAATCGACACAGTATGACGAACTGGTGGCAGGTAGAATTAATTTCGCGCGTTCGTTTCACCAGGTATACGACAGTTGTAACGCGTAGATATTTCGGCATGCCCCATTTCACAAGATTACGCTACTCGCCAATATGTAGCTTCCATATGTATAGTTACTTTTTCATTCTCTGATTTCCCTTCTTCTATCCCTTCATCCCGTCCTACCTTTCTTTCTCCCCTTCTCTCTCGATTCATTTCTTCTTCTTCTTCTTTTGCTTTCTCTCTTGTTTCGTCCTTTTCCTGGTCGTTTTAATAAGTGCGATGTCGGCTTTGGAAGCTGCAAAAAAAGAAGCTCTTTTGTGGGTGTAAGAATGTGTGTTATATTATATATATATATATATATATATATATATATATATATATATATATATATATATATATATATATATATATATATATATGTATATATGTATATATATATATATATATATATATATATATATATATTCTATGTATTTATGGAGACATACACCAACATTTGCATTTTTTTTCTGCACATCACAAACAATAATCACGAGATAGGGGGCTGGGTAGAATGACTATGTCAAAAAAAGCGTTTTGATCGATTATTGAATCATGATTCGTGTAAGGGGAGTTGACAAGCTTTTGCAGAATAATGTCTGTCCTTGTGAATGATATTTTTGTGACATTGAACGAAATCTCAATGAAGAATTAAAAAAAAGTGTGTGTACGCGTGTGCGTGTGGGGGATGCGTGCGTGTGTATTTGTGCGAGCATAAATGGAGTAGGACATGGCGGAATATAACTCAGACGTTTCGAACGCAGCTCATAACTCGGATCGATGCATTCTGATTTATTTGACATGGCTTGTATACATGGTCATCTCAACCATGTGCGCCACCCGAGCCTTTTGTTGTTGGTACAACGTTGCAGAGAGGGAGAGACGTTTATTATGCGTCTCACAGGCCGTGTAGACGGGTAATCTAATAGCAATTGACGTTTGTAAGGGAAATTCAATCCTGGAGTAATGAGAAAGAGTCGCAACGAAGAATTCGATAAAGGGGGGTCGTCTGCTGACTTCAACTGTATCGATTGAAATTGAGCGGGGGAAAAAGAAGAAGAAATAGGTCATTATGAGATCCTGACTTGCTGTCTGCCTGAAAAGCTGAAATATAAGAGTAAAGTTTTATATTGACCTCTCGTTTTAGCTCCTTTCAATTCCTCTTTATCTGTAATAGTTTTGCAAGTATACACGCAGTAAAACCAACACCTTTTCGACTATTGGCCATCTTTTACTGCTATACCACACGAAAAATTTGTAGAAGGTTCATGAGGGCCTCATAGTTAGATTTACGTATAATCTTTCATAGGTGTTATGATGCAGGTTGATGCTGGTTTGGGGGAAAAGCCACACACACACACACACACACACCCACACACACACACACACACACACACACATACAAAGCAAACAGTGCCTACCGAGGTTTTACCTCATATTCCACAAGGTTTGTATGGATCGAAAGTCAACCAATCGCAGAATAATAAAAAAGAAAAATTCAACATACACAAAAGCGCTCGGTTCTGTGTCCATGCTGAGTAAAACGATACTTATGTTGGTGTGTGTGTGTGTGTGTGTGTGTGAGCCTGTCTGTGTGTGTGTATGTTTGTGTGTGTTTGGAAGTAATACTTTTGCGTAATTGTTGTCTTTGCGTCTGTCGAGGCACATCATTATTGAAAAGATAGTGATTTTGTACATTTTTGTTTCATACCTAAAAAGGCGTTACTACCTACCACCACCACCATCACCAATAACAACAACAAATACAACATACAAAATGGTGCCCTTTGGTCTTAGTTATACATGTCCCGTTTTTATAAAGTAATAGTTGAAAAAATAAAAACAAAATGTGTATAGTTACCATCATTTATTGTTATACATACATGATTACAACAGGAGACCAAAATACTCACGCACCACCCCCCCCCCCCCGGCTTCCAAACAAAAATACGTTCCGCCGCATTTGTCTCCACAGACTTCAGTTTCCTGTTTAACCACAGAGTCATCCTCTCTACAGAGAATTTGAAGTTTATGTGACTTTTAGGAAACGGACGAGGAAGAATGACACTGTGTATCCTCCCTTTCTCTCTCGTTCACATTTCAGTTCAAGAAAACACCCATGACTGCAGCGGTTTGGCACTTTGCATAGCTATCACAGTCGTTCGGTCACAAAACCCATGAAGTCCGTCGACCTTTGGTACGCCCTCTAAACAACAAACGACACAAACTAAGAATACAGCAATTGAAAAAAAAGATAGCAATAAGATTATAAAAAGAAATGTTGTTTCTCAAAACGCATTTTGTCTTAAGTGTTTAGTTCATTGTGTTAAGTGGGTAATCCACTTGATGTTACGTGTAATGCAACTTATTTTCGATTTGGAATTTGTTTGAACGTTTTTATCTTGATTGTGTCACAAAGCAAAACTTTCTTGTCATGTTTTTAGATAGCAATTGGACTAATGAATAAAGAAATGAATGAATAAATAGATAAATAAATAATTAAAGAAAGAAAAAAATAAGATTAATAGCGATTTGAACAAAGTTAAAGGATATGAATATGTGACATTCATGATACATGCCCTGCGCCATGTCAATAAACACACGCAGGAGTGAAAAGAAAGGGTGAGAAAGGCAAATGAAATGCTGTAGGAAGAGAAAGTGCGAGGGAGAGCGGAGAGATGAAAGAAAGAGACACATTATATATATATATATATATATATATATATATATATATATAGAGAGAGAGAGAGAGAGAGAGAGAGAGAGAGTGTGTGTGTGTGTGTTTGTGTGTGTTGTGTGACTCTTTATTTTAACTTACTACATTGTATTCATCGTAAACGTGTCTTTTAATGGACAAAACGCGGGATTTAAAAAAAAAGAATATCCTGATAAAACATAACGTTGTAGTGTATTAGTGCTTCTCTAATGGAGCGCATGCAATTACGAAAAAAAGCTTCAAAATAGTGTAGAATGATCTATCTATTCGAACAACATGTTGAATATGAATATTACGATTGTAATTTGCAGTTGAGTCGACTGTTTGTTTGCGCCATGGGAAGGGGTGAAAATAAGAATATCAATACAGCGACGAAAGGGGAACAAAATCCTGGCCACATCGTAAACAAAGGCATGGTGCAATGCAAAATAGCTCAGGGAAGGGGAAAATAATCAGGGGAGAATTGTGTGCGGTCAATGTTGGCTCCAGAGATGCACGATTTTATACACGGTGGATAAAAGATATATGTACGGCGGTACAAAGGCATACAGCGATAGACAGGTATACGGTCGTGGTACACGAGCTCACCATGGTACAAAGTTACAACATGTATAATTCCATTACACGAATATACATGGTGTTAAACACGTACCATGTAGACACAGTGGCACTCAGAAATATATCTTAGTATGTATACACAGATGAATAGTTGTAAAAGTTATCAAATTAAATCTGATTATGATTGAATAAATAAATCGTCCAAAACAATGGGGCAGTAACCATGGATATCAAATGCGACGTTTGTTTTGCTGTTGTTATTGTGAGTGTTGCTATACTAGCCCTAACGAATACTGTGAAATCAAGGACATAAGTACATCAATAGTAATTACTGATGTCGGTACGTCCGGTCAATTACGTCCGATTTTCATTATAGTACCAGCTGAGCCGCGCACAGTTATTTAGATAAGCTTGACCTGAAAATGAATTTGTTCAGCTATACGTGACATTGTCTCTTTAGTCATGATTCGTCGTCTTTTTTTCGGGGGGGGGGGGGGGGCACTCCCTCAGAGAAATGTTCGAATCATTAATGAAAACAGGAAGATTCGCGATATCAGTCGTCTCGAGTGGCACCGGAAACTGGAAGACTCATGCCGTTACAGTTTGGCTATCAACCTTGTATTAGGCTTGTTTTGTATATAAGTGCGAACGTTCCGCCTGTTCATTAAATTATATCTACGTCTGTGTACGGCAGAGTTGCCAACCTTATTACAGCATTGCTGTTTTCCGAGTGCTGAATATGCGTATTCCTGGTGGAAAACAGTGTTTTTACCTTTCCCGCATTGATCAATGTCACCTGCAATATCCTATGGAAAAAAAAAAACCCGAACAGTACAATATACTTCCAAAAAAACAAATAATAAATTCTATACGCGATCTTTTTTTTTTCATTCTGCGGGTGCAACTTTGTGATTGTAGATGGGTTTGCGGATGTTCAGAATTGTGTATTGTAATTTTGATTTCCTCTTTGCCTGAGTCTATAAGTCGATAATGTCGCTTTAACATTAAGTTGGTAATACTTACGCCATGTAGATATATGCGAAACACCACTTTGGAATTTGTATTTGTGTATCATGAATTGGTTTAATCTCACGTTGTTCTTATCCAGAGAAGAAGGAATAATAAACTAACAGCACCGGTAGATTGTCTCTAACCTCAAGGGATGATAAAAGTGCCTATTTTAGTGCTTTTCCGTTATTCTAGTCATAACCGTTTTCTTACACCATGTATTTTCTTTTCCTCTGTCCTTTCATGTTCATTTTCTTCTCCTTTGATTATTTTACTCATTTTTTCATTCTACATCCCTTTCGACCCTTCACCCCACCAAAACACACAGAAGACACACACACACACACAAATAAATACATTTAGGAAAGCACCATTTTCTCTAGTTAAGATGCGAGTAGCAATTGCTTTGCATTCACCATACAGTGCAAAATCAAAAGAATAATATCTATACGTAACGGCTCCACGACATTTGATCCTGCGACAATATTGCTCCCATCAATATCTGCTCGCTGCGCCAAACACAAATTCTACCCACTTATACAAAACCCTAACCCTAATGCTAATTCTCACATGAAAGTAAACCTACAACCCTATCACAACCCTAACCCTAAGCCTAAGTCCTTGGAGACGGATAGACCGGAGCAACTATCGCAGGAGCATTAATGTCGTGTAGACAGTTCTCCACACAAATTTAGCTGTTTCGATGCGATATACTCACCTGCCAGCCAACAGCATGGCTATTTGCCTGTCAGTTCTGGTCTTGTTCTCTAGGGCGTACCGGCCCGTAGCGTCCAGCTCATAGATCTCACCATCACACTCCAACACTTTCTTGAACTCCTTTTTTGTTATGTTGAAAGGTTTGAAGTGAGTCTCGTACACCTTCTCGATCTCGTCTTCAAAGGTTATCGGATACACGAGATAAATGAGGTATGCCAGGTGGAGCATGTTGAGGAAAAGGCAAGCCATGTTCCAGCCGAGTGCGTCAGGCCAGCAGAGCACCGGTGCAGCCCAGAGGACGTGACAAAAGCCGCCAATGACCAACGTCGAACGCAGCCACAGCGCTTGGGCCAGGCCGACGTTGGGCGGGACCAGGAACCCGACGGCGATGACAAACGAGCCCAGCTGATAAATCGAATGCTGCGCCATCATCGCCTCGCTGCAGCCGCCAGCGCCAATGGGTTCCCCTCCTTGGTCCGACATATTGTTCTGCATGTTTTATCGCGCTGGTTGTTGGGGTATAAGGCCTCTTGCTCGAGCGGTTGAAAGAAATTCACAGACATTCACACCAACTCTTCGTGATGTCATAAAAGGAGAAGACATATACGCACACGACTGGAGTCTCAATAGACCATGGTGCTGGAAGACGTAGACTCTTTATATCATCCTGTGTGATTAAATAAGAATATGAAATACGAACTTAACAATCAAAGAACGATGCATTAAAGTCTCCCCCAAAATACATTTTGACATTCCCCTCTTAGTTCCAGTTACCTTTGCTGAGTAGGGCCTATATTAAAGGCAAACAGACAACTATACACGTACCTACACATTCGATTCAGATCTGGACGTGAAGTAATTTCAGAAATCCTAAACGTTTTGCGTGTGTTCGTAAAACAGATTCAATATATCTCACTACCACCTACACCATTAGGTCATGTAATGACGTCATCAACTCACACCTCCACCATTTGGGCTGAAAATGAAATCAGACAGAATTGACTGTATACTGCATTTGTGTACGGGTACTAGTGAGGTCCTTTAACAACGTGATATAACTATTCAGACATTTTACGCAGAAAAGCGTTGTCGATGCGTTGACTTTGACTTTTTATAAATTCATAATAAGAATGAAAAATACATAGATTGATGGGAGGGTTGCGAGGCGAAGTCATTTCTGCCTTATCTACTTTATAATTAATGGGGTTTCTGACGCACATAAGTGTTTTCAGCAAAAAATGAGTGGGGTAATGTGAATTGTTCTGCGGTCATTTCCTTTCGGTGCGATTGTAAATAGTATACCAAAACTAGTATCTTTCTTTTTAATATATTCACTTTTTACCCTCTGCAAGCATCCTTTCTCTATACTGGATAAAACTTCCCAAGTGCTGCCACAGTGGGATCATGTCGGTGTGGTAGAGAATGTTCCATGACACCAAAACCAAAGGTCCTGGGTTCGATTCCAATCAGGTGCAGACAGGGACTTCGTGATAGTGTGTACAAGGCTGTGGTTGTCTGCACCAATCGGCACTCAAAACACATTAAGGGTTTATCAAAGGCTTTTGAACTGATGATGCCTCTGTTGGTGCCACGCCTTTAGATTTCAAACTTGGCACTATGAAAATGTAGTAATATAACACTGCCTGGCAATGTCTGGGTTGAAATGATCGTAGTAATACACTCGAAAAGAAAGGAGGAACGTTCTAACAATTCATGATCACAAACACTTATTGTTGTTTGGCACGACAAACATATTTAGAATTTATATTTGCTTCTCTTTGCAACCTTACTTATGCGATTTAACGTATATGCCCCCCCCCCCCAAAAAAAAAAAAAATGGAATCGCAATAGTCTCGAAAGTGCACGGCAGACATTATACAGTAGAGTACGAATGCCGTTGCGTAAACATACTCACAGTTAACAACATAACAAGAAAGTCATTTTGCGCTCAGTTCGTAATGGACGCGGTTTCATCCACCGGAAAGAATGCCAATAAGGCAAGCTTCTGAGATCAAAGAGAAGCTTTGTTGCTGTTTTTTTCTGCATTTTTCTATATCTTCTGTCGCAGTGACGAATTCAGTATGATGGAAATCCAACTTCCACAGTGTTAAAAAATTGAGTACACACAGACATGCAATCACTTGCAAGGTACATTGAGTTACTGTTTTTCTTTACCAGACACCATGGTATTGCAGCATTCACCATAGTCGCATGCAACGGATCGCGGAGGCCGAAACATGCAAACACGTATCATCGTCAAAAACCAACGTTTACAATATACAATTCCGAAGTGCAAAAGAATAAAAGATAAGCATAAAAATGAGATGATATAAACGTATCTAAAGTGAAGAAAATTTGCACGTAGGCCTATATTTACATACCATTTAACTGTAAAACAACACTCCTCTAAGAAAAAATGATCATTGTCAGAAAGACGTGTTATCGGTAACAAGATATTTACGTGTTATCCATTATGTGATGACAGCGACGCATTTACTCTCTACACACCGACCTATGTTGCTCAGTGAAATGATCATTTCGAAACCGTTTCGGGAGGGAAAAGGCTTAGCCATGAATTGTGTTGTATTGCATTGTTTTTCACAAGAGTTTTTGAGATACAAAGGAAAATACATAGGCCTACATGAAAACGCACACACCTACACACTAGCATAAACACGTAAGCCCTCACAACCTGCGGAATCCTTATGTGGGTCGCAACACAATATTCTGTGCAACTGTGGTGTAGATCTTGGCAGAAAGGAAGAGTTCGGGCCTTGTTTTTTTTTTTCCGAAGTGTCTGGCATCGTATTTCTGAAAATGTTTCCTCTTATCACATGCAGCTTCTATACCTTGCCCCTGGGAAAGATGACAAAACCTCAATTATCTTGTGAGAAATGGATGACCGAGAGAGAGAAGAGAGAGAACGGGGATGGGGAGGGCGAGCGAAGAAGAAAGGGAGAGGGAGAGAGGGAGGGGGAGGAGGAAGAGGAGGAGGAGGAGGAGGAGAGAATTGGAGGGAGGTATAAAAGGAGTTCCCTGCAAGCCGCGATTCCCATTAATAAAGTTAGGCGTACCAGTCTACCGCGGTAAACCCCTCCAGTCTTAAAACCCCATCACTTGCTGACCGGCGCGTAATGCTTTGCTGTCAAAGCCGAGAGAAGCGACCCGAATAATAGCTTTCCATTGAGGCTCGCTCTCCCCTCTAATGGCGTATTCCCCACCACGAGAGCACAATAACACACGCTGTTTCCCGCGGCCACTGCACGCATCAGCGATATGAACGCTATGGTATTGAATTACCTTGTTTTGTTGAGCTTTCTTTCTTTACTCTTTTATACGAAGGGGAAGGGGTTAAAGATAATGAGTAGTAGCAGTCATAGAAGTAAGTCTTCGCCATCAAAGAGACGTAGATAGTGGATGATAATGAACAACCGATATGTTCATCTAGCCTTCAGTGACCCTTGAGCCAACTGACAATATTCTTACTGACGGCCCTTCCGTGATGCAGACTTGATGCTGATCCAAAGTGTCAATTACGTTCACGTTGCTCCTGACGAAGTATCTTCTACGCTTCTTTAACCCAATATCTATGACAACCTAGCATCCCATGACCATAAATTGGAAAATCAGATGGGGAATATGATCATTTGTGAGGCAAGACGTTAAATCAATCCACAAATTTCGCGAATCAGCGGTGGGAAGATCCTTGACTTCATCCATTAAAGGATCTATATCTATCTAAGGAACTTAACCTATTAAAGGATCTCTAGACCGAGTATAACTTCCATATTTCCTTGCAATGTTTTATATTAGTCATGCATGTAGTAACATGGAAACATGTAAGTTATGCTCAGTCGAAGGGAAGGTGCATTCCATTGTCTTTTACTAATCATATTAGTACTTTAACCATGATTGACGGATGATGTCACAAGCAAAATCTTGGTTTGGCGTATCCAAGTAATTTGAAGAACATGTTGATAGTAAAAAAGTTATCATAAAATAATGTGGAACGCACGTTTTTAGGTATTAGTTAAGCCGCATAACTGATGTTGAGGGTATCATAAATTAACACAAGTCAACAATCATTTGCATATCATAGATCCTTTAAAGGGAATCTCTCCCCTAAAATTTAAATTTGAGAGGCGTGAGAGCATGTCTTAAGAGCTCTATAGAGAAAATTCTATCCCATCACAAAAATGTGCCAAACTGGGAAATATTAATCTTTAATAAATTAGCACGCACTGATGCGCGGTGCGCGCTGCAATGCTGAAAATAGTAACCGCGCGTAGACCATCGGTGTGTGCACGTTTCCTTCGTTCGCCTCTGTCTGCACACATCTATATCGAATACTGTCTTTCGGTATCGCCTCATCGAGCCATATGCATCCGCATGAGTAGAGGCTACCGCGGCTGCATGGTCAGCGGCCCGGCGCGGCGCGGTAGCACCAACCTAGCTGATGCGTACGTGGGCTTTTGCGTGTATTTGCGTGTTTTGAGAGTATCGTAGTATACTGATCGTGCTGACAATTTTATCGAACTATACGCAATCGAATGAAGTCGATAAGGCCAGAATACTACTCTTAGATCAATGCGCATGTAATTTTTGGCATTTTAGAGATAATTGCTCTATGTCCCTTTATATATTGCTATATCTCTGTATGTGAGTAACGTTGCACTCTTATATTTCATAGTGATATTAGCAGTACAATAACCTGTAATGTCAGAAAACTAAATTTCTGTGTTCAGATACACTTTAAGTGTTGGGAATGTTTCATGTGTTGTTAGAATTATCAACTTGTTACTATATTAGCACCGCAGAATTTTACTGCCTAAATTATAATTAGCCTTAGAAAGATAACGGAAATAGTACCTTACTTCACAGAATCTGAGCGAAATCAGAATAAAATCTTTTATGATTTGCAAATTTCGAAAATAAGTGGAAATCATATTCTATACTTATATTGTAAATTGAAGACAAAAAAAAATGAAGATAAAGCAGTTATGGTGATTTTGACCATTCTGCAACTTTGAAACAAACTAGAAATGTCGCTACGGCGACTGGTATGCCTCCGCCATAATGCATGGTTCTCCTAATAGGTCTATAGTACAATGTCTTGACAATGTGTGATGACAGTTTCACACAATTGGCAAAATATCAAAATGACAGGTTTGCCACAGATGTGCTGAATGTTCACTTTCCTAGAACTAGGTTAAATTGGATGAATGATTAAAACGTCAGAGTGCAGGTATTTGGGGAACTGATGATTTTTACTTGACTTTTGACCCTTTTTTAAGATTATGCATTGAGTAATTTTCAAGGTATTGAGAAAAAGTATAATTTCAGTATCAGATGGTAAAATAGTATTATCTAAACCTGGCTTTTGACCTTTGACCTCACAGTTCCAAAGAGAATTACTGTTAGGTGGAACATGCATAGATATGTAAGTTTCATGATGATACCTTGAGTTACTTCCGAGATATGGAGGAAAAAGTGCAATTTAGCACTTTCACTTGACCTTTGACCTTTTGGCAAGAAACTTCCCACAGAATATATATTGGGTAATACATGCATACATCAAGTTAAATATAAGGAAAGTAGTGATATTTTGAGGAGTTGACCTTGACCTTTGCCCCCTGACCTTTGACCCATGACCCCCAACTTCCCTAGATAATCACTGCCAATCGGTACATGCATATATACTAAGTTCCATGAAGATACCTTGAACCATTTGCGAGATATGGAGAAAAACATGAAATTTCAACCTTTTTTTCACTAAATAACCTGTGACCTTTGACCTTTGACCCCGTGACCCTAAAATCCAAGCAAAGTATTATCCCCCCGGATATACCCCCATACCAAGTTTGATGTAAAACCACCACACGGTTCTTGAGATCCGGACGGACGGACGACCCGAAAACATAATGCCTCCGGCCACTTCGTTGGCGGAGGCATAAAAAATAAGTATTACATGATCAAGGGCTCGAAGGAGAAAATCTCCTCTTTTACTCATAAAGTTCCAATTTTAAGATTGAAATGTTAGCATCATCGTGTAATATGGCATAATTGCAACATTAAAAGGAGGATACAGTTTTGGTTGAGATTGGGTTTGAGGTTTGCAATGTCTTTTTTATGATGATTTTTTGAGACAACGAGAAACCTCTAATGAAATATGAAAGAGCATATATTTCTAAGAGGGATTAAAAGTTTATCTAATGAAAATTGCTTTTGATATGTCCAAGACATCCAAAACGAAGTGATCCTATACGAAAGGTTGGACCCACCTATTAGAAATTGTGTTCGCTTTGTTTTACTTTGTTTTTGGATATCTTGGCCATTTCAAAACCGATTTTCATCAAATAAACTTTGAATTCCACTTTTATAGAATTTTATGCTTTTTTATCATTTCATAAAGTGGCTTGTAAGTATCTCGCGAACAGCTGAATTGACACCTCAACCGATACTATACCATCCCTTTGATGCTGACTGTGTTAGTTTCTGTTTATACAACACCAGATGTTTTTTAGTAGCACGTAACAAGACATCTGTCGTAACACGGAAAGAAGTTAGACACACAAGTGAGGCTTTCAAGGTGGGCGACACTGGATATTACTTATGACTGAATCAGAACTGTAAACCTGGACTTCAAAACAACTCAATAAGGAAAGTGAAAACTCAGGTTTCTAAAAACGTTTATCATTCTTATCATTTTATTAATTTAGGCAAACTCGCGAACGGTTGAAGTCAAATACGCAAACATATTTTCCTGTCTCAAAGAAATTTTGAACCTCAAACTGTTTGAGAATTAATTCTGAGATTGAGCATAACTATGATGTTTCCATGTTCCTAAAATGATTAACTAAAACATCGGGGTGAAACATTTAAGTAATATTCGTCAAGGGGAAGGTGCATTACAATGCCTTTTAATCCTTCACGGGACACATTATCACCTGCACATATGTTGGTGTGTGGAATATGTGCACATTTTTCTCTATGGCACAGAAAGAGTTAATCATGTAACTAGGACTATATACACTTTAGCAATGATTGACAGATGAGTTCACGAGCATAATCTTGCCCCGGAAGGTTTTTTTTTTTTTTTTTGTGAACGAAAAACAGAAACAGCAACGATCCGTATGGAACAGACACACGGTTACACAGTGTGGTTTATGTGGAAATATCCCAAATTCACGTTGTAACCACAAGTATGTGAAATTTGGACAGTTCCACATAAACCACACTGGGTGACCGTGTTTGTTCACACAGTGTGGTTTATGCGGAAATGTCCAAATTTCACACAGTAACTATGTGAAATTGGGACATTTCCACATAAACCACACTGTGTGACCGTGGTGTTTGTCTCAATAGGGAACAGTTGAATGAAAAGAAATAACCACACATTGCAATTATCAGGCATCATACTCGTGGAGGTACTAGAAGTGGCATTCTCGACTGAATTGCACAACGTTCTAAAAAATTAGATGTGAGAGTTGCTTTACAAAGCGAGTTTTTTTTTAAGATATTTGTGCAAACACGACAGTCTGTCTGATTGACATCCCTTACATAGCGATTGCCCGAGGTCGCCGTTTTCACTGAGACAGAATTTCACTTTGTCTCAAAGAGATGTATTGGTTAAGGTGAGGACTCAGCTTTTGACTTTATGTGGGATACTTAGAAACCATATAATGAAATGTTAAAAGCATACAATTCTAAGAATAATCTGAAGTTTGTTTTATCAAAATCGGTTATAAAATCGCTAAGATATCCAAAAACAAAGAAAAACAATTAAAGCGATCCTAATTTTAATTAGGAATGCTTTGTTTTGAATATTTTAGCCAATTCAAACCCAATTTTCATCAAGTAAACTTTGCATTCCTCTTAGAATGATATAGCATTTCATATGTAATAAGTGGTTCTCATCATTTAAAATATAATCATCTTCAAAAAAAAGTTGGAAACCTGAAGCCCCATCTCAACCAAAACTGTATCATCCCTTTAATTCTCTGTCAGCGAATAAGGCAAAGCAGTTTTCTAAGTGCATGGCAATTTGATAGCGCGCATACTCCGAGATAAAACACAAGGAACTTAAAGAAAAAAACCGCCGCGGACGAAGTACTTTCCTATTATACTTTCCTTTTCATATCGACCTTCCCTGCCCCACACTATTGTTCTTTGTCGTGATACTTCCAACAACGACTCACTTTCAAATCAAATTTTCTGAGAGAGTTCGCGCCGGCGAGCTGTGCGGGCGTCAAAATAATGAGTCACGTTGGAAAAGCTCCCTGACGTCTAGTAGTCGTCGAGTATTTAACGTGACACGAGCGGACAAGGGTAAATGTGTGGCAACCTTCAAATTACTGTCTCCGAAAGTCGTGAGAAATGAATAAATGGAATTTTCTGTGAGCTTTCCCCCAACACCTCTATCAGCTCTTTGTGTTCGTGGTGTTCCTTGATGGCTTAGGAAATTCATGGATTGAAAGCCGGCAAAATTGAGTAAAGAAGAGTACAAGCCAGAACAAAAAAACAAAACAAAACAAAAAAATACCAAATAAACAAGCAAAATGAAACCCGGAAGATTTCGCCATTGTCTTATGGACTAGAAATTGCCCACTGGCCATCATAAACGAGTAGAAAAAAATGTGTAGAAATAAGAATAAAAAGAAAAAAAAAGACATGAATTTGTATGCTGTTCCTGTTTGTGCATGGTCCTTCGTGATTTTCGTGAAGATGTGTGGGCTGAAGGCAGGCAAAATGGGTAATGACAAACGAAAAAAATAAGGACAGGAGATTTCAATTTTCCACGCACGTGTTAGATGTAGGCCTAAATCGTTATAATTATGCTAATTAGAAGAGAAGACGATGGCATGGCCTTACTAGTCTCACTCTGTGCGCATAAATCTTTACTGGAATTCGTACAGGAGAAAAAAACCCTCTTATCTTCTTCGCATACATATTTAAGAGTAAAAACAGAATCATATTTTCTTGTTAGTTATGAAAGCTATAGTTATTCCTCCTTTCACTTCGGACAGGAAATCAGAAAGCTATATGACTGTCAATTTGTATTGTTTTCATTAAAGAGCAATCCGTAGCTTTTGTTATATAGAAATGAGAAGTATCGATATATCTCACCTAACAAAAGTATGATATTCATACTTCAACTTCAAACAACGACAAACGAGCAAACAAAGAAAAACGTCATTGTTTGTAGATTATACTATTGTTGCACTACATGTGGGTTAGTCTTTTCGATCTAGAGAAATTGTATGTATAGATAAAGGGAAGACTTGTATGATGATTACATTATTTCTTCGACTGATCGCACAATGATGTAAATTTGACCAATAGATCTGTTTCGCTAAAAGTATCAATAAAAAGAACAAACAAACAAACAGTCTTACATGGTTGAACATTCTTAAATGACATGGTTTAGGTTTGATTCTCAAATGAAAAACTTTGCCAAAGATTGTATGAATTCACTCCATTTATACATTTAAATTGCTTTGAACAGGGATGGGGAGAGAGAGAGAGAGAGAGAGAGAGAGAGAGAGAGAGAAGGTGGAGGAAGAGACACTTCGCACGTGGGGGGTTGAGGGACCCTGGAGAAAACAATTGAACAGCAATGCTACGGAAGGCTGCTGAAATGTATTCAATAGGAACGGAGAGAAAACAGTCTGCATGCTTCTGTTGTTGACTATTATACCTACCTCCGCAATGACCTTTACTTTTAGCATAAAACACACCGAATTCCAGTTTGACTTTACAAAACACAGTAAAATCATATGACAGATTTATCACATATGCAATATCACAATTTTCAGCAAAAACGGATATCTATTGAGAAAGTTACGGAATTCCGAACTTTTGCGTGTTTTCACGGAACATTAATACGCATAATATGAAGGCCACCTCCCAACTCTTTCATCGACTTAAACACAAACTTATGGCTGAAGTCATGCAGACGATTTGGAAAATGCAACCCTGTTTCTCATTTGAAGTGATATTTGCAAGAATGTTACAAATCTAGGACATTAAGGGACACATCTGATTCTTATTTAAAGTCAGACTATGTATAGGAAAACGTGTAAAGCTTGATTTTTATTATTATTATTATTTTTTTTTTTTTTTGGGGGGGGGGGGGGGGGTCCGTTTTGCATAAACCTTTGACGTTGTTCCCCGTGTTTGGTTTTACTCTAGAATCTATTCAATTGTGACCCTGCACCTCAAAACAAACAAAAAGTCGCCAGACATGAATTTTTAGTTCAGACCATTTTCTGAAAGAACAGACTTTAAGCTTTAAAATAATGTATTACTCAAATCAAATGGACTCTCCTAATCTATCTAAATATCGGAAAGAAAGCACAAACTCAGGAAAAGTGTGAACTGAGAAAAGAGGCTCTGAAGTACAGTGTCTATTCAAGCGCTTAATCTTTACCAAACCGTGCTGGCTGTGCGATGAATGGGACAAAAAAACAGGATGTAAACCACCAGAGTAACAACAATGAAGGGATTATAAGATTAAACTGAAATTAAGCATGCCTCATTAACACATTCTGTCCATAATTAATGCCAACTTTTAAAGCAGTAGCACTATCCTTTCAAAAGTTATTAGAGTTGAAATTGAAGAGTGTGGACAAGGTTTTTCAGAAATGAAAAAGGGATTCTAAAGACATACCTAATCACACTATTCTGTAGAAACAAGTACGAGATAAACTGCTAAAAAACACACTTTTCTGCCCGTTTTATGATACCAAATTTTAGCATAATGTAAAAGAAGACCCGCTCTTTCAAAAAATATGAAAAAGTCAGGTTCGGCTAGGTTGACCCATTTCACTTATTTTCAGTCCTCACGCAAAATCAGTGTGTGCGACTTTATGTTCGTTTTGAGGTGCACGGTCACAATTAATCTTGAACATCGTGTGAGGTATTGCACTAAAAGCCAAAACACAGTTTTTTGGTTCAAAATTCATCATTTACCAGTTGGAATTTGCTCGCAATGTACATCGGAAGGGTCTACCAAGAAAAGAAAAATTCTGACTGACGCGATTTTACAGGATAATGAGTTGTTTTGGAGCATTATGAGATCAAGGGTGTAAAAGAATTTCAATCGTAGGCATCTATTTTATTTATTTCTTATCTTTTTTTCATGAAGCGTTCCCCACAACCATTCGTTGTAGTGGGTAGTTGGAGAACGTTTCGTGATGATCGATCTTTCCAAAGTATTAATCGTAAATTTTTTTCCTAACAAGTTGCATGCGATTCACTTTCAGAAGACCAGAGGATACTGCAGTGGCCTGCGACTTGTCGATTTTCGATAATCAATTATAAGAATTACATAGTAACCCCGATCGGGTAATGTTCTGAGACTGTAGTACTTCCGGCGAGTCTTTTTGGCGAATATTTTACATTGTCGTCGTTTTTCAACTGAAATGTTTATCATCACAACCTTATTTCACACGTTTCTTATGAATGCATAATCAATATGTCTATTGTAGAAAAGAAATCGACAGTTTCTCCAGGCGTAGCTATGTTTTATCTTTAAGATTTGTCCCCCTATCGCTCTATTCCACCTCTTGCTCCTCCTTCTCTCTCTCGTCTTCTTTCTTTCTCTTTCTTTCTTTCTCTTCCTTTTCATTCAAAATAAACATATTATAATGTATGATTGATCAATGGAAATCGTTCTAAACTTTGTATGATTAATGAATGGAAATCGGAAATCAAAAGGCAATTAGAATTATCATCGGGTGTAGGAAGCCTTACAGCAGTCAATTCGATTCGTCGCTTCAATTCAATTATATTCTTATTTTAAACAGAATGCGAAATATAACCCGTGGCGCAAACCGTAACCATAACTAATTTGATTACTTAACGTTACTATATACTTGCTACCATACTGCTTCTTAAAAGGGCAATGAAACCAAAATACATGTATGTGGATTGAGTAAATGCTGAAGTATTAGTTGAACACAATCATCAGTGAAGTTTGGAGAGAAGAAAATATGAAGAGAATTCCACAAAATTATCGTTTTTACTGACAAGTACAAATTCCTTCCACGTGTTATACTGACATATTTATGTTGAAGGTATGAATGTTATTTCATTTAATTTCATATTATTTAATTCTTTAATTCATTCCCGACGATTATTCCCCAGCATTCCTAAAAAAAGGGACTCAAAGTGCTTTATCATTATCCTTTGAAAATATGTAAATTTCTCTTTACATTTTCTTTTACTCCGTAACGATAGATCGTTGTCCAATTGTGACATCACGAGTTGCTGTAGTCTTCTTATATCCAGCGGTGGTAGTATGCCGAAATTGAAAAATATATAACTTTAAAACGGATTGTCCGATTTTTATCAAACTTCATTGATTTATTGTACATAATATATGTTTTTTAACTCACTGAATTTACATACATAATAATCAGGGTTTCATTCTCCTTTGAGAAATTTAAAGGTGGAGCGGAAAGTGAGTGACGCGCAGAGTAATGGCAACAAGTTCAGGTGACATGTATGCCAACTGCAGGCCCTACTAAATAGCTGCAATGACATGCGTTGCGCATTCAAACATCTACGAATTAATGCAAACGTCCATCTAGACATGGAATATAAATATATATGAGATTAAAACCTAAAATGGCATTAAAACGCTTTATCCTGGCGAGGAAATTAAGCGCATGTTTTAGAAACAAGACACCAAACACATAAATAATATACATAAATATATATATATATGATATATATATATATATATATATATATATATACATATATATACATATATATATATATATATATATATATATATTACCAATATACATAAATATATATATATATATACATATATATACATATATATATGTATATACATATACATATATGTGTATATGTGATACATACATCTTTGTGAATACAGGTGATGCCCGACAATTGAGTACGTACGGTTCTTATATTAATGAAGGTAGATTCTGTTGTTAAATTATACTCTGAAAACCAGAGGTTGCATATTATGGACCCCTACAATAAAATCCATGCAAAAACATTCTCACAAAATTCATATGAAAATTTAAAGTATGAGAAAGTACAAATTACGGGAAAAGACATAAAAATGTAATAAATACACAACACGACAAGAGGAACACAAGACACAATTGGGACATAATCAATACTTAAACAGAGTTAATACAGCACACGAAATAGCAAAATCAGGTTAACAACGCCGCCTGGACAAGATAAATCATGAGATTCTCAAAGAGATTTAAACTGAAGATAAAAAAAAAAACAAATTCAACTCATGCCTCAATAATAATGACTGGACGATTGCACTACTCCAACTCTCCATACACTGCACGCTCTTTGGTAAGGACCAGAAAAAAAAAATAAAACGTACGTACGATCTCCATGGTTACATACATATAAAATGTCTGATCTCGGCAGCATTCACAAAAGGCAATCTACACCTGCCGTTTCCTGAATGTGTGCGGTTTCTGATGGTATTGTGGCGCAACCGGTGACCATAACTCGATTAAGCACTTACTACTTGCTACCACACTGCCTACTAAAGGAACACAGGGGTGGAGCGCTTGGTAAGTATGGTACCTGTACGTTACTAACATCACGCTGTGCCTTTATGAATCTACAACTAACAAGGTAAAGCAAAACTACGTGTAGTTAGCGCGATGGAATCAAAACGCTATGATTGCTGTATTAATTCTGAAATCGGAAAAGACGTCATAAAGACTATAATTACCAGCGAGAGCAAAGAAGACACAAGAAAACTGGAAATCTCACGTACCCTTTGCCAATCCAGGCATGTTCGACATACGGCCTTTCAGTTGATGCGTTGGTCAAGTCCGTTGCAGACGATACAAAACACCACAGTACAATTTTCTTCGTTGGGATTTAGTGGCACGCAAAGAATGTCTAGTATGCAAGGAGTATGCAATGCGCCAGCGACTGCCCACTCCGAATGTACGGGCGTAGCCGGTGATGACGCCATAGGTTGGCTTTCCGACTGCCTTGTCCGTAGGAATACATGATCCACACCTCACGAACTGTAAACACAACCCAGTGTTTTTAACTCCGTTTTCTCTTTCTTTCTGGACCTGGAAATGATTAAGACCTTGTCAGGGGCTTCGTTGTGTTTTGCTTACATTTGAGCATGCCGTCATATTTGGCTGCTTGACTTCTCTACTGTATAAAATATTACTGGCAAAGAAACCACCCCCCCCCCTCCCCGTCCCCAGAAAATAATACGCGAATATGTTTTCCTTCAACAATGGATACTACATTATACAAATGAACTCTGAATGCCTTTAGATTTTTTTCTTCATTTAGATGCATTGGTATAACACTGAAAACTGAACTTGCTGTTCTAGCTCAACTGGAAAATGGATTTAATAACTCCAACATGGAAGAGCATTCGCAGATGTTACACAAACGTATTTGCCTAGATCATCGCAAAGGGCACAATAGCGGCAATACAAAACTGGATGTGCCTTCATCAAGAACAAGAGGAAAACATATAAAGATATGAGAGAGAACTAGGAAGATAGACGGATAGATAGATAGGTAGAGGGGGAGGGGGTACATGCCTCCGGATGATGGAACAACAAAGAGAGAAAGATGCCACAAAACACGCAAAATAAATGCTGAAATTGATCACGTGGATTTTCAACGCGTTTCACAGGTTGAACTTGACGGTAGGAACCACTGATCTCTGTAAAAGTTATCTGGATATCGTATTGGCCCATAAACGCTTTACAAACAAGTGAAGCCACCGCGCCGCCATCTTACCAGGCACATTCTACCATAATGGGGATATGGGGGAACTATACGAAGATTTTCCAGCAGAGTCTGACACCAAGATCACGTGATGTCGTGACCTCCGCACACAGGTGCACGGGCAATGTGCATGCTAAGATGGCGGTGTGGTGGCTTCAAGCGATTGGTCTATGAGATATCCAGATACTTCCTATAAAGATCAGTGATGGCCATCATAAGCTGACGGGCAAGACCGACGGAAGACCTTTGACCTCATCTGCGCAGGCTCAGAGTTGAAGCGTCAGTGGTAAGGGTGTATACGGCTTATCAATACAAGTAAATTCATATTTTATTAAGTTAAAGTGAAGCATTTATTGTTTCAATATGCCACATTACTTTCAATCTTTTTTCTTGTTATCTTGATTTACTTGCTGTCACTAGCTGAATAATGGACTAAAAGATATGGCCAGAACATCCATGACACTGCTGAAAATTGTAATGGTTTCCATTTTGAACTTCTTTTTTTTTTGGGGGGGGGGGGGGGGGCTAATCACATGAAGAACATCTAAAAGTCTCTAGCTTTCATGAGCTCACTTTAAAGGGACATTCCAGATGTTTTATCATGTAGTACATAAATCGGCAGTATCAAATTTAGATTCATGGAATTTACTGTGGCCCTTGAGCAGATAAAGCAATATTCTTAAAAATGAAAACATAATACACTGAACAAGGATGAGGACATAGGAGGCTCACCTAGCAATGTAATCCATTATACAATACGCACTTTCCTAACAAGTCCACCTGGGTATAATTTTTGCATGTTTTCTTCTTTTGTTCTGCTGCCTTTGAGCCCAATCACGCATTCTTATGCGAGGATGCTATGTCGTCATCCTCGTTCACTGCGATTTGTTATGAACTTTGAAAACATTCTTATCCCTTAATTCAAACACTATATATTCTAAAACTCTGTACTCAGTACACATCAATTTATAAGTGTTCCTCAATTGGAATTAAAGTCTGAAAATCATCAGAAGTCGCCTCTAACAGGAGTCCTATACTTGATAATGAACCATAGAAGCAATCTTCGTTTTTGTCGTTGAAATACTGGAAATTAAAAACGAAAATCCTCGACAAAGTTAAACATTCATCTGGAAGGTAATCCATTTCGCATCATATCAATCTCTGTGTTTGTAAGGACAGTGAAAATGGGGAATCAATGGTCAATTAAGCTGACTTCAATTTTAGCATTGTTCAGTTCCGCACTCCATCTTCAATACAGTATAAAAGCAATAAACAGAGTGTAGGCATAATCATATTAATCATATGTAATTATGTGCAATATATGCAATATATATCGTATAGTACAACCATATACAGTAAAATCATCAAGCAATGCCAGATTGAAGGTACACTAGCCTAGCAAAGTTCAAAAACTTTTAATGGAGTTTTGGAAAAAAATATTGGAAATTGTTGACGATCTTTAAAACAGAATTCGACTGGAAAGATTGGCCCAGGTAAAGTTACAAGATAAAAATAATAATCTGAAAGCAATATAATAATTATTGTTAATGCAGAGGGGTGAATATGTACTTTGACCGATTTTCATCAATAATAATTGTTACCCTTTGTACCAATGTATTTGCAAGATATCAACTGCTGATCAAAATGTTTGTTAAGAATGTAGATTAGCAGTTGAGATCTTACAAATACATTTATGCAGAGGGTGACAATATGCACATGCACATAAAATAAATTATCATAAAGTACATAAAGTACATTATGAATCTTGCCACTCACTGAGTGAAAAGCAGTGCAGATCGAGGGCCTGAGGTTCGGTTTGGTGTTACCTGTGCTGTGTGATGTTGATCAGTCCATAGAAGTACGTATCATACCACGTATATCAGTTCACGTGGGACCTTAAAGGAACTGTACAGTACTGGTTGAGGTGGGGGATTCATGTTTTTGAACATTCCTTTGTAGGTGAGATAATGAGAAACCTCTCATGAAATATGAAAGAGCATGTAATTTTAAAAAGGATTCAATGTTTGTTTGATGAAAATTGGTTTTCAAATGGCTGAGATACCTAAAAACGGGATAATAATAAAAGGCAATGGGCCATTTTTATTAGGATCTCTTTGTTTTCACCTTGTTTT
Organism: Diadema antillarum; assembly: GCF_040938485.1. Taxonomy (NCBI): domain Eukaryota; kingdom Metazoa; phylum Echinodermata; class Echinoidea; order Diadematoida; family Diadematidae; genus Diadema; species Diadema antillarum. Next base: position 1,277,605 of record NW_027271720.1, read on the forward strand.
TGGACATCTCAGCCATTTCAAAACCGATTTTCATCAAATCAACTTTTGATGCCCCTTTGAACCGCATACTATTTGACATCTCATAAAATGGTTTCTGAATATATCTCAAAACGTTAAAAGCTACATCCCTCACCTCGACCAGAACTGTTCACACCCTTTAAATTCATTGTAAGTGGGAGCCTGTAATTGTATGAGTTTATCCATGTGTCGGGAAAAAATGGGATGTGTGGAGGCTCTGCAGTACCCTTTTGAATATATTAAACGATGTAGGGCCAACATTCTTGCCTAGATTAAATACGCAGATGACGTAGAAAACATCTTCAATCTATAGAGCAATCAAACCCTTATCATTCTCCAACGCAAAGTTCATATCTTCATCTGATTAGCCGACAGACTTACGGAAAGGGTTTTATAAGCGCATGGGCATGATCTGGGTAAGTCCAAATGATACGTTTGACATCCATGCTGACGTGTTTAATACTGTGTATTCAAAACACATACATTTCACTGCGTGCCTATTTTCATGTGAAGGTGTGAGGGGGCTGTCTACAGAGTAACGATATCGATATGTATGACATGACTAGTGTTGTGATCGAGTATTGTAATGGACAACTGCGTGTTCTCGTCCATTTTTAATCCTGCACACTATATTGCATAATGATACTTGCAAAAAACCGCTTCCACTTTAGCAACAGCCCTAATTCTAAAAGTTACTTGGCTGTTACCTCATGTTTGGTTGCTGACGAGGGTTGGGATTTATGTACTAAAAACAGTTTTTGTTTGTTTTTTTTTTGGCGTTGGTTTGTCTTATTGTGTGCGCCATGATGGTCTAACATCAGTATGATACTCCTCAGTTGACACACGTGTGGAAAGACTGTGAATTTTATCTAATTTTCCAGTAATAAATCTCTAAACCAAAACATTCGATGTCTTTTGCATTTCATTAGAAACTAATATGTTCACTTCATTATCTGACTTTAATATCTCTTCGCTCTTGGTTCAAAGGGAGATGAGTTTTAAAAGAAAGTCTACCCAGCCTGTAGTTCAGATGTGATATTTAGAGGAATTTTAGCCCATCTATTGTAGTTTATTAGTTGTTATCGACCTGATAAGATAAAACCCAAAAGTGATAATAGTCATTTCAAAACGTGATTTGTTATGATATCTGCATTCGCGTATAGAGGGAATGTATATAGAGAACTTTGTATATTATACGGGAGCTGCTAGTGTTTCGTTTTCTATGAGTTCTTTTCAATACACAAGACAATAACCTTGATAATTGATGCCCTATACACCCTCCATGATAAAGAAAAAAAATGAGGGGTGGTGTTCAGGACAGAATGGAAGCAACCTTGTAAAAATTGATTTCGGGTGTTTTTGGTTTGTTTGTTTTTTTGGGGTTTTTTTGGCGGGAGGGGGGAGGGGTGGGCGGCAAGGGAAGTTTGATCTTTGTATCCTCTTTCATCGATCGCTGACAAGTAGTCAGCTGATGACGGAAACAAATCTACCAGTAGGCCTATAGATGCAGAAATGTAGGGGCCCTACAAATATGCAGTCTAGCACCTGCACTAAAAGTTCATAAACACGCGCGCGCACACACACACACACACACACACACATACACACCCTACTCTATAACGGGGGTAGAAATTCGTGAGATTTCGTGAGATGCTTGTGTGCATCTGCGTGCGTTTTTTATATAGCCAATGATAGCAGCAGGCACATTAAAAAAAAAACCATGCACAGGGATACAGCCTACTATATGGAATGTATTCTCGATATCATATGTTTATATATATATATATATATATATATATATATATATCATATATATGATATATAATATTATATATATATATGATATATATATACATATATATATATATATACATACATATTATAGGTATTGTATATAAAAGGAAAACTGATCAGGAAATGTTAAATAGTGAAAACTTTGAGCAAAGAAAATGGGTTTCCCAATGGATCCCTATGGAAACTCATTTTCTTAGCTCAAAGTTTTCACTATATATATATAACAAAGAGAGAGAGAGAGAGAGAGAGAGAGAGAGAGAGAGAGCGAAAGAGAGAGAGAAGGGGACAGACGAAGAGGGACAAGAAGGTTCCAGCCAGCTGCGGCTACAACATTGAGCGCATCCAAGGTGGCTGCACAACTGCCTGACGCTCAAATTCTCCTGCACGCCAGTCAACAGCAACACGCAAAAAGGGTCATCATGTGTAAGTTTTCAAACCTCTAAAAACTTCATGGGGGGGGGGGGGAGGGAACCCCCCTCCACCTTCCCCCGGAATCAATTAATCCAAAATAACATGGGTTTTCTCTGGGAAGTTGCAAACGTGTCAAGTACACCAGTTTCTTTGAACTCGTGCTTCTCAATCCCCTTTATCAATTTTGATGATAATTATGTCGATCATTTTTTCTTTTTGTTATCAATTTAAAGCAGCAATCTTGGATGACTCTGCGAGGCAGAGGTACTGGTCTTTGCGTTGATTAGAATTCAACGCGGTGCACATTGATGGCAAGAGGGGCGTGCTCAAGATTGTTTGTAGTGTGGCTTGTCCAAATATTATTCGTCTGCGCAGAAAATCGAGGTACAACTCAACCGAAACGATCGCAGCCACGAAAGGGGAAACATTGGGTATTGATGGACAGTAACAGGAATAATAATAAAAAAAAGGGAGGATGGACAGTTTGAAGAGAGTGAAGTCGAAGGAAAGAGGAAGACATCCCGACTAAGTAATGGCAGGAAAGGTGGTGGCGGTAATGATGGTTTTTGGTTGTGATTTGTTAAGTTCGCGGAAATCGAAGTTAAGTATTAGTATCGTTGGTATTTTTGGTAATGTAGAAATCTGTCACAGAATGGTGATGATTTTGTGAAAAGTGTATAAATGTTATAATGTATGTTTCTGTAATGGTGCCCTGGTAAAGTGGGGAGATTGGGATGTGTCTATTGGACGTGATATCAGTGGCTGTCCGGAGGGAAAGTGTTTGGAAATCTGATGTTGGTGTCAGGGTGACTTTATCAATGGTGAGATGAATGTATTGGATGTGATCGATAAGTTGTCCACGTCCAGTGATTCATTCATACTGTAGGCCTACTTCTTCATCAATTAGTTATTTGTTTGCGTGTTTCAGTCTATTTATCTTTGGCAAAGACTCCCCACTCCCCCATTGTTTTCTGATTGTGCACCTTTTTAAGTGGACTAGTGGAGAGTAACGGAACTTCCTTTTTCCATTCCATGAAATGCATGATTCGTTACATAACCAGAACATTGAAATCGGAGTGACGTGGCGAGAAAGGTGACGAATGAAAGAGTTTCCAGAGAGCATTTCATGAAGCGTTTTTCCCCCGACAAAATTTTTCGGACAACAATAATATTTGCTCTCAGCCAATCAGATGCAAGGATTTCAGTAGTTTATAACAGTTTGTCAGAATATGTCTGAATATATATATATATATATATATATATATATATATATATGACAAAATGTTTCAAGAAATGCCCCCTGGAATGCAGCAGTAACATGGAGATTATCCTGTTGTTTCTCGGAAACAGCAGAAGAGCACATCGCCAGTGTTTTCGTTGCGCAGTTTGGGTCGAGTTTTCTTATATAAATATACGAACCGTTGTCACTGTCAAGTCCTTTACTCCCAGCTCTTTTGTTGCTGGAGTGTTTTCTTATGTCTATCTGTCTGTCTGTCTGTCTTTTACCTTCCATCATGCGTGGATTGAATTCAGCAAAAACAACCCCATGTGCGAGCTCATGTTTCTACTCTGGCCTAGATGCAGTGTTTGAATTAGTTGTGTATCGGGTAACATATACGGGGTCTGCTAAAGAGCAAAGTGGAGTAACATCGGTGGTTGATGATCTGTGCTAGTTTAGAGGCGGTTAGCGCGTAGCGACTCGTAGAGTGCCGGGAAGACCGGTAAACAAAGAGAGAATGAAAAATCAGGCAAATGCACAGACCATTGCTCCATGACAATAACCACATAATTAATAATGATTTGTCGTTATTTCAAGAGCAAAATCTTGACATCATGAACACCAGAGTTCACGTTACATATGACGTGTATGATGCCGTATGTCTGTTACCCTCTCTCATGCACAAGAGTCATGGGATGGAAAAAAAAAGTCTTTGCCATTTTCGAAACTCGAAACCACAGAATGCTGTACAGTAACAAAGTGTAGCGTGGTAAAAGTAAGAACAATGACAGGAAGTAGTTTGATGTAATCACATTCTCTGAATCCCAAACAAACTCATTGATGTTCGTCATTCAACAGCCTGAATCATCTTCTTCTTTCAAAGAAAAGTGACATGGATAATGTTTACACGCAAAAGATTGTGTAAGCCCATTGATAGAATCCCCCACTAAAATCTTGTTTAACCAGATTTTTGAAATGTTTACTTGACAATGTTTACAACTATACAGGTCACTGCTCAGAAGATGTGCTCTAATTTCATCTGCAAGAGCAAACGTTTTCTCCGGAGGAACAATCTAAAATTGCACATTTTGATATTTCCCTCACGCAATGTAGCATATAGCGATGATGATTTATCGTAGCTCTTGAGAGGTGCTGACTGTTTCTTTCAGTGATGGCATTTCATTTAAACCCCTATAGATCCGGATAATGATGAGAAGAAAAATCTTGGTCCAAACAAAAGTGATAAAATAATGTGCTTCCTATATATCTGAAATACCAGAAATGTGAGTAACCATTACTAACTCACGTCATGTGGGAACCTCACATGTGAGAACATTTGAGGCACTCTCTAGCGAATCAACTTCCTGCTTCGGAATCGGTTGATCGGCTACTTTTAAGAATATTCATTTTGTTATCAAGAAATGTGAGCATTTTGTCTAGGAAGAGGCATATTTCTTCCTTCAAATACAATGCCTTGTTTCATTCTCATTTACTTTTACCTTATCTTATGTTATTCATGCATGATGAAATTGATTTAAGGAACATCTGACGAACCAATTCAGAAGAAAGCGATGGGGATCATGATGTACTGTAAGTAGATAATTCCAAGAAATATCCTATTTTGTGATAAAGTACGAACGAACCTTTGGAATGACGCCACAAAAGGCTGGAATTAGGAACCCTATGTCATTTTCGATTTAAAAAAAATCTAAATAATACAGTATACCTTTGGAATAATAAATTTTATCCATTTATGGTTTAACAAACCTCCGGAATAACGAACATCAGCCGGGGAGGGTGACTATATCCAACTCCCAAGCCCTCCCTGTGCTCGGTCACTACGCTCCCTCAGTTGTGCGTTTCCCCCCAAGGTTACATGCATTATTACCCCTCCCGCCGAAGAAAAATCGTATGGGTATACCGCCATGCTCCTCCAAAATCCTATACCCGACTTGGTCCCTTCGATTGGAATTGCGAACCCTATGTAATTTTCGAATTAAAAAAATCTAAATAATACAGTGTGTACGGAATTCGTGTGTTTCGGAGTATAGACCTCCGGAATAATGAATTTCATTCCATTTATGGTGTAACAAACCTCCGGAATAACGAACATCAGCCGGGGAGGGTGACTATATCCAACTCCCAAGCCCTCCCTGTGCTTGGTCAATACGCTCCCTCAGTTGTGCGTTTCCCCCCCCCCCCCCCTCCCCAAGGTTACATGCATTATTACCCCTCCCGCCGAAGAAAAATCGTCTGGGTATACCGCCATGCTCCTCCAAGATCCTATACCCGGCTTGGTCCCTTCACCCTCCCCCTCAGAACGGTCCACCATTTCCAATTTTGACCCGATAAAAGTCCTAATTATGAGGTTGAGTACTATGATCTTATCTAGCTTGTTAAAGTAATGATGTCATTTGACAATACTCTTTCAAAGAGTTCTACCATTTTATCGTCGCAGCATTGATTAGATACTCATTAATACAAATGAATGAACAAGAATATTGTAGTGTGACATTTTAACCAAGGATTTACATATACTGACTATACGAACAAAGCACCTTTAGGGCTCTATTTATTGAACCACTATAGCTCTGTCTCTCACCTAAAAGAAAGAATGAATTTTGTGACTGCTTTCGGAATACAATGATGACATTTCAAGTGCAGTGGGAACCAGGTGTAGCATGCCTACCCCCAAAAAGGAAGAAAACTACCACCAACAACAACAAAGAATACTTGCATTAATGAAACCGATAGGGTTTCAGTTCACTTTCACCCAGCATAGATCGTGGTTTGATTTTACCAGTGCATATATTATGTGTACCCCTTTGACATTGTAATCTTGCCCAATAAACAGTTACAAATTCCACCTTTCTAACACTGGTATAAGCAGAACGGGCTTTGATATACATTAAATTGATAGAGAAATTAATAAAAAAATATCCTAGAAATCACTACTCACCTTGCTCATCAGACGTCTGAAGAGAAATGTTTCCAAGCCGCGTATCACCACTGTTTGGGCACTCGCTGCTTGGTTCAGTAACACTCAACAGGCACAAATCCTAATGTGTCCAGTACCTATGCAAGCGCAGATACTGTGTCGACCACTCCGGTATCAATATCAAAACGAGGTATCATCATCAATATAGATATCAATATGGATATCAATATCAATGAGGAACCTTAGAATATCTTTCATTAATCAGAAAATCACGAGCGATGGTGGTCAGAAGTAAGCATGTCAAATACCATGAGAACATAGTTCCATGTTCGCGTACATATCGAGGACTATCCTCAGTAGGTCGAATTTGCTTAATATATATAAGTGTTTTAGATTTCAAAAAGGGCATGACCTGGTTAACTACACTTGCGGAAACTTTGTCACAATTCGAATGGGTGAGCGTGGGAGCAAAGGCTGGCGGAAACCGGGCCAGTCGATTAGAATTTTCCGGCGTTTCGGAGATTTGTTTGGAGGATATATTCATGTATATATATATATATATAAAAAGTTGTCAAATTGCCACAAACAAAAGCCAGCTACAAAGTGTAATACAGCCTTTCAATTTATGACGAAGGCTATGTAATTATGATGATATACAATATAATTATGTGACCATGCATCACAACAACTTCAATGTTCTCTTCCTTATTCACTGTTATTAATTACGCTGACACGTTTATTCTCATTCAAATCCTAGTGGGAGTAAATACCACGAATGTAGATATAGATAGTAATGCAATGGTCAAGAGCAAAGAGAACATGGCTTAAGCTGTAGAAAACGACTTTGATGTCATTCAGTAATACTGTTGAGAAATTGCCGTATGATAGAACTTCATTTACTTAAAGGTCTATATATGTCAATAGTAGATAGCAATATTTCTTTGACAGGACATATACATGTACATGTGGATTTTATATGTCGTACAATATTTTCAAACAAGACATGGCTTCTGTAATATGTCCCACCATGTCTAAACACATAGCAATACGCGTAATCAATACAGTATGGACTTTTGCTCCAAACTTTAAACATCATGGATGTTATATATGTTATAGATGCTCTCTCTCTCTCTCTCTCTCTCTATCTCTCTATCTATCTCTCTCTCTCTCTCTCTCTCTCTCTCTCTCTCTCTCTCTATATATATATATATATATATATATATATATATATATATATATATAGGGTGGCATACATTTAACTTACCAAGATATGATACGTCTTTTGTAGAAAAAAAAAATAAGTCGGGGATTGGCATCATCACAATGTGGCCCAACTCATGTAAAGTTTACGGTTTCATGACATTTGCTCCTGCGACATTACTTGCTCCTGGGACATAGCTTCAGTGCCTTTATTTCTCACATTATCAAGATCCATAAGATACCAACTCAGCAAAATTTGAATCTTGAATCTTGAACCTTCGCTGTATCCCCGGTGACCGGACCAGAAGTGCAATAGAACAGCTTGTCCACTCTTGTTGACTTTTGTAACCCTATTTTATCTCGGCCTCTTCCAACAACATCTATCCGAACTTCATCGCCTCCCAAACTCTGCTGCACGACTTGCCACGCTTAGTAAGAAATCTTCATTTCTCCAGATTCCTCGATTCTCGCACTCTTGGGGTGACCACAGCTTTTACCTCGCAGGTCTTCCTCTCTGGAGCAGTCTTCCCCTTCTTGTACATCAGTCAGGCTTCCTCCACAACTTTATTCGAGCAACTCCTTATCTATTTAATTCCTGATAATTCCAGGACCATAACATCAGTAAGAGGCACTTCTATTGTTTGTTTGTTTTTTGCCTCGTTTTGAAATAATGTTTCCCTACCCGTTGCAAATTCAGACATTTCTAGTCTTCCAAAAGTGATAATAAGACCAACGTATTTTCTGATACCTGATTTGTCTCATGAGATATCCATGGTTTTAGATATAGCATAACATAATTTTTTTTTTCTCTCACCCCTTAAAAAAAGACGAATCACTCGGTAATTCCATGACACCTGACTTCAGTGTAAGTACTGTTTTGAGTCATAGCAAACTATATGCATTATTGGGAAGGAAGTATTGGGTGCGTTGAATAAAAACATCCTCTTTACTTCATTGAGAATGAAAACAATGTAAAATACCCAGCATCGAGTTATTTGTTTGCATAATTTCACCCAAATTGTCTGTTTTGGCTTGCAAACAGGATATACAGGGTCACAGTGTAAATATCAAGACCATCGACCGAAACTCTGTATTGCTAGTCATGACATTTCAAATTATTGCACGTAAAAATGGTGTTACTGCTAATTTACGTGGGTTGTTGTTGTTGTTTGCACACCAGTTTCCAGAAAGTGAAGCCAAAACCAGTTACAAAAATATATGCACATATTACATTCCTCATTCTAGTATATATATATATACACATGCATGTATATGTATATATAATTATATATATATCAGGAAGTTTTTCGTTGAAAAGTCCTTCTATTTTGAATAGTATAAACGGGAATTTTCAACGAAAAAACAAAATTGACGAAACAAATTTGGCAGGGGGTTTCTACACTAACCACTTCTACTAAATTCTGTGTAAAAGTGAGAATGATCTATTGAGTCATGGATGAGAGAAAAATAGTCACTTTTCAAGAGTCATAAGAGTCATTTTAGGTAGTTTGTGAAACAAGTTTGACGAATTCTATTTCTGGTGTATTTCCTCTTCTCCTTTATTCTTGCTTTTCTCTTTTTACCCCTTTCTTTTCTCCTTTCTTCTTTGCCTTCTCGTTTGCTTTCCCGTCCCCTATTTTGGTTGTATTCTTGCGTTTGTATTGTTCTCGTTCGTACGCTGGTGTGTCTTAGCTCATGTACACGTCTTGTATCTTGCTTGTTGGCGCTGTTAGTCTCCTTTCTGCTGGATTTTACGTTTCATTTAGTGTATCAGCGCTATGAAATAATACAGAGCTATGTGTATACTCATGTCTAATTTGCTTCATTAATGAAACAATAATGAATTGGGTTTGGTGACCATCAATATCTTCCCTTTTCCGTATTAAAGTACATTGTATATTGCAACTGGGGAGGGAGGGGGGTGGGTGGCACAATCTGCAAGCTTCGCTTTTCAGTGGGTCCCCCAGCTCCATTCTCCGATTAATTTATCACTATAATGCTTATTATGATCCCCTTCGATATAGTATAATGTACCTTTTCTTTTTTACTGATCACTTATGTTCAAATTTCTTTACTTTCATGTACGGGCCTTACATTGTGCGTAATTATATTGATTATGTTGAGATGGTGAATGATGAATAATGAGTTTGAACTTAGGTAAAGTGCTGCTATGCTGTCTTATAATCCAGAGTTTGACCGCATTATGTCATATAAACGGTGGTTGACAAACAATTACCTTGAAATTATCGTACGGCCAACATGACCGCCCTGATAAACAAAGAGTTTGGTATGTAAAACTCTTTTCTTGCCACAGAGTCCCTTCTTATACTCTTTAACTTACCTTTCATAAATGACGGTAATGTTATATGGGGTAACTGTGGCATATCTTACTATTCATCATATTTAAAAAAAAAAATAATTCCATCTATTCCATTAACACCACGGGCATCCTAGGATCCTTTTAAATGAAAAATGAAAAAAAAAATGTTACACTAAAAGGCCCACTCTCGTGTCTATCGGTGAGTTATGACAAGGTTTCAAAAGCCATTGATAACTGCCATCATACTGTTGGAGTTTTTTTCTGGACTTCTACGAGGCCTTTGACACCATTGACCACGATAAACTTCTCCACAAATTAGTTTATTATGCAGAGGAAAGGCCTTGAAGTGGTTCAGGAGCTATTTCACAAATCGTAGACAACATGTACTTATCAAAGGCAATACATAATAAAACGTCGGTTGTGGTGTTCCTCGAGGAAGCTTATTTGGACCCCTTTTATTTGTTCTTTGTGTTAATGATATGTCGAATTCTTCACATTTCGAATTCTTCTTTCATGTTTTATTATTCGCTGACGACAATAATGTGTTTTTATGTAAAACTGATCCCCATGTATTAATTCATATTTTAAACATTGAATTGATTAGATTTCTGCAGTCGATAAGAGCAAATAAATTGTCGATAAATTAAACAAAAAACAACAACCGAGTGTATACATTCCTCGGTTTAATTTTTGATAAAAGACTTACCTAGAATTTTCATATTGACTCCATAGGTCGTAGTATTTCAAGAAACATAGGCGTTATAGATAAAGTTATTTTTTTCTTCCCAATAATGTTCTTTTCATGTTATACTCTACCTTGAATATGCCCTATTTAAATCATGGCGTACTCACCTGGGGAAACACATATAACTCTTTCTTAGAAAGAATACAATTACTACAGAAAAAAGCCTTTCGTATTCTATATTTGTCAGGAATCATGGAGATGCCATACTGATGCTTTATTTTATGATAACAATATCTTGAAGATTTTTTATATCGTTTGTATTTGGGACGATTTATGTGCAAGCTCAACAACAATTCTCTCCCTTCTGTCTTTGAATCTATGTTCATCAAAAACGAAACTATCCATTCATATCCTACCCGACAATCCAATGATTATCATTTGCCTTTAACCAGAACTATTTTCGCTAAATCTATATTCTCCTTTTCTGGTCTAAAATTTGGGAATTCTCTTGATAGTAGTATATAAGAAGCTTTAAGTTTGAATACCTTTACCTTTAAATTAAAGAAGTGTTTACATTTTTTTTTCATTTTAGAGTGAAACATATTTTGTAAGCCTTAATTGAGTCCCATTTTCACCACAATCGTCTCTCGTTTACTACATCTCCACTTTACACTTCTTGATTTCGGAAGCTTATATCTCATGCCTCACGTGCCCTGCATGGTTTTGACCCATCATCTTCTTCCTCTTTCCCTGTCCATCTCCCCTTTCTCTGTCCTCTGTGAAGGCAGTCTCTTCCTGTCATTCATTCTACCCTGACTTACCTTTCCTCTTTCCCTCATAACAAGAGAGCTGTCTCGTGTTTGTTGATGTGTGTGTGTATGTGTGTACTTCGTCTCTGTCTTACTTTACTTTCTTTTGCTTCTTTTTATCAGTTTTGTTATTACATTTTTGGTTTTTTTTTTAGGGGACTGCAGATTGCAAACTCTGCTTTTTGGCAGCCTCCTCCATTTCCAACCACTTTTTTTTCCGTACTTGTCTTGAAATTATGAAATTGTATTATGGTTCATAGTTTGTTTTTCATTGCATTGTTGTATCATTAGTATAAAATGTTGTAATCCTGTGTGTTGGAAATGAAATAAAACGAAACAAAACGAAACGAATAACGATGACTCAAACGAGTGAGTCATTTTTGTATCGTTACAGCCCTGATGAAGGTCCTAACGAGACCGAAAGCTCGGCAATAAACACGCACGTTGATCACTGGCTACGTCCACGATTGCTCTTCTTCTCACACTGTATATATATATATATATATATATATATATATATATATATAATATATAATATATATATATCTACATATTATATATATATATATATAGTAAACGAATCAGAAGAAGAACGCCGTAAAAAATAATAAATCCTAGATCTTGAAGATCTTAAAAACGGAGCATAGCTCTCAAATGCTGAAAGGCAAGGTCACACTCTTCATCAGTGCCCATGGTGTGACAAGATCTAGGATTATTTTTTACGGCGTTCTTCTTCTACTGATTTGTTTACTTATTGTCATCAAGATGCCGAGCAGACCAATTTTCTTATATATATATATATATATATATATATATATATATATATATATACCCAAAGCTTATACACACCAGCATTATCCTCATATCTGTATGGATATAATCTGTATATTCATTGCATTATTGTTATTTTGTGAAAATACTCACACAATCACACACGCATTATACATTATGCCTATTCTGTCCCCCTTCTCTCTCTCTCTCTCTCTCTCTCTCTCTCTCTCTCTCTTATCACATACAATGTATGTAAAAATACGTCTGTTCTGAAGGTCCCCAGTGAAATCTTGGCACTGTTGGTTGTTTGTTATCATGCCAGTCTTAGCACAAGTTATTAAATTAGTAGTCACGTTCTCAGCCGATTAGCTGATCACGTTGATTTATTCCGTGCCAGATGGTCATTTCGGTATGTGTATTCAAACCCTTTTTAAATCATAGAATTGATGGATTGATGCAGTGGAAGGTTTATGACTTGACAAAGTACTTTTCATGTTGGAATCAAAGGCGTAACTTAAAGATGATGGACATTATTAAAAATGGAAAAAATCGTAATGAATATTCGTCTTTTGGTCAAAGAGTGCCTTGCGTTTTTATGTTTTTTTTTCTTTCTTAAAATCGTCTTTTGTCATGTATCTCAAATATCTGATTTTTTATGTCCTCTACATCATCTGTCAAAGTGGTTAAACTTCCGTTTTCCATAGTCAGAATGGATTGTGTGTTTAGTTTCCATTTTTATTGATGGTTGTAGATTTTTTGGTCCACTAGTTTGGTATTCGCATTCTTGATTCAGCATTTCATCAGAATTGCCATGTCCTAGTTTATATATCATTGTCTCCCATTTCAATCAATATCTCCAATTTAATTCATCTTTCACCAGATTATGAAATCCTACATGCAGGATTCGGCAGAACGTCGAAAGCAATATCTTCATGGCCCCGTTTCATAAAAGATGTAAGGAAGGCAACTTTTGCTGGAAGAATACATTCCAAGAGCAACAGCCAATCAGGAAACTGGATCGTCGTTACCATGACAACTGCCATTCCAGCAAGAGTCGTGATGAAAGGAGCTTTTGTTAGTATTTTTTATCTTTGTCTTTGTTCTTTAGTCTATCAAATTAAGTGATTGAAACATGTGAATGAAAAAGTACAAATTATCAAAGATTGCAATGGTTTATCATACGTGATTTGCAATATGTATACGAAAATTCAGCGTATATTTCACAGCTATTCTTGCAGTTGCATGCTACAAAATCAGTCTTGACGAATACTGTCAATTCACTCTCTCCGTTTATTCTCAAGTCAACAACCATTAGTCCACCTCAGACATAGTTATAATACATTTTATCAAAACATGAAGTAGATATCATTACAAGTCTTAAAACGCAAGAAATTGCAAAAAGGATACAAGGTTAGTAGAAAAACAAATAATAGATAATATATCGACACTCGTTGTGCCTACATTTGCACAAAAAAGGAGATAATGATATGTGAAGACATATTATCTGAATTCATATTCATCATGATTGCACTACTAAAATCCATTGGCATGTCTCTTCTTTAATCAAGCAAAATCCAAAATGTGCAGTGTCTTCGCTACACCAACTAAATGTGCATGCTAAACTTTGATATCTAGAGGAAATGACCGCAAATAAACTATAAAAATGACTGGATTCACATAACAAAAAACAAAAACAAAAACAGACACACACACACACACACACATAGAGACATAGACACACAGACAAACAGACCCACAAACGTACCAACAGACACATACGCACCTACACGCACGCAAAGAAGAATAAGGGGCAAAACACGTGGTCGCCTGATCCAAGCGGAGCCACTGGGGAGCCTTTTCCTTCAGGTAATCACGGTATGGCGGACATATGATATATGGCATATTTACAGAACGTGCGACTTCCAGCAAATACGCCGGGATCGAAGCCGACCAACGACGAACCCATCACATGAAAAAGCCAGCTCGTGTACTCCATGGGAATGTGGTAGGCCGTAATACTTAAAGTTCACATAAGAAGCCGATCGCCAAAAACTGGACTGTTTGTGTTTTTGAAAGGCTTATTAACCATACTTTCCTATCTCACATCTTTCAAACCCCTAAAAAGGTTGGTTTTTGAGGAATATGCGTTCAAATTTCGTCAAAATATCGAAGCCTTATTCCCCGTTGAGTCAAGACCCCTAGATTATGATGTCACGTAAGGGTATTCCCTCTTATGTCCACGCAAATGCAGTGCTGTCAAAGCTTTAAAATTGCGTCATATCGCTCTCTTATGATGGATTTTATGTTCTAATTTGTTTAAGAATTATTAGAAAAAAATGTTCTAGTGAACGATTTTTTGATACATCACATAATATTCAGAAAATTTAGAATTTTGAGAGGACTTTTTTAGTTTTATTTTGGTTGGAAAAATAACGTCCCGCGTAAAAGATTAATCCGCGAGTGATGCGACTCTGTACGTGCCAGCGCGCGGTACGGTGCGGACGCCAGATGCTGCCAGCAAAGAGCTACCTCTGTGTGTGTGTGTCACTACGTGTGTGTGTGTATGTGTTGTGTATGATGTGCATATCGAGGCAGGAAACTGGGCTGGTGTCGCTTGCGATAGCTCCTATAGGCCTACAACACGCATCACAGCATAGCACGCACCCTGTACTGTACATATCGGATACAGTCACGCTCACAAATCACGTACGTCTTGCAAAACAACCAGACTAAATTTCTGTCTACTATTATTAGTTTACTTGTGGATTGGTTATGATCTTATCGTTGTTCATTTATATGGCATTTATATTTCGAAAGTGCACTCGCGATGCTCGAGTCACTGGCACTATAAAGCCGAGAAGTCGGTTGTGAATACAATCATGTCCGCTTAGCCAAAGTGCGAACGTAACCATGCTCGCCATGCCGGCTGCCCTGGCTTGCAATCGCGATGCTCTCTCGTCCGCTCGGCTCCCCGAATTTTACCGGCGGGGCTGCCTAGCTGCTGCTAGCTAGCTGCGCCTGCATACATACGCGGGGTTCGTACGTGTTGTAGGGCGCTCAATACGGTACATGTGAATCGAATGTAAACTGAATACCGAGCACGTACGTACGCACGCAGCGCACACAGGGTATGACAACACATAGGGGGAGTGGCTTCTGCGCTTGTTACGCGTATTTTCTAACCGCTGTACGCTCATTATCTGATCGCTGGAGATCCACACGCGAATGCAGCTTTTCGGCGTTGTTTGCAAACATGATTTGGGTCACATTTTCATGCGTGCTCGTAAAAAAATGGGGTGATATTGCTGTGATTTCAAAGTTAAATTTCTCAAGATAGAAACATCATTTCGCCATGAAATTTGAAATATGTCTTAATGAATATGTCTAAAATCGAGACGAGGAGCATCCCCGTCGTTTGCCATTCCATCTCCATCGAAAGGCAGCGGCTCATGACAATAGGGTTGCGGCACCCGTGGCCCTGCCGCTGCTTCCCCGGCTGGATTGACGTCGACAGCACCTTGCTCTCCCACTTCTCCATCGTCCTCTCCCCAGCTTACATCTTCCCAACTTCCATCGTCCTCGTCTATATTCTCGTCCCCTTCTCTGCTTTTGTCGCTTCATTCCTCTTCACTAACGTACTCCTCAAAGTCCATAAAAAGATCACTCTGATAACTCACTGTTCTCGGCCATTTTCGGAAGGAGTGAAAGCTCAAAATTGATCGACGCGAAATTTCGAAACGAACCGCTATGAAAAAGTTACGATGATACAAATGTGAACCGCACGTACGTACGTACAATGCATACGATACGAGCTGCGAGGTGATACGTCATACCGACCGACGGCCGACCGGATCTACTTTCGCACCAAAACTATGAGGAGAAAATTGTGATAATTGTGTGAAATTTGGGCTTGTTGCAGATCATAGTAATACAAAATAATTGTTTGAGAAGAAGCAGTTCATGATAATACTATTAAGTGTAGACAAACAGTAAAGAGTTGGTGTCAAAAGTATAAATAGCAGAGATTTCAGACTTTGAAAAAAAATTGACAGAAATTCTTTCCCGATGCCAAATGCTTTTCTACAGAGCATCCGGGGCCCGTGGCTCTAACTACCCTGGCGTGACGTCACAACTTTTGGAGTCCCGTACTGTGGCTGGTTTTCGAGGGGGAGGGAGGGGGATGTTTGGGACTTGCAAATAGCGGATATCTAGATGCTTGCGGGGATTTGAGCCAAACTTTTTGCATAATTGGTCAATTACCAACATATATTTCATCTACAAACGAATTTTACGAACATTTATTCCCTTCATATAGGATCTTTAAAGGACTACTAGTAGTTGAGGTAAAAGGGGTGCACTCACCGGGAAAGGCAATTTACTAATTTTTAAAGCCTTTTTCAAACCAGTATCTGGAAAAATCCATAGTTTATGTTTACAGACAGTATGTCTACGATATTCATAGAGTTAAAGATCTGACACACTCCAACGACCTAGTAGTGTTAAGCGCACAACATGGTGTTTTTGAACACTGATATTGCATAATTGTAATATGCTGTGAAAGTACGTTTTTATTTTCAAGAAGGGAGTATTTCCAATTCTGTTGATTTTGGCTTTATTGAAATAATCCTATCAGTTTTCGTCGAAGAGAAATCTAGGATTAAGTTCTTGCTGTATTCATAAGGAGTTCCTTTTTCATGAAAAAATATTTCGAGAAAGAAAGATCTCTTAAATTTAAAACAAACAAACAAACAAACAAACAAATAAACAAAAATGAGATTTGGTGTTAAAAAACAACAACTATTATTTGAAAAAGATCAATATAGAATCAAAACCATACCTAGACACTATGATGAGCATGGTAAGCATAATGGTCAGAATCCTATCAAATTTTATGTAAAAAAACAACAAACAAACAAACAAACAAACAAACAAACAAACAAACAAACAAACAAACCGAGACCAAGATGACACCTATATCTTTGCACTATTTTCGGGAATCTATTACCAGGCTTGAGTGGAGTGTAATCAAGGCGTCAGAAATCATTCGCAGGAAAGGCTCTTTGGAGCAATGAACTTAAACAACAGCAAACCATCGGGGGATAGTGGTATGACCTTCCTAATGCCATCAAAAGCACCACGCATCTTAATGCGATTTAAATTTCGATCGTGAAAGGGACGCTAGGTGCGCCGTGCGTACTGGTCTGGCTTATCAGGGAAATGCGATCGCATTTCCTCGACTTCGACGCCCCGTATTTACACACGGTCTGTGGCGTGAAGATGATTAAGTGTGCGATGAAATGTACGTCTAATGCACCTCAAAACAAGAGGAGGGGTGAACCGCCTTTCAAAGCGACCACTTCATCGACAAGCACATTTTTTGTCTACTCTTACAGGTAACATGAAGATGATAAAATAACTGTTAAATGTTGTTTTGTTTGGGGTAAAATAATGAATAAATAAAAGAAAACTTGACATGATACCTACCCCAGATGCAGATACTGCATAACCACCACAGTTAATCACTTTTATATGATCACATAAGAGTTATTTTATACTGTTGCATCACATCACGCAATACACAAGGAATTTATGTGCATTAACACACATGTAACTGTGTATAGTATAATATGCATGCTCTATTAAATTTCATCCCTGCACTCTTTACTGCTGTTTTGCCATCCGAAACAAATTCATAGGGCCAAGCACAGTTCATGTTTCACACTCGTCACTCAATAAACTGGTGTCCCTGGGAACTCACTCTAATCTCCAGATCATATCGCAGAGAGAGAGAGAGAGGGGGGGGGGGGGGGAGAAAGCGCCATAGACGGGAAATGGTCGCAATACTAACTCCTACAGTAACGTTAGCATTGTCCCCTCCGGAATCCCTCACAATGCTTGAAGTTATTACGATCTCTTTATCAACCTTGCACATTAAACACTAACCACAACGTACGCCGTGTCGTAATATCCCCATGACAACTTAGCATCATCTCCGTGTGATGTGGAGTTATATCTTTCCTCGTTTTTAATGGCTTTCGAGAAATGGCAACCAACGATATCCGTACAAACTTTGAGATTTCCGTGGGTACCCTGTCATGGTGAGGTATGCAGCGTACTACGTATCCTTTTCAAACAAAAATTAATAAAAACCCAACAACATAAATTCTGTAGATATCAAAACGGAACCATTAGGAAAACAAACAGTTTTTAAGGCACAGTTTGATTTTCTGAGTCTTGCAAGCTACTGTTGGTAAAGATGATGAATGTATCATGATAACAGGTGTCAATTTATGGGCATTGTCTTAGACTTAATAAAACACAGCAACCCAAATTAGGAGCAATATGTTAAGTACACTTCATCCTACATACCTGAGGGTACGCTTGAATTAACATTCTAATACCACAAGCATTGTATTTTTTTCTTTCATTCAAACAAAGAAATGAGCATGCGATTTGCATATCACGCTTTCAATTTTGATAATACTACACGACATTTCTTTGTTCCAACGCCTATTTGAGACCGAGATTGTAGCATGATAATTTTTCAGGATGTTCTTTGGTTGCAAACACTTCTTTGTTTCCTTTTTACTTTTAACCACATGAACATTCAATGAATTAAATCAGTTGATGTATGATTGCTTTCTAAACAAGCGTATATGCGCATAGATTGGTCTGCAGGCATGAACGTGCATGTGCACGCGTCACGTTCTTACACTTTATTCTAAAGCGAGATAAAACGAAATAAACACTTTAGTTTTACCATTGATTTCAATGTCATTGATATGTAAAACAGTCAAGACATTGGAACTCTTCATCATTACCATACACAGTGCTTCCATTTACCATTAAGATCTGAGGAAATATCTATTTAGTAGACCATGAACTGCGCACGTGGCACGTGTCGTAACAGGTTTGGATGCAACGCGTTTTATGGAGCAAGCTAAGGTGCAAAAGGTAGCACAATTCAGTATAAAGCGGGTCACATGAAATCTACTCTGTAGCAATGGTCATCACACATTTACAAAACTACCGGCAATCTGTATTTCTCTATTAAAACGCTATAACACCTGAATTGTACGTAGAAGTAGTCATGAGGTGACCCCGCGTACTATAGATAAAGGTTCCGTAAAAAACAATAATGTAGGATAACACAACAGTGCAAAATGTTCAAATTCCATTAATCACAAGTATTCTATTTGGGAAGCGCTACAATTAAACAACTCGAATCTATCCGATGTCAAAGCAACAACGCCCGTAAATTCAGCTGGAGTTGAATTTTACCCTGCGGGTTAAAGAAACACACCCTGTATTTATTTAGCGAATGGCTTCATTCAAAGTTGGTTTTTTTTTTTCATCTTGTCACTTTACTGGAACAATACAATCAGGCGGGGTCATTTGCATATCAATAACGTTCTGGACCTCTGTATTGTTCTCTCGTTAACTCTGTCTTTCTCTCTCCTCTTTCTAATAACCATCAAGTTCTGGGCAATTTCTTCCTGCAGAAATGATCATTTCCCACTTATCCTATCATATTGGGGAAATACCACATACAATATTTTGAATTATTGCAACAATCTGTACTTAATCAGAAAGTAATTTACTAAAAATGTCAGAGAAATAGAGGGAGAGAGGAGGCAGGAACGTCTTTCTAATTTTGAATGCACTGCAAATTCAGCAATCAATCAAAATTTTTAAAGCGTTTACAGTGATTGTATAGCTTTTGAGATGGGGGATTAAGTATTTAACTTTTTGCGAGTTAATTACAGATCATTTTTGAAATATTACAGAGCATACAATTCTAAGAAGATTTCAAAGATTATATGGCTGAGGTATCGAAAAACAAATTAAACAGAGTCGTCGAAAAAAAAGATGGGTTCCATCTGTTATTAAGATCTCTTTATTTTTGATAACTCAGCCATTTCAAAGCCGATTTTCATCAAATAAACATTGAACTCTTCTTAGAATTTTATACGAATTTAATATCTTATAAGTGGTCTCTAATTATCTCGTAGATAGCTAAAAACTGAATCCCTCATCTCAACGAAAACTTACCATCCCTTTAAAATGTTTTAAAAAACATGCAACTGAAACAATGTACTATACTTTATGGCTTTTGTAACTCTTTACTTCTTCACTTGTATACGTTTAATTATGTATTACCTTTGAAAATAAAGTAATTGAATTGATGTGATGTGATATAGTGGAAATGCTTAAATATTTTTTTTTCTTCTTTTGCTTTACCGTATTAAAATACTAACTTGGAAACAAATCTTGTGAATAAAAATAGCACCAAATAACAGCAATGTGTTTTCTGGGACTGGATGAGTTAATGCATAGCTTCCAATGCATAATCGTTGTGTACCAGCAACTTGGAGAGAAAAGAAAGAAGCACCATGAGGTGAATCAGCCTGCTGGATATATAACGGTCCAAAGGTTGAAGAGGAATAACATAGCACCCATTCATACCCAGGCATATCCTGTCTACGTGCTTAATTATTCCATCACGATTTCGTATCACCTTCGAAAGTCGTACGCCCCCGCGTCTGATCCTGCTGCACATCGTTCTTGCGCATGATCGTGGTTGGAATGCCCTCCATACTACGAACGAACTTCTCCGAGTCCTTGAGCCGGAGTTGGGTGTAGACTTGTAGAGATCCACACATACACGCTTGTATCGTTCCGACGGTGGTTTGTGGATGACACTCAAATGTCACCGCGCGTGATTCAAGAGTGACCACCTGCTCCATGAATAAATCTTGGCACATCCTGCTATGTTGCCAGTTGACGTCATACACTTCAGTCG
Source organism: Diadema antillarum (assembly GCF_040938485.1). Classification (NCBI taxonomy): domain Eukaryota; kingdom Metazoa; phylum Echinodermata; class Echinoidea; order Diadematoida; family Diadematidae; genus Diadema; species Diadema antillarum. The sequence goes on from NW_027271720.1 coordinate 1,298,573, forward strand.
ATGGATATATGTATATACTCATATACATCTTTCTTCTTTTTTTTTTCATCCGTCGTTCGACTCCAAATTCACTACACTGAAAGGAATAAGGGAAGAGAATCGAGAAGTTTCAGCTCAGGGAGGAAATCCCGGAGGAAGTGAAAAATCGACTTTCGAATATTTGTAGAGAATATCTCAGTTGAGTTCGTTTGAAAGTGCGCACACACTGCACATACACACACACATACACACAAACAAGAAAACAAATAATCGAATCATTATTTCACAATTCAAAGGTATCGTAATCCCCATCATTATATCTTAAAGATTTTTAGAGAAAAATATCCGACATAATAATATTTTAAGTTGTGTACATTCAATCGCTGCAGAGTCCTCTGAGAATTAAAAATAACATTTATTGTCATGTAAGAAACTGGCAATCATTCAATATTCAATGTAATTTTTAACTTGATTTCTTTTCTAAGCTTCATGACCACAGTTATAAAAAGTTTTAATTTGTTGTCAAACAGCATGCACGTTCGAAGATAATACTAAAGCTGGTCAACACTTTAATCTGAAAAGCGACATGGAGGGAGGGAGGTTAATACTTAAGTGAAATAAAAAATAGAAGTTTCCTCTTAAATTATGCAATCATAGATTTTTCAAAGATTCACACAACTTATTGAAAAAACTCGACATTTGCCATGGTAGCGTAATACGTTTGTGCAAGTATCATACACGTCAAGTCTTACCAATGAAATTAGTCAGTTCAATTTGATTAAAAAAATAGAATGCGTGTGCAAGCTTATGGAAATTCTCACATTATGAGATTTGCTTTTGTAAAAAAAAAATATCAAAATTGAAATTACCACACCATACTTCACTCTGCTCGTAACCATCGTCTTGCAACAATCGCTACATCGTAAAGTGTTCATATTTCACGCTGTATCTGTTCCTGCAGATATTGCTGGACACAGACTTTATCTGCACGTATGTTTCAAATACTTCAATCATATACAATAAACACAATTAGCAACAAGGAGATTCTGTCATACACTCTTAAAACATCCGAGTCAGAACTGACCCGGAACTGGGTCCGTTGGGGTCATACACCTTTCCGGGTCAAAAATGACTCGGAATTTGGTCATGAAGACCCCTAATGGGGTCACCCTTAGCCATTTCATGACTGGGTCATATCTGACCCCATTCCTTGTTTCCGTCCGTGAGGCTCATTTTACTGAATTTTTAGGTCAGCGTAATTCTGATTCTATATTTTTCATACCAACTAATAGATTTGAAATCATTTATATAGTTTCCTCTTTTGAAAATAAGCGAAGTTCTGGTTATGATGAGATAGATAATTTTATACTTAAGGGTGTTCAATTGCTGATCCACTTGCTCATATATTTAATTTGTCAATTTTTAATGGTGTGTTCCCTGATAAAATGAAATTAGCTAAAGTAATCCCAATATCTAAGACAGGCGATAAGTTTGAAGTCAGCAATTATCGCCCAATTTCATTATCATCGTCATTGTCTAAGGTCTTTGAAAAACTTATTTACAAGAGAATGATCAATTTTTTGAAGGTACATGACGTTTTTACGAATTCTCAGTTTGGTTTTCGTGAGAAACATAGTACTACGCATGCTCTTTTGCATTTTGTTGATAGAGTTGTTCACGCAATCGATAACCATTCTCATTTAGTTAGTATTTTCTTGGACTTCTCCAAGGCCTTCGACACTATCAATCATGATATTTTACTTTATAAGTTATCGCATAATGGAATACGTGGGAAGGCCTTGGAGTGGTTCAAGAGTTATTTAGTTGATAGAAAACAATTTGTTACAATTAAAAACAATGATTCCGTTGTCAGAGAAGTTAAATGTGGCGTCCCACAGGGAAGTCTTTTAGGGCCATTATTATTCATTATTTATATCAATAATTTCTGTCGCGTATCCGACGACCTCTCTTTTATTCATTTTGCAGATGACACTAATGTATTTTGTGCCCATAATGATATTGATTTTCTCGTTTACAAAATTAACATTGAATTGAAAAAAGTGACAAACTGGGTCAGAGCCAATAGGCTATCACTTAATGCACAAAAACGAAATATATGCTTTTTAGTAATACTGTTGATAGTTTAAGTACAAATATAGTATTAGATGACTCTCACCTAATACCGAATTAACCATTTGGCCTTTTTCTTATATACTGATCTGCGCACTTTGTACCCTCTTCGTAGAATTAATGGTATTTTTTTCCTGGATGTTCGCAATGTAGTCATCTATGCCTCTTCGTAGAATTAATGGTATTTTTTTCCTGGATGTTCGCAATGTTGTCATCTATGCCATTTTGCCCATAGCGTCTTGAAGTTGACTTTCCGTATGTTACTCCTGTTCATACGTCCCTCTATTTTCCATTTCCTTGTCTTTTCTTCAGGCGTCAAAATATTACTTTTTCCCCACAACTATCTTCTGTTTTTCTTGGCATGCTTCTGCCGAAGATCGCTGTTTCTGTTGTTCTGTTTCTGTTTCTGTTGTGCATTCTTGTCTGCTATTTTGTCTTCAGTTTGTCAGCCTTGTCCATCCCGTTTTGTCCTGTACAACCTTTTCTTCAGTAGTTATCTTGTTGTCTAGTCCTGTTTCATGTTCATTCGCGTCTATGAAAGTGTATATCTGGTAATCTAATTTTCAGTGGGCTTCCAGACTTCTTCCACTTTGTTATTTTTTGTATCTGCGATGATTCAATTTATCTTTCCATCGATGTTCTTTTTCAGAGGGGCCCACATACTACAAACTCTGTCTTTTTAGTGGGTCCCTCCATTTTTCGCACTTTATGCAACGCTATACATGTACTTCACTTTGATCACTTCTGTTTCTTTTGTACTATACTATGTATGATTACTATAGGTCCTCAATTGTTGTACAGTCTTTTCACTTCACTATGTTCTATTTACCTCATTCTCTGTTATCAAAAGAAGTGAAACATATGTTTTGTCGAAAAATGAAATAAACTTTGAATTGAATTGAATTGAATATATGTGAATTGGTCGATTGCAGCACTACTAGTAGAACACTTCACCAAAGAGTTATTACCTTATACTTTTAATGATTATTTCATTTATAATTTTGATGTGAATATGTATGTTACTAGAAATTCCCATAAAATGTATATTCCTTTTTTATAGATATAAATTCTCAAGAACAGTGATTTCTTATAAAGGTCCTGTACTTTGGAATGATATGTTAGATAAGTTTAAACAGTGTTCCACTTTAAGTGATTTTAAAAGGAAGTATAAACTTTATTTATTACAGAAAAAATAATATGCAATATACTATGAGGTATCTTTAAGTTTTATTGATTGCCTGTTGTTTGTTCATATATTGTTTGTTATTGTTGTTGTAGCTCATTAGCTTGTTTGTATTTGTCTTTTGAGTTTAGTACATGTAAATCTTGTCATTGCTTCTCTCTATCCTATTCTTACCATGTTCTCTCCTGTCTTTCTTTTTGGCTCCGTTTATGTTCTGTGATTTAAACACAATTTTTAAAACGCAAACTTGTAAGATGCAGTCCATCAAGGGTTTGACCTTTGACAGGCCAATGGCCTTTTGTCATTCCCACACATCTGCTACAGATCTTACTGTTTTTACTGCGTTTATACTCCATTGTAACTGTCCTTGTACTGCTTATGCTTTGTTTTGTGTATATTTCTGTGTTCTGTTCTGTACATTTTATACATACATGTATGTCTATCATTGTGGTTTTTTTTGAAAGATGTGAAATAGATTGAATTGAATTGAATTGAATTGAATTGAATTGAATTGAACACACCAATGAATTTTGAGAAAAAAAATCGGACACTCAGTTCAAAAGTCATGACGTTTTAAAGTTTCGGTGCCGCTGGATGCGAAAATTACAACAATTCACTGCAGGACAACAAGGATAATACAAAGAGAACTACTGAACAAATATTCACAAAAAAATATAAATTCCTTCGTTTTCTTACTGTCATAATTATGTATATAAGTATAAAAGTGTATAGTTATTCCCTCTGCTTTCAAAAGAGGTTAAAAGCGCTTTCATCGTGTTCGGGAAATGAAAATAATTATGTAAATTCTCTTTCATTTTCTTTATTTCTAGACGAGCTTTTCGATAACTTTACGTATTTGTTTGCTATTAATATTTTTGAATTCTCTCAATTATTTACTTGGGTATAATTTCCCTTTATCATAGAAATACACACATATACGCACACTCGCACACACGCAAACACATATACACGCAAACACATATACACGCTTGTAAGGCATGAATATATGCAGGGATCTAATTTCGGCTTCGCCGAGACACCAGCAAACACGCTAATACCATGTAGATTGTTTTACTTTATTTAAAGTGTTGCGTTGAGTTTCGTTAAATGTAACCAATCCTTTCTTTTTATACATTCCTTTTACTTTTACCTTTACCAAAATGGTGCGTGTTGTTTACCTAATACGCATCATTTGGGTATTCATAATAATAATAATAATAAGGTCTTATTTACCCAGGGTAGCCTCTTCAGTGTTGCCACTGCTCTACCAGAGGGCCCTGCTATTATTATTACCCTAGCGTCGCCAGGTACCCATTTATACACCTGGGTCGAGAGGGACATTGTGGGTAAAAACATCTTGTCCAAGGATGTAAGCACTGGGCGGGATTCGAACTCACGGTCCTCCGTTCGGGAGTCGGAAGTCTTATCCACTATGCCAACTTGATTCATAATCAAGTTATTCTAATAATTGGGAGGTTCCAGCTGCAGCATGTATAAGGAAACAAAATTTAAATGTCTAAGCTTAGAATTTTAAACTCTGAAGGTTTCAAGAGAAAAGTAAGCGGGCAGCATTATAAAACAATGTAATAAGGCAGCTGCTGAATTATGCGTGAGAACGTTATATGCATGAGCAAGCCATGCAAGACTTTAATTGTCAGTTTGTAATTGAAAGTACCCTGTTTACAGAAGATTTGGTAACTACCAAACCGACTAACTGAACAAATAGATAGATAAATACAAATATAAGTAAATATGAGAAAAAATAATGATAATAAATAAAATACATAAATAAAGATAATGTTTCCGCATTGTTTGAACGTTATAAAAAAGACGATCTCTTCTTAAGGTTTTATATTTTTACATGTTCGTTTATTCTCGTGTCTTCTTCATCAATTACTTTTGTTTATTGACTCTTATGTACCTGGTAAGATATCCCTACCGCTCCTGCCTCCGGGCTTATCATCTCCAGCACTGGTCCGATGAATCACGGGGATCCCGGCCCCACAAGCCCCGCGCGTACCGGCCGTCAGGTGTCCCGACATGTCGTAGTTGGTAGTCGGTCGTCGACCTGCACTCGGCAGTCTGATATCAGCTCGACCTCCCTGTTTGAGGAGGGGGATTGTATAATTACTTTCCTGAATTATTTTTTCTTTCTCGATTTTTTTCTTTTACTTACCATGTAAATATATGTGTAATTTGCGTCATCTACTGACACGTATACAATACACAGAAATATAAAATGATTATGAACATTGAGACATGTGTATTTAATATGAAAATCATAATTTGAGGTCTATGTCATTGTAAGCATTTATACACGGTACAATTGAAAGGCACAATCAGCAATCTTGTATGCTTATCACAGACGCTTTGATCTTTTTGCTTACCATTGCCTATATTAATTTTATATGATTAGGTGTTTTTTAACACCTTTATCAAGAGCTCGGCGTGCAACATTTCATATAATTTTGTTATTTTTATGATACGACTTTTAAAGCACGACTGTTTCCTTTTTCGGTAATATGTGAAATCTTTAACCAAAATCAAATAGTATTAGGTTACCTACAGTATTTCAATTCTGAAAACGTCTATTCATTACCTACGAAATATTTCCACAATATATTTTCCCCAATACCATTTAAGTATTCAACTTTCGATAGTCATTCCATGTAATGGAATATGCCTTCTTTCTCATGTTACACACACAAACACCCCCCCCCCCCCCCCCGCCCACACACACACACGTCCCCGGTCGCCGACAAGCGACGATAACTCCTGTGTGTGTTTAGCTGTTCATGGTTTTGGCGGTACCGAGTTGCATATTATACAGTGCATGTATCTCTTCAGCTGTGTAAAAAAGTGAATGCATGCATTGCAAAAAGCACATGGCCATTCACCCCGAGATCTCAATTTCCGCCATCAACAGCCCAACACATTGCCCTCCCCTAGGCTATATAGTTCTTGCGCGGAAGATTTAGTGCTGGGACTCCGAAAGCTCCTTACGACTGATGGATACGTTCACTCCATCAAACTCTGCGCACGCATGATTGAAGGGCATTTTGCAACAATTAATTTCTGAAGCGGCGAACGGCAAAGCTCACAACATGGCTCGGCTCCGCGCTAAGGCTCCTTAACTCAAGGGAAATTCATACATCAGTGTGTCGTCTGGTCTGTGGAAAGAAATACGGCGGGGGATAATATTAACGCGCGTTGCGTCTTCTATAGTCACCTCCTTTAACTCGCTGTATGACACAGGAGTTATACTCAATCAACATAGAGTCTGTATCATGCCCATGTGCCTAAATATGAATCGAAGGTAGGTATATAACGGGCATAGTGATGAGCACTCTCGTATGTAGACCTCTACTAGAGGTTCACAGAATGAACTGTATTTTTGTGAGTCACGGCGCATCACAATCACAACATGTTCATTGCTACACATAATATTTTCCTTTGAAGAGGTATCACTCCCTGTGATATCTGTCTCTCCCCCCCCCCCCACCTCTCTCTCCCTCTTCGTTGCCAAGCAAATTGGAAATGGTCATCTCGAGCTTTAAATGATGTCTAAGCAACCAAACCTCGCTCAAGTTTCCATTAATGACCGAAGGGAGGTACTTAAGTGTAAAACACGCCCTGTGTTATCCTTCTTAGTTATTTAGTTATTTATTCAAGATTCCATGCGTGTTCACAAAATAGGAATGCATACAAATGTATGCAAGTACATCTCATATAGCCAAGACAGAATATATACAATAAGTATACATTGATAAGAAGCAGTTACAGGATAGTATACAACTCCACTAAGAGAGCTACATTATTCAAGGTAACGATCACGCAAAGGAATCGCAACATAAGCTTAAAGCTTGAAAATCTCTCTTCCTCTTTCGCTCTCTATCTCAATTCATAGTTAAAAAACCCTTTTTATTATCTAAAGAAATTGCTATGAGATATGCACTCTCGTGTTCTGTCGTTCAGCCAAAAACGTTAAAAGACAGAACAGGTGACTTTCCATTAATTTTTCAGAGAGTGATATTGTTTATTTTGTTTGCCTGTTATAGGCTACATATTTACGTCAGAGGGGCAGTAGCCATCGGATGCACGCGTCTTGTAACTTTAAAGGGACTGTATAGTACTGGTGAGGTGAGGATTCAGGTTTATAACATTTTTTCTTCTTTTTGTGAGATTATGACAAACCTCTTATGGAATGTAAAAGCGGGTTAATTTTCAAGAAGGATTCAACGTTTATTTGATGAAAATTTACCTTGAAATGACGGAGAAATCCAAAAAAGCGATCCTAATAAAATTGACAGGCCACGACTTTTAGTAGGATCTCTTTGTTTTTCCTTGTTTTTAGATATATCAGTCATTTCAAAACCGATTTTCATCAAATAAACTTTTGATTCCCCTAAGAATTGTATGCTCTTTAACATTTCACAGAGTGGTTTCTAAATATCTCACAAAACGTTACAAGCTGAATTCTCACCTCAACCAGTACTGTACAGTCCCTTTAATACTGAGAAATTATGGTGCTTTCTACAATGCAAGTTGAACCACACGAGTCAGACAGTATATTATACATGCATAGTCACGACTAATGTGACTCATAATCACACTTAAGGGTAATTGCCAATAGTAGTATGGACATTGTAGTTGTCAGCAGATCCAAAAGTCCAAACAGTATGCAATAACATAATTGAGGAAATGAGGCAATATGAATGGACATGTCAATCTTATGAGTACATAATAGGTATACAAAGCCTTTTGACTGTTTGCTGCATTACTGCAAGACCCGCTATTTCCGTTCGTGAAGTTATTTCCTTTATTGCAATGTTGTACTGAGTTTGCATAACTGTGCCTATGCCAATGGATTGCTGTAATTGATCACTATACCTTCATCTTCCTTGGTCAGTTGTTGGTGGAGGTAATGCAAATTCCAAACATGTTGCTAATCAACCCATATTTTTTTTTTTCGGTTTAAATGTCATGATGAATATCTGTGACGTTAAAAACAGGACGGGCATGTCCTCGTACATAGATGTAAATGTGTAATTATATACCGAAAATAGTTGTGTGTGTGTGTGTGTGTGTGAGAGAGAGAGAGAGAGAGAGAGAGAGAGAGAGTTTAGCGAGAGAGAAAAAAACATTACTTATAATTATACACTTTCATATGCTAGCGCATTTCCTCTATGGACTGGTCCTATTGTTTCATTCGTGAATACAATCTCGATGTGATGTAACATTCGAAATACAACACGAAACAAATGTAAAATAAAAAATGAGTTTGAGAAGAGATCCTAGGGGAATGCCTTTAGCTGTCAGGACGAAAGCTATAGTAGGCCTATTTGAAAGTTCGCACACTCTGGTCCTCATTAGTCATCAGTCGCACCAACATTTTAAGATCCAATGTCCGCCGATGACGGTGAAGATATTGATGATGGATGCATTGGAGGGGCATACTAGTATACCATCTGCTTACTTCCATTACGCACCAAGGAGGTTACCCCGGCTGCTCCCTCGCTATACCACTTACGAGAGGAAAACCAAGGTGAGGTCATTTACATACCAAATGATGCCCGAATATAGACAATGCTATGTGATGGAGGGACTCGTCCTCTTGTTTTGATCGGAACTGCGGGAGCGAGGCATACTGGTAGCAATCCTCCTCTGTGTGATTACTGTTTAACTTTCACGACAGAGGAGTCGAACAGCTAGCAAAAGGCGATGCAAACTATACCACGTGGTGTCTTTTGAAGATGTCATTTATCAATATACAGACCAGCCTATCACTGTTTTCAAGAACCGTTTCATTCTCGCAGAAACATGATTATTGCACAAACATTGGGATAACATGCAAGGCTGTCAATATTATATGATTTGTCTCAAGACGTTTGCTTGTTCTGATAATTTTCTCAACAACATGTACATAACCAACACTATGGATCGCAAACAAATTGGTTATGTGAATGAACGTCGTTAGTGTGAAATAATTCATGATTTGGAATTTATGGTGGGTAAAATCTTTAAAAAAATCTCTGGATGCAGTAATATTGATTGGATCACAGCAAATCTAATGCATCTTACTAACGATGAACAAAAAGAATGGAGGACACATCACGAGGATTATGAGCATGCATTGGCATGACGATCACGATGGCTTTGGGAAAAAAAAGTACACGAGAAAATTCATTAGGTGTAGAATAACCTGTTTGAAACATTTTTTTTTCCTCTCTCTCTTTCCCGAAATTCGTTGCCCTGTACTGAGACAAGTCGAATTGTTGATTCATTGAATGCAGTATTTTTTTTTTTTTTTTGGGGGGGGGGGGGGGGGGAGGGGGAGATTAACCTTAAAGCTCCCCATTAAACACTGTCCGATGAATAAACAAGGTTGATGACACACGACACACCTGACACACATCCCATAATTATCTCGTTTGACACCTTAAATATTCCAACATACACAGACGCTGTAAATAAGTTGATTTCTGTCGTGTCACATGAGTTATACAGCCAAAAAAAAAAAATCATCATAAAAAAACAAACAATAAAAAGCATGTATGTGACCTGAAGAGTAAGTGTTGAATCTTTCGTTGACACATTTTGTTTGATCTAGAACCCTTCACTTCAAAATCCTCTTGGGCAATTCCGCTTCTCGTCGTAGATACCGGAAGATCTACCGGTATCTACTGATTCATCAAAACATTCAGTAATGACGTTTGGTGCAGACTTTTCAAAAGGGGAAAAAACCCTTGAGTCCGAATTCAAATGCAAAAACCATGAAAGCAGGGAATTGACGGTGTCCATTATTTTTGTCTGTTATGTTTTCAAAGTCATTCTACATTTTTACCAAACCTGGAGAGAATGATGATGCGCAGTTTACTTGCGTGCATTCTATGTGCAAGGAAAAACTACACTATAAAAGGGCGGAGAGATAGAAATGGGTAACTTTAAAATTGTATCACTGACTTGCAGTGGCGGAAGAATCTACCTGCATGTACCAGTGACACAAAAGAACCCAACTTTTTCTTTCCATTGCAATGGCAAGAAATATCTTGATATTTTTGATTATATAGTTCAACAGATAAATTTACATACATATCTTATGTCACATACTTCTCAATTTAAAAAAGAAATGACATGTATATTGAATTGAAATGGTTTATTGATATCAACATCGTCGCAGCCAAAGGCCGAATTGTGATGCTTTACAGCAAATGATATAAAAGAATACATAAAAAAGCTCAAAAGAGGAATACATGTACAAACAGATGAACTATACACAGAAATATCCATAACAAACTCAAATGAAGTGTACGACTTATTCTATAAAATATAAAATATTACAGTTGAAAAAAGAATCGCGAGATTAATATTGCACAATATCATGATATACATTTCAGATTGCAAAAAAAAATCAATCTTTTTGTTATCTTACTTCCCATTTCTCTCTCTCTCTCTCTTTCTGTCTTTCTCCCTCACTCCCTCCCTATCCCTCTTTCCTAGGTATGTTTCACTGTGTCTATGTTTCCCTCCTTTTCTCCCTCTCTCCCTCTCCTCTCATCTCCCTCTCTCTCTCTCCCTCTCTCTCTCTATAAATAACTCAATATTCATATCAAATTAAAATCATTCGATATCAGCCAATATGGTAATTCTTCTAATACCTACATATATATAACAATAAAAAATATTTTCTATATTATATACATTATCATAGATATCTTATAACTTTGGATATTTCAAAAGATACACAAGCCATTATCAAAATCAGTGACAAGGACCCGAAAGTGTGAAATAATTAAAAAAAAACCCAAGGATACCACTATTACATGTGTACAAAATGATGTCTTAACCCGTGTATATCATTATATCTATCAATTACACACAAAAAAAGCACAGTATACATTAAAAAAAATGCTAGGTATTGACCTCTATTCTCCTTCAATATCCTATGATATCGTCGAATTCATATAGGATACAACATATTCTTTTAAACAAACACAAAATACAATACAATACAATACAATATACAATCATACAAAACTGATAAACAAAATTCACTGTAATTGTAGCCATACAAAAGATTTGCCGTGATCAAAAAGAAAGAACAAAAAGGAGAAAGAAAGAAAAAAAAAAGAGGGAAAAGACGGGAAAAAATGAGGGAAAAATATGTAAAATCAAAACATTATTATACCCTGAATAATCTCAAATCACTAAATAACCAAAAAGATTAATCAATATTGTTGGTATGGGTAGCCCTCCTGTGAAATCCATAACATAACATATACATGTATAATCTTACGCATAGAAAACTCTTGCTGAATTCAAAATGCGTGTGAAGTGTGGTATCGGACTGTTTCTGAATCTGCTTGTTCTCACCGGGGCTCTGAGCGTTGGGTGCCGCTCCTAGTGTTGTGATCATGAGTTTTGATGGGTGGCAGGAGATGATGCAGTTTGGATGTTGGGCGTTGCAATGAATTGGCAAAAGTCGTACACAGCTGCTGTCTGCGGTCGGCCAAGGATGACAGGGTGCACTTTGCCAACGATTCAGAATATCGGGTATATGTGTTCCCAAGAATGATGCGACATGCTCTCTTTTGGATTTGCTCGATCACCTGGCGTTGCCGCTCTGTGTATTACTCATGCATACACCAAACTCTGGTATAGCCTCATTGATGACATCACAGCGTTTATGACATGTGACTTCTAAAAAAAGAATAACAACATTGTTGTTCTTTTTTTAATTTTGCTGTGTATTTATGAGCACTCTGAGCATATTGAGCTCTCTAAAGAGTTGATTTCATTATCATTATTATTGTTATTATCATTATCATTAATATGATTAGTATTATTATCATTATTACTATTATAATGCATACACGTGGAGAAAAAGGGAGATTACGTTTTGTTACTTTTGAATTAGTTCTAGCACTTGCATTATCTCATTAAAAGCTGACTGTTGACTGAAATGGAATATTTCATTGAAACTACGCATAACCTACTTTTCTTTTCTTTTCTTTTCCGGATCGCCTACATCACTCTCTCACTCTATCTGTCTCTCTCTCTCGTCCTTTCGTTTAGAATCAAAGTGCATCGTTACTAGAAAGCTGAAGTTGCTGTAGGTAGTCCGGCATTCAATCCATGGCACCCCTCCCCCCCCCCCCCCCCAAAAAAAAAAAAGGCCTACCGGCAGCTGACCGAGGTAATTATTATTGGTCGACCCTGGTAGCAAACTTGACAAATGAGAGCAACTCCCTTTAAAGGGATAAAGGGATAGTATAGTATTGGTTGAGGTGAGGATTCAGCTTTAAACTTTTTGCGAGATACTTAGTAACCACTTTATGAAATGTTAAAAAGCATACAATTCCAAGAGGATTTCAGAGTTTCGATGATGAAAATCGGTTTGAAAATAGCTGACATATCCAAAAACAAAGTAAAACAAAGTGATCCAAATAAAAGGTGAGTTCCACCTTTTATTAGGATTGCTTTGTTTTGGATATCTTCACCATTTCAAAACCAATTTTCATCAAATAAACATTGAATTACTTTTAGAATCATATGCTCTTTCATATTTCATATGAGGTTTCTCATTATCTTTAAAAAAATCCTCTTAAAATGTTGGAAACCTGAAACGCCATCTCAGCCGAAACTGTACCATCCCTTTAAGTCTGAAAACCCAAATATTTATGTTGAAAGATCCCAACGCTATCACCGGTTCGCTATGTTAAAGATTGATGATATGCGACTCCCTCATGTCATATCTTATAATTTCTAACCTCCACGTTGAGTTCATTATACACCATTATAATGCATGTCTGTCCTGTTTGACATTTGTATAATGTGTGTTATACGTATGTACATGTATATGTGCCTGAGTGTATGTGCGTATCTTTGCAACGCAATGACTAATAAGTAATAGTGTAATAATATCCAAGATGACAGTGCTTCATTGTGTTATAGAGTGTGGGTGATAAAATCAGTCATTATTGATCGTTTCGCCTGCGTAGTTCATTAGGCATGAGAGATTCGAAAAAGATATTTACTGGTATGTTCAGAAAATGTTCCTAATAACACCTTTGATTAAAAAAGTAAAAAAAATCATGAAGAATATTTCCCCTATCATATGAAATGGGTTGCGTTCATTTTGTATAAGCAAATGTGATACTGTAATTACACTTTTGTTGGAAATTAATAATGAATAAAACAAAAAATGAAATAAATGAAGGGTGTGTGTGCGTTTGTGCGCGTGTGAAAGAGAAAGAGAATTGCGTACTCGTGGATGCTCGACAGCAAAGCCAGAAAAGGAAGGAAATGATGGCACAGACGTTTGTGTTTAAATCCATCTGTCACAATGTGGAAGCTGAGCCGCGGGCCGAGCCGACTTCCACATTTTTGTAACAAAAATCAACAAAAACGTGTTGTGTTCCTGATGTTAATCACAACTTACTGCCTTCCGACGTATAGTTTCAGCAGATGTTAAATAGTTCAGCTACGCAGCGGAGTTCAGTAGTTGATAATATGTTACATACTAATATACCTAGCACTTTTTCAAGAGAATACATTCACTCTCTGGCCTTTATTTCTGTGTTTAGTCCTCCTCCCTCCCCCCCCCCCCCCTATGCTCTAAAAATGTACCACTCGAAATTTAAACGGAAGCTTAGCCCTTTTCGCAATGATAAAAAATGTCAAGTTATGTTTCACTTGCACTACAACAATGCGATCAAGAGACATCTCGCTTATTTGTGTTTTATGTTATTATCATTGTTATTTTTTATGCTGTCATGATTCACTAAAGCAATATTTAAAGACACTTTATAAGACGGATTATTAAACGGGAAATGAGTACACATTATTCATTATACACAACTAATATATATATATATATATATATATATATATATATATATACATATATATACATATATACACTCAGCAAAAAAAAAAATCTTTTCAAGTTTATATTTCTCATAGAAGATTTGACTAAAAATTAAGGCATTACATACCATATGAAAGTTGATTTAATTGGCTTTCAACCGGAAGGTCAATAAAAAGGGAAACTTTACGCATGAATGAATGAATACCTTTGTTTTTCTCTTCCAAGGCACAAAAGTAAAAATTGCAAAAATTGAACAAGGTATACTTCATTTGTAAGTGCTCTTCCATGTAATATTAAGAATAAAATACGAAATTAACACCCCCTCAGGAAACAAAACAAAACAAAACATGAATTACGTTGCACAAGTAAAACAGTGATCTGTGTAATATTTTTGAAGCCCAAAGATCAATAAAAGCTAAAAATAATGGAAGAACATGACGAATCTTCAATCAAATCCAAATTCATATGAAATCAAATCAAATCAATTCAAAGAGAAAAAGCTATATTTGCAAAAAACGATAAAAATTTCAACGAATTTTTCAAAATTAGGAAAATTTTGAATAATATTTGGTTGCTCGACTTTTCTCATGAATTCTTAGATTACTAAATAAAATGAATGAATTGAAGATATCCTGTTCATTTAATAATCTTGATGCATTTATTCCCTGTGTCATTTGAAGCTTGAGTTGACAGAACATTCTTATTTTGCCTCTTTAGTTTTCCCCTAGAGTTTAGTTTGATTTTGTTTGAGGTCAATTATAAAGAACCAAAGAGATTCCATTAATGTTTCTTATTGTGCTAAATTGGTCTTTTGTTATCATTGTTATCTTGAAGGGCATATTATGCAAATGAAAGACAACATATCAAGTTTTGCAATTTTGACTTTTGTGCCTTGGAGGACAAAAACGAATGTGTTCACTCAGGCGTAAAGTTGTCATTAATATTGACCTACTAGGTTGATATCCAATTAAATTACATTTGATATGGCATATAATACATTGATTTTCATCACTATCTTCTATGAAAAATATGAACTCATAAAACATGTTTACTTTTTTTTTGGCTGAGTGTATATGCACACATATGTACAAACATATTCACAATTGTATAATTATTTTGTATCTATGTGAAAATATTTTATATGGTGCATGAATAGTGAAAATATATATTGTGTGTATATTTGTATATGAAAATATATATGCATGATATACAATTGTATTGAAAGAGAAAAGACGATAGAGAGAAGAGAACAAGTACGTATCATTTCCCTTTAATTGGTTCCATCACCTGCAAACATCCCATTGAAAAATTGGAAGTCTTTGGCAGATTTACTATAAACAGAACATGATGCACCAGACCTTAATTGTTGAATGCTAGTTCCAACCAAAATCATCAACTTAATGGGACGGTACAGTACCGGTTGAGGTGAGGATTCAGCGTGTAATGTTTTGCGAGATATTTAGAAATCACTCTCTGAAATGTTAAAGAGCATACAATTTAAGGGGAATCAAAAGTTTCTTTGATGAAAATCGGTTTTTGATCGGTTTTGAAATGACCTAGGTATCTAAAAACAACAGAAAACAAAGAGATCCTAAGAAAAGTCGTGGCCTATTTTATTTTATTAGAATCTCGGCTATTTCAAGACAAATTTTCATCAATAAACGATGAATCCTTCTTGAAATTACATGCTCTTTCATATTTCATAGGAAGTTTCTCATTATCTCACAACAAAAAACTTATGCTATGAACATGAATCCTTACCTCAACCAGTATACTGTACAGTCCCCCCTTGAGGTGAGCTGGAAATAACGTCTTCCAAACTGTCTGGAATAGGTTATTCATCCGCAAGCGACTAACAAGCTGGCCACACTGACAAGCTGGCCAACAGGTCAAAGGATTTGTTTTGTTTTGTTTTGTTTTGTTTTGTTTTGTTTAAACTTATCTTCCCTCAGTTCTAATGTCGAAGTGCTATGACCTCTAGATGCTTTCTCCTGTCAGACTTAAATTATTGAATTGAATTAAAGAAAAAAAAAAAAAATTAAAAACCAGACATTCGACTTCATGATAATAATTATGAACTCATGACACCTTTTTCCTCATTGACCTCATCATTTATTTCACTCGTTCTCTACAAAACTGTTTCTGCTATCTACATTTTTCTATATTATGTTTACATTTTCTGCACATCATATCTCTCTATCTCTCTCTCTATCTCTATCTATCTATCTATCTTTACCCTCGTCATTGTCAGCACACCCCATTTTTCAGTTGCCGAGCGCATCATGTCCCCCCCCCCCCCCCTCATCTCACCCACGTCCTGACTGCAGCGTGTGGAAGATGGCGCCCACGGAAGCAGCCTACGTAAGCATGGCGGCCCACGAGTCATACTGACTGAATGACACACGGGTCAAGGTTTGTATAAGCGCCCGGGGACCCTGGGAATATCATTAGCCGTTATTATTATACAATATGTCACCAACCACGCAAGTGCTCTCTGCAAACCACGAGTTTTGTAAAGAGGTACTCACACTATCACTCTTGACTGTCTGTCTTCATTGACGTATGCAGGCCCCCTGGAATTCGCACAGGGGGAGGATGGCAAATTGCATTTGCTCCTTAAGTAAACTATACAAGAAGAGCCCTCTGTTTATTGATATAGATCTCATTATACGAACAAAGGGTCCATAGTTACATTTTAATCCAAGTATAAGCATAAGCACGCGCACCCATATTGTAATATTCAATTTTTTTTTCTTCAATTCGATCTATCATACATACACGTGATTTCATTGCCCTGAGGTCACTCTGTCACAAAAAGAAAATCGTTTAAGCCATCTTTATGGCTGCATTTTCATAATTGTGGTGTAAATGTCATAACATAGGCCTACATAAGAAGTACTGAATTACATAGCAATATTATGTTATACAATACAGAATTTTGAGTGAGCCTAAGAGACAATACATTGCAAAATCTGTTCTACACGATGCATCATGCAAACCGTGAGCTTCACCAATTAAAGGGATGGTACAGTATTGGTGGAGATGAGAATTTGGCTTTTAACTTTTTGCGAGATACCAAGGAAACACTTATGATACAGAGCATACCATTATAAGAGGAATTCAAAGTTTATTTGATGAAAATCGGGTTTGGAATGACTGAAACATCCAAAAACAAAGTAAAACAAAGCGATCGTAATAAAGTGTGGGTCCCACACTTTATTAGAATCGCACTTTTTTGGATATCTCAGTCATTTTAAAACCAATTTTCATCAAATAAAAGTTGAATTCCTCATAGAATTACATGCTATTTCATATTTCAGAAGAAGTTTCTCATTATCTCACAAAAAATGTTAGAAACCTGAAATTAGGTCTCAACCAAAACTATACGATCCCTTTAATATAACGATAATACATGCATACACGAATCTTTACATGACGAAAATGTGTACACAAAACATTGCAGATGATTCACCAAATCCGATATGACATGGCAAAAAAAAAATAACATTCTGATCTTTTGACCAAGCTAACATTCAAATTACATTGACTTGATGACATTACGGTACAATTCATTACAGGCAACAGATATTTGAATAGTATTTGCTTTCAAACCGGATGTGTGCCTTCCAACTCATTGTGACAATCCTTTGTTTTTGCACTCGTTTTCCGAGTCTGCTATCCTCAAAGCAAGTTCGTCCGTGATTACAAAGTTATACGAGCACTCATTTATCGATTTGTGCAAAAACAGAAATTAGTGGTATTCAACACAAGTTTATCACAATCACTCACTCAATGATTATTTATTCATTTTAGTTTTCATTGATTTCCACACAATATACATGCATATTACAAACAGTATACGGTCAATGTAACGTAATGATATACGAAGACTGAACATGAACACGAACGGGCTGCAGTGCTAAAAAGCGAACTTGTGAGATGCAAAATGTAACTTCGATACAAATACAAAACTTACGAAGAAAGTTGACATAAAGCACGTCAAACAATACAAAACTACACGGTCCTATAATCATACAATCATAGGTACCTTGATGGAAGTACAAGCACACACACACACACACACACTAGCGCAGAGCAAATAAGAAAAAAAAATACATTTTGGACAGTTCATTATTCATAAGAGTAATCAAGTCTCAATAATTACAAGAAGCACAGTAAATACACGTTTTGTCTGTAAAACATTTTTCCCAGTAGCATTTGAAACAGTACCATTGATGAAATTCGCTAGAAAATAACAAAATAGTTGTCTCATAAACAAAACGCTACCTGCAGATGGGGTTGCTCTGGCACACTACAAAACAGGTAACAAAACAGTTTAATTCCTACACAAACAAAACAGAGGGCAAAGCTCTTGCCACTTTTCAGTCATCCAAAACATGATTTGCAATAACGGCATGATGATTAAACTTATTTCCAAAGCTTAAGAAAAATACATCTTTTTAAAAGGAGCTCACGACAATGCGTGATATCTTTCTACACAATTTAGCCTTGTTGATTTATCGCTTTAGATTTTACCGGTGAAACACCTCACACATCCTTATACAGCAGACACTTGCTAAAATCATATCCATGTGGCATTTTGAATCTCATCAAGTACAAGATGAAAAACATAATATGATTCAACTAAACATTCGGCTTAACTTTACTGACATGATAGCATACAGTTTATTCTAATATCATATCCACAATCCCTTTAGGGCTGCATGACTTTGTATGCATCTACCATGGAGAAAGTCACACGCGACTTCAGCGTCGGATTCTGTGAGGATCTCTGATCAGTGCGCAAGTTAGTCCGGAAGTGTGCTACAAAAGTAAAATTGAATTTTCACTTCGGTATTTGTCAGCTGTATTTCTATTGACCATGAGAACGATGACAGTCACAAAAATCTAACAACACATAAGACAAAACAATACACAAAATGGTACAGAGGAGACAAGTTAACAGTTGGACAAAACAAAAACGACGAAATCCAACGGAAAAAAGTTAGTGTGCCATAGATCTAAATGTCACACGTAAAATACTAAGGCTCAAGTGTTATTATTCAAAAGGTCTGATGAAACGTCAAATCTTTAGTAGGATGACAATTCAAAATTACTTCTTCTATCTATCTAAATTTCTTTTTAAACAGCAAAGAGGTCAAATGTCATGGGGCACATTGCATCTCCCGGAAACTCTTGGATGATATGCTGAGTCACGCAAGATAAAATTCAATCTCTCCTTATCCATATCTTTGCCATTTCAACCCTCTTGCATACCTCCTTAAGCCTCTATCGAGCGGCCTTAATCGCAATAAGCACTGACAGTTCATTTGGCCATTGATAATATAACGTCCATATAAATTAGTTTTCCCTCGTTTATAATGTGTTTATCACGTATGTATGTGTGTGTGTGTGTGTGTGTGTGCGCGCGCGCGCGCGTGCGTTGAGGGAGTGGGCTGGATCTAGTCATCGCGTCACACAGGAAGAAAAACCTCTTAAAAGTGCATAAACCTTCCAAACCTTCCAACAACTATTCATTAACCCATTGTCCACATGAACCGGGTGCCCCCTGCTTTGAAGCAATGGGAAATCGAGTAATCTCGGAAGCAACGGGTTAAAGATGGATGAGAGTAGCCATTAAACAGCGTTTAACAAGTCTTTGTCACTGCAGTCTCGCATCTTGTGATATAGGTTTGCGGTGCACGGATGGCAAGCAGCATAAGGCTATTAGCTCAAACAATTTTTTTTCTGTTCATCATGATCATCTCCGAGAAGAAGATCCAAAATCTAAAGCGTTTGGAACCAGTGCAATCAGAACGTCGCAATCACTCAGGACCTAAGGGAGGTGAAATAAGTAGGAGAGGCCTGCAGCTACTTACCCGCTGGTTGAGATTCCGTTCCGTGAGCATGAATAACTTTTTGCTGATGTCGCTGCCGATAAGGTTGTCGAAGACCTGTTTGAGGTACGGTTCGGTGTCGAGGAAGTCCTGCAGCTGGTCTCTATGCCACGTGATGTACCGACAGTAAGTGGTGGCAGTCAGGGTTACCTAATGCAGACACATACACAAAAGAAAGTTTCCTACTCTTTAGGACAATTTTGACGATGATGATATGTATCATGCGCATTCGAATATAGTTTAGTATAGTTGTCTGGTTGATTGGATCTGAAGTAGGAGGTTTCTTTTGATCGACAATGCTGAATTCACGAGATTTTGACAAGACCATTTTAAAAAATGTATATTGATATACGTTGATATATTAATGGGTCAAAGTTAGCGAAAGTAAAAGAAACATAGTAGAACCTACGCGTGGGCTAAATTGTAGACCAATATGAGAATATGAAAAGAAATAACAAACAGTAATATGACTATATCATAGTTACCTAAAATATATAGTTAAATAATTATCTATAATTCTCTCAGCAAAAAAAAAAAGAAGAAGAAATAGATGAGCACTTTTTCTAGAGCATATTTTTCATAGAAGATTTTGATTAAAAATAATTATTGTCATAAAGCATAAAAGGGTTTTTCACGCATGAGTGAACACACTCTTTTTGTCCTCCAATGCACTAAAAGGAAAAATTGCAGAAATTCACATTTCGCCATCCATATGCAAATGCCCTTCGTGATATGATAGTAATGATAACAAAAGAATTCAACACAATGACAGACATGAATGCAATAGCAAAAATAAGTTTTCTTTCCCTTGTATCTCTTTATATATTCAATCAAAAACAAAGTGGGAAGCTAAAGGGGGAAAAAATTGTCAGTTAACTCAAACTTCAAATGACACACAGAGTAAGCCACAAATGTGATAAAACGGACAGAACGTCTTTGTTTAATTCCTTTAGTTTAGGAATTTAAGAATTAATGAGACAAATTCAAGAATCAAATATTATTTTGAAGTGTCTTAATTTTAAATAACATTTTAAATTTTTACCTTTTCTTTTAACATTGCATGTTCTCTAATGCCATTTGAATTTGGATTTGAAAGAAAATTCCTCATTTTCTTCCATTATTATCATTATTATTTTTATTATCTTTATTATTCATTATCTTTTTTTTTGGGGGGGGGGGCTTTTTTATCTTTGGTGCTACAAACACAATATACTAGATATCATAGGTTGATTTTTGCAAATTGATTTGTGTTTCTTGTGTGAAACATATCTGTTGTTCTGATTGATATGCGGAAGAGCACATACGCATGAATGACAACTTGTCCATTTTTGCAATTTTTGTGTTTACTTCTTTTTTGCTGAGGAATATGTGATAAAAAAAGTTTTAGGATGTCTTAATAGACAAGAAAGGGACATTTAAATAATGAAGTAAAAGATTGATCTTCAATCATACCATTCATGATGGATGTGGGGGGGGGGGGGGGGGACCATGACAAATATGATCACCGCTTTGAATTCAGGAGAATGAAACCCAAACTACATGTTGATTGAGTGAATTCTAGCCTTATTAGTAGAATACGTCAGTTTGAGGAAAATCGGACAATCCGTTTAAGAGTTATTAATCTTTTAAATGTTAGTGATGAGACCGCTGGATCAGAAAACTGTACAACGGATCATGACATCTTTTATGGACTATACCATTGAAGAAAATATAAAGAAAATGTAAAATTTGTTTTACTTTGATCTAAGAACACAAGCAGGGGAATAATATTACCCTTGACATAATGTTATGTCAGTAACAAGTCCAGGGAATATGTAGGCCTACTTTTCATATGACAAAATAATTTGTGGAATTTACTGTATAGTATTTTCTTTATATAATTTTATATTATTTCTTAAACTTTCACTGATGTGTTCTACTAATATTGCTGCATTCACTCAATCCACATGTATATTTGTTGTTTGTTTAATCATGACTTTATTCAAGTTCAAGGCAGTGTTAGAACAACATGTATACAAAAAACCAGGTCCACCGTTTCATTCAAAACCAATGGCAGGTTAAGACACGTACATGGGGTACAAAAAAAAAAAAACCTATTGAAGTCTACATTACCGCAACACAAATTCCCATTTAATACCTGAAAGACCTCTGTGCCCTCCGTCTTCTCGTAGGAATCCCACTCCGGCGAGTCTAGGAACTGTCTTTCCATTATGTGATGCAGGAACTCGCCTTCACAGAACACCTTCACCCTATATCGAGATAATCATGATTATGGTTGGTGAATTTCCATAATCAATGGGCCTTTAGCGATCTTGTATCTGTTCAGTGCGTAAAACGAAATTCTAGATGATATTGCTATGTTTATATTCATATGTAATTATGATTTTGTGGATCAGGTACTCTTTGACTATACAATCCCGTTGTTTGATTTTCAGTATTGAATAAATGTTGCTAGTTTCTCTGTCTTCATATCTTGACACGAAATTATAAGGGAGTCGGATATCAACATGCGGAGATTATGCACTTATCATTTTATCTAATTTTGCATGCACACACACACACAAAATAAAACAACATTGATAAGATAAGAGGACTGTAATTCATTTTAAGTATTATCTGCTGCTTGTTTGTCATAGGACGTAAAGCTGTTTCAATCAACTATTCCTTTTGGCCCTATAACGTTTTTCGAAGTCACATCACTTCTTTTGATGAAACTTTTATCCAAAGAATGACAAACATATTCCTTCCGAGTTTCATGAACAATGTCATATGGAGCGTTGTATGTTAATATATATATTCATATAGAGAAAAAAGTAAAACTATACAACCAGTTAGCTGAAATCAGCGAGTCATCTTTGTCATTCCAGTTTTTCTATCAGAAATTGTTTATTGACAAACTTAAATATACTACTATATTGATTTTAACGGTTTTTATTTTTTTTTTTGTGAGGAAATCCAGTCCAAATATTATTTAGTCTGATAAAAAAAGAGTAAAATCTTATTAGTTCAACAGTAAAAATTTGACTGAAATCAGATAAAAAATAAGAAAGTTATGACATTTTGAAGTTTTGCTAATTTCTGCAAAACAGTTCATGTACAGTGGATCTGAATTTGCAAATGAATGAGCTAACCATGTCATACCCTCACAATTTTCCATTGATCGTGTGCAAAAAATGACGAAAATTCAATGTTTCTGTCATTGAAGTTTGAAGCATAATGTTATTCTTGGTTGAATAATTAAGAATAGTGGAAAACTGGAAATTTCAAAATTTCATGTACAAACTATATGGTAAGTTGTGAGGGAATGACATGCTCACTTTGCCATTTACATAAACATATTTACTGTTCAAGAACTGTTTGCCCAAAAATTAATGAAACTTCAGAATGTCATAACTTCCTTATTTTTTCATCCGATTTCGATCAAATTTATACCATTGAACTCGTAATATTTTATTCTTTCTTATCAGACTAACTTACATTTGGACTGGATTTCCCCTTTAATGGGAAAATGTACTTTTATTAATGCATTTGTTCTTACGTATAGACATTATAATCTTTATAGCAACCTGCTTATGGAACATTAAATGAATATCAGAAGAAAATGTATTGAATAAAACTGTGAATTAGGAAATATGAACCCTTTCTTATCCTCAGCTCTTCTAACACTTACTTTCCGAATAAAAGTATGGACAGTCTGGTGCACTGAGTTTTACCCTCTTCCGAGTAATGTTCCCCGATCTTCAGGGATGTAATCTTACTGTAGTAGCAGAGTTTCTTGAACACGTGGCGTGGCACTTTAAAAGGTTTGAACACCTTTTCATACAGGTCGCGCTCCTCTCGGGTCAAGTTCACGGGTCTCATGGTGACAGCGAGGTACACCATGTGGAAGAGATTTAAAGCGGCAAAGGCGAGGCACCAGCCGAATATGTCATGAGCACAGATGTACACCCAGGCCCAGGCTGCCATCACGGCGAAGCCAACAACAAGCAGCGAGTGGGTTAGCAGCATGGCGGCGCCGCTGGTCGACGGCGCGGCGAAGGCGAGAAGGAGGACGAGCGACGCTAGCTGGAAGACAACACCCTGGGCAGGCTGCCATGGCGGGCATGACGAGTAGCTCGGACTGGGGGCCGACGATGAGGAAATTGTATTCATCAGTTGCGTGGCGGTGATCAGCCCGTCGGTTACCAGCGTCGGACCAGCCGTCGGCTGACCAGGAAGGGTTGTGGCCATGTCTACCGCCCGCTACTTACGACAAATGTGGGGTGAATATTTCCTCTGACTGTTCTTAGCTCTCAGTCCCACACAGATCCATCAGGTTCCATTTAGAAATCACTGATTTCTGCATGTGAAGACAAAATGACATCAAATCTTTAATAATTATCTTAAGTTTGTGATTCTCGTTAGCTGCAAAATACGACAGAGAAGATGTAATATTAAAAACCTGGGCGGTGTTTAGACGCATTCAGTAGAGAGTATGCCGTGATTACCGGAAGTGACGTTACCAGGTAATAAAATATAATGGAAATTTAGATCACGTGACTTGGCCATGAATTGGTAATGAGGCTTCCTAGAAAGAGAAAAATTAAAGAGCCAACAGTGTGATTACATGGGCTCATTATATTGATGTTAGTAAGAAAAAAACTGTTGTACTTATCTCCCGGTAATTCGGACATGTTCTGAATTAATGATTCATTCATGCACAAAATGCGGTTGTGGTTGCTGATGGGTGTGTTTGTTTTGTTGTTTGTTTGTTTGTTTGTTTTTGACAATGTGTGTGTCATTCGCAATAAATTCAGCAGCACAAGTACCTTCCAGTACTGGAACAATAATTGCAGCACGTCATGAAAGAATGGTGTTAATATTGATGTAGGAACTACCAGGTGAATGAGAGTACATTTTCATTATTAAATTCAATTTATACCATCATTGTCATTAGCATTAAACTAGAAACTTATTATTGTTATTGGTTTGTTTTTAACCATTGATTCTCATGAATGAAAACATGCCTAGAGGGAGCAATGGGGGGGGGGGGGGGCGCTTCAATCACAGTGCTTGTTCAGAACATCTGTCCATATAGGCGCCGCCATTTTTTATCAGTATATCTTTAGGAAACATTATACAGTGTATTCCGTTATGAACAGACTGATTTGGTTCCAATTGAACAGATGCAGACAGACTATACGGAGTTGTTTCACAGGTGATAATTCCCTGTATACGTAGGCCTATACTCTGCCGTTACTCTTCATTATAGTAGGACTTAATAAGTAGCGAAACAAATCATAATTCTGACACCTAGGTTACTAATGACTTTACTATACTATTCATCGACGATTTTCTCTTCACTATTTTGTTCATCCATGCGTCTTAAAGGTCAGTACACTTCAAAATTGTGTACAACTGGATAGTTGTAAGTGTAGAGCCTACTTGCAAGATTGGTACAGTGCCTATTCCAATCACTCTGTATGTTGTTAATGTTCAGTACGCCGTCTATCGAAACGAATGAGAGCATCAAACAAACTAGCACCCTGCAGGGTAATATAGCTGACGGTCGATATCATACACGTCATGAATTTTTTTTTTTTCAAGACGGGGGCAGGTAGAGCCATAGTGTAAATAACGTAGATAGCGGCGCGCTGGTGGCACATGTCAAAAGCCATGAAGTGTGATAACATCAATCAAGGAATTTGTTTATAATAAATGGACACACCGTTCTCGTGGCCTCTTATGGGCCTCCACACTCCTGATAGCCCTGAGTGTACTCGGCAGATTAACGGGATTCACTCGTATAAACACCCCTGACAGAAGATGTAGAGAAGTCGTATTGATTAAAACTGGTACGGGACTGTCTAGTGTTACAGGTAATTGCACTATTTTAAAGCAAAGCAATAAAGCAACCTTTCCTTATTCAAATTCATGAAATTCTTCGGTCGAGATGTTTTTATTGCAACTGATAGACAAATTGCCCTACATCGACGTAAATAAGGCTGCAAAGCAACCTTTGTTCACCTGTCGAAAGTGTATACAGTTATCTTTAGTTGTAAGTGAAAGTTGTTGTCAGGTTGTATTGCTGAAAGACAAGCCCCATTTGGTTGTGTCTACTTCCGCAGGGTATTACCACCATTAAACTAAACACAACAACAATAACAGCAACATACATGAACACGCAGAAAGACATGAGCGAACAAACAAGGTAACCACAAAAAAAAAAAACAGGGACAAGGACTTTAGCTGTAGTATCTTTGTTAGACGTTTACACGAAAGTTTGAATAATCATTTGTTTTCCAGGGTGTGGCCAGGCATGCCATTTTGGAGACATGCTGTATATATTTTGCCTCGTTTAAGATATACATGCAGGAGACAATAATCAGGAGTCTACGAATCCCTCTTGGGAGCACCCCGCCAAGATGGCGAGATGAGAATTCTGCTCCTGGTAATGAAACTGTACCAAGTTATTATCTTTTTTTTTTGTCATCTAGTTTTCCATCCCCTTTTTATTAATCGAAATGGGGAAAGTCCAGGAAAGTAATAACATCATTCAAGCGAAGATAAAACAAAAAATAGATCTATTAAAGATGACTATTCTTTGTATGTTCCGGCAAGTTCGACTTTATAATTACCTTTCAGATGTCTTCAAATTATCCCCTTCATTCGGTTTGTATTATTTTGTTGAAAGATTCCTGGTATCAATCTCAGCGAATGGCTATAGACTATTTTGTTAGGACGGAATATACGCGTTCCTCTCTGCCTCCGAATGAAAGATATGAGAATGGATTTTCATCTTTTTCGTTCTTAAGATCTCAGTACAGCAGATATGATCTAGATTACCTTTTTTTGTTCAATCTATTTTTCTTTCCTTCCTTATATCACTTCTTACTCTTGTCAGCTCCTTCTTCTCTTACCTTCCTCTCTTTGCTTTCATTTCGTTTGATATATCACTTGGCCATAGTATACAAACAATGAACCAGCTTTGCAAAGCATTAAAGGGATGGTATAGTATTGGTGGAAATGAGGATTGAGCTCATAACTTTTCGAGAGACACTAAGAAACCACTTATTAAATGTTAACGAGCATACCATTCTTCTAAGAGGAATTTGATATTCATTTAATGAAAATCGGTTTTAAAATGGCTGAGATATCTACAAACAAAGGGTGCGTTTATCAACTCCTTTTCTCGGCAGAAACAGGTTTTCCAAACAGCTTTCAAGGAATTTTTACGAGTTGATAAACGCAAAGCTGTTTTGAAAGCCCTTTCGGAAAGCCTTTTCGAAAGCTGCAAATTTGTGGCTTTCCAAACAGGTTTCCTAAACAGGTTTTCAGAAACCTGTTTGTAAAAGCCTTTTGAAGTTGATAAACGCAATGCTGTTTTGAAACGGCTTTGTAGTATTGTTCTGCAGTTACGAACAATGCACGCCTCATTATGACCTCTTCTCCTCGGGTCGAATTGCACAATGTAGCTGTGCAGTGACAGGCCAATTATCGTGTTCGCGAAGAGAGTTGATAAACGCAACTATTTTGGAAGCCGTTTCTAAAGGGCTTTGGAAAGGGCTTTGGAAAGGGCTTTGGAAAGCCGTTTAAACAGGGGAAAGTTGATAAACGCAGCCAATGTCTCATGCCGCCACTCAGAAATATTTGAAATATGTGCTAAACTGGAGCTGCCTCACAGATAGGAAGACAATTGATTCATGTGACATTGCATCATGACTCGTCACTCTCAAAGGAAGATATGTCTTTATGATGGTAATTGCTTTTCGCCGTCCCTTCTTAGAAAACAAGCGGCACATTAATAGTACAGGGCTTTGGAAAGGGCTTTCAAAAGACCTTTAAACAGGGGAAAGTTGATAAACGCAGCCTAGGTAAAACAAGAAAATCCTATTTAAAGGTGAGTAACACCTTTTATTCGTATAACTTGGTATAAATGATGAACACTGCGTTTTGATTGTTGATAGTGACACTGTGGAATATAATCTCTAAACTTTTAACAGGATGTCCCAACATCGAGTCCTGCCGTGTGTTAAGAAATTGGGCGAGATGGTTTTACCTACGATATGCCTTTTTCCAAATGTAAATGATAAGGCACCTGGTAGCGCAAGAGTTGAGATAATGGCAAGGGCTTCTAGAAGAGCAGAAATAAATCTGGAGAGGTAATTCCCTGGGTATTAAGACCTTGCATTATAGTAATATGTCTTTTACTACACTGTATTTTTTTATTTCCATAATAAGATTCCATGTCTCTTCTTTATTACAGCAGTGAGAGCCAAACCAGTACCCGTATTCCTGCAAACGCTTTGCTCGCAGCAATGGTATGACAGAGTCCTCTAAGATTCCATAAGTGTGTCTGAGCGTTCAAATTTAAATGGATTTACCCATTTACTGTTTTGAATGCTACTTGCTTTCAGTATAAATATTCTTATGCATATAGATGCAATATCACAGTGCACTGTGAGTATATCGTCATCATTCTGTACATACCGATGATGTGACAGACGTCTCCGTAAAGGTCACGAGAACTTTAAACGGGCCATTCAGCCCCCGGGGAACCTTTACACAAAGCGACAGGACAACACGATTGTTTTGCTACGATTGACGCTGTACAGAGAGTAGTCGTACTTGGCACTGTTTAGAGAAAACAGGTCGACCAAACAACCAGCCAAGCAAGTAAACAAAAACAGTCGTCTCTGTACATCTAGAGACGCAATCGAAATTAAACTGTTCTAGGCATTTACTTTTCTTGCTGAATGTTGAGCAAAGTTGTGAGAGGGAGGGAGCAAGAGGGGATGGGAAGGTTGGAGGTTCGTATTGTTTTCGGGTTACATGTGCATAATCATGTATTCCGTTCGATTTTGCATGTGTGTTGTCATGTGACCATGTGAGTGATCATGTGACAAGAATTCGCTAATGAACGACCTCGCGAATGGCTTTAGAGAATGTTACACCCACACAGCCAAAGTGACCTAAATCTTCCCACGCATGTAAATAATGTTTAGATGGAAACCGGAGATGGTGAGATAGATCGTATCTGAGAGAGAAAGTGAGAGAGAGAGAGAGAGAGAGAGAGAAAGAGAAAAATCAGACAAATTGCGACAAGGAGACAGACATTAATTGCAAAACAATAATTGTATTTGCAAAGCGCTTTACAAACTATAACTTGTTTCACAACGCTTTACATCACATCACCAGCTATAGCACAGCTGCCTACAAAATATTTTTATGATCTAAGCCGACTTGATTTCCTTTTGAATTGTAGTTATCCAAAATGTTTTCCAAGCTAAATCAGATACAACTTATCAGAATGAATACACCATTACAAACGAACGAACAAACAAACGAACATGCAAACAAACATAGACTGTAGGCCCTGCTCCATAGAGACGAAGGAAACAGGAGCCTCCCACCAACCCCCCCCCCCCCCACACACACACACCAGCGCCCTTACCGCAGTGCAGAAATACAATGTACGTCTGTTCCTTCGACATGGAGAACTGCATGTGTGAACAATGCCCCACGTCAACGTCAGTGAGATCAGACAGGCAGACAGGCAGACAGACAGACAGACAGACAGACAGGCAGATCAAAAAAAAATAGAAAATTGAAAGCGAGAGAGATCAAAGGAGAGTGTGATATTTCAGGGAAAGAGAGGGAGGTCCAAAAAAAAAAAAAACGGAACGAGAGGAAAAATCAGGAGGAAAAATGAAGTCTACAGAGCGTGGATACGCAGGAAATGTTTATGAGGAAGAAGGTAAGTTTAGTGATGTTTGAGAGAAACCGAGAAGAAGAAGCAAATTCGTCATCATATTACCACCTCGTTTCCTCAACAACTCAACCTTTTTCAAAGTGCAACAGTCCTATGAATGCCCGGCTATTATTATGAAAAGGTTAAAGACATTTTCACGCGCTTGTATACTTTACGACAGACAGCACATTTCGTTTGCACTGTTGGCACACGTGCGTATAGTATATAACACGAAGCCGTCATAGATATCATGTTCTGAAAGCGCACCACCACCAACAACAACACCATAAACAAGGCAAGTGCCAAAATGTGTCTAGCCCATTCGCGTAGAGGAAATTAATGTTTTTCTAACTCCCGGAAGTTCATTGACCCTGCCTATGACCTCTGATCTTGTGGTGACCTTTAACTCCCGAAGGGACATTTACCAGCCAAGTTTGGTCACAAACGGACATAGGGATCAAAAGTTATTAGCCATAATCGAAACGCGCCATAAAAATTTAACATCGGGCCCTAAAAATTCGGTGACCCCTGTCTGTGACCTTTGACCTTGTGATGACCTTCAACTCCCCAAGGGACATCCACTATCCAAGTTTGGTCAAAAACAGACATAGGGATCAAAAGTTATGAGCCATAATCGAAACGCGCCATAAAAATTTAACATCGGGCCCTAAAAGTTCGTTGACCCCTGTCTGTGACCTTTGATCTTGTGATGAACTTCAACTCCCCAAGGGACATCTACATGTACCATCCAAGTTTGGTCACAAACAGAAATAGGGATCAAAAGTTATTAGCCATAATCGAAACGCATCGTAAAAACTTAACATCGGGCCCTAAAAGTTCGGTGACCCCTGTCTGTGACCTTTGACCTTGTGATGACCTTCAACTCCCCAAGGGACATCCACTATCCAAGTTTGGTCAAAAACAGACATAGGGATCAAAAGTTATGAGCCATAATTGAAACGCGCCATAGAAAATTAACATTGGGCCTTAAAAGTTTGTTGACCCCTGTCTGTGAGATTTGACCTTGTGGTGACCTTCAACTTCCCAAGGGACATCAACCATCCAACTTTGGTCACAAATGGATATAGGGATCAAAAGTTTTGAGCCATAATCAAAACGTGCCCTAAAAATGTAACATTCCGCCCTAAAGTTCATTGACCCCTGCCTGTGACCTTTGACCTTGTGATGAACTTCAACTCCCCAAGGGACATCTACATGTACCATCCAAGTTTGGTCACAAACAGAAATAGGGATCAAAAGTTATTAGCCATAATCGAAACGCGCCATAAAAACTTAACATCGGGCCCTAAAAGTTCGTTGACCCCTGTCTGTGACCTTTGACCTTGTGATGACCTTCAACTCCCCAAGGGACATCTACTTTCCAAGTTTAGTCAAAAACAGACATAGGGATCAAAAGTTATGAGCCATAATTGAAACGCGCAGTAGAAACTTAACATTGGGCCTAAAAAAGTTAGTTGACCCCTGTCTGTGAGCTTTGACCTTGTGGTGACCTTCAACTCCCCAAGGGACATCAACCATCCAACTTTGGTCACAAATGGATATAGGGATCAAAAGTTTTGAGCCATAATCAAAACGTGCCCTAAAAACTTAACATTCCGCCCTAAAGTTCATTGACCCCTGCCTGTGACCTTTGACCTTGAGGTAACCTTCATGTTTGGTAAAATCTGTAACTTTGCATAACCACTCTTCCCTCAAAGTTTGATTGAAATTGAAGTCCTCAGTAGAGAGTTATTCAAGTTTTTGTAGCGTTACGGACGGACGACGGACGGACAGACGCCGCAGGCGATCCCTTAGTCTCTCCGCACTTCCGGTGGGCTCGACAAAAAACCAGGAATCACATTCAGGAGAACGCAACTATCTCGTTCGTGCTCGTTGATTTTGCGTATGTGTGCTCGGAATATACGCGATACCTTGTCAATCTGTGAATGTTACTGAGTATAGAAATTAACGTTCCCTTTTTGTTTTAATATAACCTTACCCTGAGATTGAAAATAAGCTTAATCTTAACTATCCATGGCAGACACTAAGTATTGATGTAACAATAATCTTTTTTCCATTTGATCTTATTGATTTAAAGTGTAGGATTCTTTTTCTTGTTTCTTGATGTGGAGAGCATTGTTTTCTTGGTTTTATGTATGCGTAAATGCAGACAAAGTAACAAAATGAAATCTTTCCAATTTCATAGTTGTCTGAAGCATTGCGTGTATTTTAGTTATACATAAATATTGGCCCGATATTCCGAGATTTATTTGCCTTTTTCAAGCATTTATTTTCTTTTTTAGACAGTGAATAAGTTCCAAGAAGGACTATCATAAAATGATATTCCTCAGACTATTTATAGAGTAATAGAGGATGTAATGATGGTGGGTAATAGAAAGTGTGGTATCAGAAAGAGGAAGGAAGTATCTGGATAGCACCAGGGTATTCAGCTTTCCCTTGCTCATCTAGATACAGAGTTGGCACAGGTTGCAACATGCTTGAATACACCTCGAGTTTTCTTTAATTCTAGTTTGGTCGATTCATAACAATTCGTGGGTGAAGATGAGGGTGCAGATATATGTATTACATAATAGGATATAATGTTTATACAATCATAAAATCATTCATCCGTTTGCTTTGTATTACGTTCTTACAGCTACTATGTAACTCATAGTGCAATTTTCTTTAGTGATAACAGTTCCTGTCATGAAAATAAATCATAAATCATATCACGAAATGAACACTGAATACACTTTTTTTAACATTGCGATGGCTAAAATACCCTGGAAATTAACAAACTTTGCCGACTGAGCTTTACAATTGTGTTCAACTCAATAAAAAACAAACAAATAAAACACTACAACACTAAACAACTTACACAAATTTCGAGAATTGCATGCTGTCTTTATCAAGATATATACAGTGCGTATCAACAAAACGGTAAACGAAATTGGAGGGCCACTATTTCATATTGTCAGCTATGGACAGCACAGTGTTGGTTGTAAGGAAAGGGGAGTTCTTCTTCTTTCCATTGACACCTATTATGATGACAAATTACATGTATGACTGATTACATTAACTTTAAAGACAACCATGACATTTGCACTTTTTCCAAGTTTGAGTGCCACATGAAGGAACAATGAATGCCTCACTGAATGGATGAGAACATGTCAAAGAAAGTAGTACGAATGCAGGTTTGTGTTAAGGGTTTGTGTTAAGAGTGTTTTCGAACATTGTATGGTCCATAACTTTTAACACTGTCACGCTGTCGATAACTTGATCACTCCCATTCAGGCCAACCCACACAGGCCATTTTCACTTTTCATATTTCACACGTAGCTCGCAGCGACAAACCATGACTTGAATATGAAGAGAGAAAAATTGATAATGGGTCAACCTTTGTGGGAGCGACAAAGTCATCAACAACGTGGCCCTGAAAAGTTAATGGACCATAAAAGGTTAGAAGAAACCCTCAACACAAACCTGCAGTCGTGTATGCTGGCCTGTTTATTTGATTATGTTCATTGACAGATCATAGCCATTCAGTGAGACATTCATTGTTCCTTTACGATACACTCAAAGTTGGAAAAAGTGCAAATTGTCACTGTTGTCTTCAAAGTTCATGTGCTCAGTCATGCATGTCATTTGTCAGCATAATTAGGTACCAATGGAAAGAGGAAAAGTTCCTCTTTCCTCACAACCAACATTGCGCTCTACATACATTAAGTTGACAACTATGAAATAGTAGCCCTCCTAAGTTGGATTAACTTTTTTCAAACGCACTGCCTATCAGCATGTTACCAACCCTTTTCATTAACGGCACTGTCTTTGGGAAATACTCAATAAGTTTTATCTAATCACTCACAGAATGTTACTTTATCGAAGAATTTAGTGCGTATATCTAGATCTACATAATCCAGTCTTCACTCATATTCACACTATTACAGTATCGTATTGAAAGGTTGGTCCATACAACCAAGATACTTTAAATTGGCAATTTTGTTACGTTTTGCATAGGAAGATAATCAATTAGGAGAAAAAATCGATATCAATTTTTTTCTTCTTCCACTAGTGTTATGTCCCTCCCCCAGAGTTTACTCGAAGTACTATAACCCGAAGTACTCGCACTCCCCACAAAAAATAATAAAGAGACAGACAACCAACCAACCAACCAAACAAACAAACAAACAAACAAAATGCGTTGGACTTATGTCATAAAAGGGGTAGCTTTGATGGGTAGTCGCATGTCTAAAGATGACTGTTTGAATGACTATATCGATGCCTTTAATCCTGGATTTGAAGGCTTCAAGTAAATGTGAGCTCGGGGCACTTCAGGGTACAGACTGTTCCAGAGATGGATGGAACGCCGTCTGGGAAGAACGTACCCCTTAGCATTGCGGTTCCTGTTTACATGGGGAAGACAAACCATCTGATATGTCCTCTGGCTGGTGCATTGAAGGAAATCGAGTTGGTCATCTGGAATGCCAATGAGGTGGTTGGTAATGGCATACATCATGCATAACATTTGCCTGAGGATCTTCGATGTTTGCATGTTGAGAGTGTCTTTATGGGTATTAGGCCCCGTAAGCAGCGTAGGAAGGCATACTCAACTGTTTTGGGTGTGTTTGTTTGTTTGTTTCATGTTCCATCTGAGAAGATGGCTGGATATAGCCCACATTCAGCTCCGCTAACTGGTTTTCCATGGGGTCCCATTGGATGTGAGGTGGGACCACTTCACCAGGTTACGCACCCTGCTCCTTGCGATGATGAATGAATGAATGAAGCGGGATTTTTTTTTTTTTTTTTTTTTTTTTTTTTACGTGCATGAGTTGCTACTGTCTCGCACACGGTACCTCCATTTTCTGTCTCATCCAACGGGCAGAATGGAGTGTCTTTTACTACAGGGGACGGCATGATCAGGGTATCACGGATACACGCACAAAACATTGCTCAGTGAGACTCAGGAATCGAGCCCGGATCCTTTAGGTCTGGAGGCAGACGCGCTATACCGACCGAGCTAAATCACCTCCGAACAAATGTGTTTTAGCATTTGTAATAGCAGGGAGGACTCGCCTGGGTTGCGACGGAGGATGCTGATACATTTTGTTCCTTTCTTGACGATATTGTCCACGCGTTGGGTCCTTGTAAATGACGAAGCAGCTCTAAAGTACTCTAAAGAGTATATTTTTTTTCCCAACCTTACATGTCTCTGTAGTGCGGTCCCTCTGAAGAAGCTGTGTGGCGTCAAAAGGATTGTTGATGGCTCTGCACATACACAGACGTAACGCAGTCATCGGCAAATAGCCCGATATGGAAGGACATTGTGTATGCAACCTTTGCGGTGCCACAAGGCACCCCGGATAACACAGGGGAAACGTCTGGTTACTAACCCCTGGGACTACTCCCTGGAATCACTTTCAGAAAATGCTTACCAAGGTGAGAAGGTTGCCTTGAATGCCACGGTACTTGACTTTGTGCAGTAGACAAGTCAATGAGTATCCACTAATGGTAACAGTTATTCGTTAGGATTCTTATGAGTGTCCTTTTATATGGAATCCATTCTGCACCTCAGGAAGGACGTTGCATGATTCTACGTGGCGCATTCATGAGCTAAAGATGATGTGCTCCAGTAGTTTGCAGCATTTGACTGTGAGTTGGGTCGGTACGTATATTTGGTTTGATCCTGTCTACTTTCTTGCAGATTGGTGTAACTGTAGCCGACTTCCAAATCTCTTGTACTGTGCCTCTGTCTGTATAGATCGAGCTCTTTGGTCGTGGATGGACCGATCGAGGCTGCCTGCAAGTTCTTTGAGAAGGCGTGCTTGAATGCTATCTGGTCCTGGTTCTTTGTGTGGGTCGAAATTCTTAAGTCTTTGGTCAAGATCAGACAGAGTGTCTGGATCTTCGCCCTTGTTAAACATAGAACACAACTGATCATTCAGTTCGTTTGCTTTGTGTCTTTACTTCCGGTGTAAAGTGGCGCGGTGACGAACTCAAAGGAGGGGGTGGGGCAACACCATTGTTGTTGCTACATTTACTTAAAATATGGCTCCGGAAGCCCTTGAAATTAGACTTGAGATCTGGGACAATTTTATATTTGATATAGATTTCATAGGCTTCCCTATACGGTTTTTGCATGCGTTTCTTGTGTGCTGTGTATTGGGTACAAATCTTGGCTTTCTTTCTTCTTCTTTTTTTTAGACGGTGACAAAAGTGGTCTCTGATAAAGGCGTGCGGTTTCTGTCAGCATAATTGTTTTATTTTATGATTAATCCACTGTTTGTTGACGCGGGAAGAGGTAATCGCAGAAGGTACTTCGTATTTTTGTCGGCTAGATTCAACTGCAGACCACATGGCAGGGCTTGCACAATCGCAGTTGTTGACTAATCCTTCTGGCACCTTGTTATCCTCTCTCTAAATGATGTCCATGTTACCTTCATCTGAAGGGAGTTGGGGCAGGGTAGTTTAGTGGATAAAAGTCTTGACTTCAAACGCAGGTACCGGGTTCGATTCCCATGCTTAGTGCTCACGTCCTTGCACGAGATGTTTTAACCCATGATGTCCCTCTCGACTCAGGTGAAAATATGGGTACCTGGCCAATGATGGGCCAGGTACCCATGAATGATGATTAAACGCAGAGTTCTCTGAAAGAACAGTGCTGACACTGAAAAGATATACTCTGGGTTAAGATTGCGACCATGACGTCATCATTATTATCCTTGTTATCCCAGAAATATGTTTTCCGTTTCACTTGTGTCCGCCGTGAAGGTTGGATGTCTCATATCCCACACACCCCTCATGTTATTCATTAATTGCACTGTCTTCATCTCCAACAGTGAATACTCCACAAGCTTTTGATCCTATAGTTCTTCGTTCCTTATACCCAAGCCACCTTCAGCTCCGTGAATACAATCCAACTCGATATCATCATTGCTGTCACCCTGAGAGTACCCTGTATTACATCATTCATGGGGGAAACATCCTTCACCATAGTCTGGATATCTTCTTCTTGGAATCCGCTGCCTGTGAAACTGAGAATGGAGACCCCTTTCCTAACATTCAAGAATAAGCTCACCTCCTATTTGCTTTAGTCCCGAACTCTATCGCTTTGGTTTAATGTTAATTGTACCTCTTCAAAAAGGAGAAATGTTATAAAGAAAAGATAACAACTCTCTTTTAGCTGCACCGGCTGTCCGGAAGTAACACTGACACTGACAGACACGGTACATTGTGAATACATCATTGTTGATATTACATCTGTAATTATAAATGCGATTTCATAATGACGAATATCTGTAGGCGCCTACAGGCGGGATTTGTTGACATAGTGTGGGCATGAGTTTGCGAGGGACATGCCAAGGAAATTTCCCTGTCTAGTGGGGAACATGGCAACGAGGTCAATTTCCTGTTCATACACGGAAGTGAACAACTTATTGCTGATGCTATATTCAATTCAGAAAACTATTCATAAATGTTATTTCTTCTTTCATTATATCTGTTCCATCTATAAATGATATTTCCTATGAAGATACATTATCATTATTACTGTTATTACTATTATTATTATTATTATTATTACTATTATTATTATCAGTATTACTGTTACTACACTACTATATACATTTATGTAATACGTTTATGTATTATATATATATATACATATATACATATATATATATATATATATATATATATATATATATATACATATATATAGTTATAGGGCCTTATTTATGCAGGCCTATACATGTCTGTGTGTGTGTGTGTGTCTGTCTGCGTGTCTGGTGTTAGCTGTTAATGTGTACATTATTATCTATTCACACGGCGGAAAAAAAGTCAATGGTTACTTTTTACTTCACTGAATGACTTTTCTGAATGACTTTTACTTCACTGAAAGACTCTTTAGATATGCTAACTCGTCCCAAACAAAACACTTCAAAACAGATAACTTTATACAGTCACATAGAAAGTTTCTATTCTCCATGAATATTGCGTGTGTCTTTAAAGCGAGCATGGAATGAGTGGTATCAAAGCATTATGTGCCTTATTTATCTTTCTTTTTCTTTCTCCTTCGATAAAGACTTGACGGAGGAGACATGACTGGACCGATGACTAGATGAACATTTATACACACTAACATACATACATCATTCACACCATAAACACGGCAGAGATACACAAATAGGCCTACATACGCATGTTAATGAATGAATGACTACATACATGTGCAGGCAAACACAAAAATGAATGCGTTGATGAAAAACTAGACAAGCTCTCGGCATTGGTTAGGCTTTATTTTCACGCCTGAAACGTGGGTGCTCTCCAAACAAATCACGTCTGTCCAGGAGACCTGTTATAGAAGGAAGATCAAATTCAAGTGTCTGTCTGAACTCCTTGCATTGATTCCTCCGTGACTGAGGGAATCCCAAGTAGTTTGAAGACCAAGGAATAAAACGCCTTCCTACCATGCCTACCGTCAATTCCTAGTTGCTATGGTTATGTATAAGAATACAATCCATTTGTACTTAATTGAAGAAACCATTGCCCACACCCTTCCTAGCCCATTTACTATAGAAATATTAGGTTCCATTCTTTCATTTTTCGATGCTCGATTCCTGACCGATTTTTTTTTCTCCAGCCTTTTCACCAATATTATTTATGCACCGAGATTGTTCTTTGTTTCACACTCACACTTTACTATTGTTTAATCTGATCAGTGACTGTCTACTCACCAATTAATTTCTGCACGTAGACTTCATCAAATTAGCAGCATTCTTCATAAGACTGCACTACTGACTCAGACACTACGTAGATTATCAATGGTCAGTCAACGTCTTTCCGATTTTTACATCATGATGCATAATGAACAGATAATGTGTCACCACTATTGGCGTGACATACTTCCTGTTGATATTTCCTTTAACATTTAAAGCAGACTTCATTAATGTGCCTCACCCTCATAAGTTCAAGGACGAGTTTACGAAAGGAGGCGGAGGGGGGGGGGGGGGGACGGGGGCGGTGGGCACACTAACATCATAACGTAAGGGGTATATACAAGTTTCTGCTATATACTTGTTTGCCTGGTCATCGTTTGGCATTCGAATTCGCCACACAGTGTACATAACAGCAACACTATACTACATATGGTTCACGGCGGCTTGGTCGCACAAGGTAGGCCTATTACCATTTGATTAACAATTTGCCGGAGGTGTGATATCGTTGGGAACATATTTATGAACTTATGAGTATCATTAGGTTTGTAATTCACCGCTGCTTCAGAGGTCAGCCCTATCACGAAAATTCATGTCCCTACAAAATGAGATTAAACAAGTGTGGATTTTGGAGTGAACATGCAAATCCGTGCATAATAATACAACAACAACAACAATGAGGGAGGATGTTACATAAGTTACATATCCTATTAAATACATGTATTTCATCAACGGTACGGTCATATTTGACGGAAAAACAGATAGTGTAAACAGCAAAAACACTACCATTTTTTTTTCAATTTTGGCCTTCTTACCACAGTGTAGAGTACTGTCGGGTAGAACCTCTGTGTTGTAAGTACAGGGGGGTGCTAGAGAGAAAGAGGTACGGGTGATGAACCGATTACTTTCCGCAACAATGTCTGCACGTGTTAGTCCGCATAACTTGTCATATCCGACGGTCTCAGAGAGAATTTACTGCGCACATCACCCCGTGCTGGAAGTTCATATGCCTCGCCGTCGTCACACAGCAAATATATGAATACTTCCAAGAGCAGGTATCTCTGAAGCCTGCGTGTATTACACAATCATGGTATTTCCCAACGAAGACATTACTCATTCAAAATAGATAATACGAAAGCTCTACTGATAACCCGACCAGCGGAGCTATATGCGACGAACGCTTTGGCGTTCTCCCAGTAGTTAAATGCCTGTAGTCCATCGTCTGCTCGTGAAGATGTACGTCGTATTTTTTTCCTGCGAGTCGACAAGCCTTCGTGCCCGCTTTGAACAGCGGCTTTAAGAGGAGAAAAATGTTTTGAAAATGAGGAAGAACTATAGGCGCTGCAGCGCGAGATGTCTTTTGCATACAGACGATGCGAGATGGAACCACACATACATATGTCGTGAGCAACGTACAGACATTGTGGCCGTGGCGTACAGCTTAGGAACGGTCGGTATGTCAAGAACGCCACACAGACTGCTCGGTCGTTACCAGCTGATACGTCGGATACTTAAACGTGCGGCTTTTTCCAACGCCCCCCCCCCCCCTTCTCCTCCTCCTCCTCCTCCTCTCTCTCTCTCTCTCCCCTTTCACAATTCAAACAAATATTCACTATCTCCCTCCCTCATTCCAAACTACTCAACTGCTTGTTAGATAGCTACAATAAAAAGCTGCAGGGATCCCCAAATCTTATCGCCCAATGCATGATGGTATTTTTCCATGTTTATTAAAATTTATGTTTTTAATACAGCATGATTGCATCAAAGACCCATTCATGCTATTTATTTCTCATATCGCAAAGGTAGAACAGTCGATGTCGTGTTGCCGTGATGGGTATCCGAACTATACCGAGCTCCAGTGTGCTTTCTATACCTTTAAACGATCCTCCGCTCGAATTAAAAGCGTCGGCTGCGCTTCTCATTAATCCATACATCTTCACGTCAGAACAATTAGCGACTGAGATGGCATATTGCTGCTTTTGATGTATATACCACTGCGCAGGCGACATGTTGGTATACCCAGGCACGCGGTAAGAGGTTCCATTGTAAAGCTACAACATAGAATTTGAAGCTATACAACACCAACATAGACGCTGGACAGAGTTTATACATTAACCCTGTGGCGTTAACGCCCTTATTTTTCTCAACCGACCATACGGTGATTTGTTTCATACATAAAAGTATTTCTTATATCGTGAGTAGCTGTTATGACTCTCTCACACATGGGACCTCCATTTTAATGAATAAACAAGTAAAGAAAAATATGTATGCATGTACAATAATGATGATGATAATAATAGTAATCATCATCACCATCATCATCATCATCATTATCAACATAATACCAATTATTATTAGTGTTATTATCATTATTATTATACACATTATAAACGCTTATTACATTAAAAAGTCTCTAAGCGCTGAGAAATAAAAAAAAGGAAAGAAGAAGGAACACAAACTGAACTGTAATGAACAGTTGCAAATGTTCAGATATAATCCATTATTATGACTATTGTGATTACTACATCCTAAGGCATGAGATCATTAAATGAACAGATAAGTTTCACAGAGATTTGAATTTTTCTGTTGAGTTAGTTTATTTTACACGTACATGTAGATTATTCCACAGCTGAGGGGATACTGACTGAAAAGATCATGAACCGCAAGATTTGGTATTGGTAGAAGGAACTATAAGGAGTGATTTGTTGTTAGATTACAAATTCTCTGGCAAGGTGAGTATAATTATTCCGTTATTTGTTGTTGAGGGTAGATCGGTGCAATTTCTCAAACTTTATTTCAAAAGTTGACAAAAGATTCTTAAAGGGATTGTATAGTTTTGGTTGAGACCTAATTTCAGGTTTCTAACATTTTTTGGTGAGATAATGAGAAACCTCTTTGAAATATGAAAGAACATGTAATTCCATGAGGAATTCAACGTTTATTTGATGAAAATTGCAATGCCTGAGATACCCATAACAGAGCGATTCAATAAAGTGTGGGACCCACATTTTATTACGATCGCTTTGTTTTACTTTGTTTTGTTTTTTGTGGATGTTTTAGTTATTTCAAACCCGATTTTCATCCAATAAACTATGAATTCATCTGCAATGGTAGTCTCTGTACTATTTCATACGTGTTTTCTTGGTCTCTCACAAAGAGTTAAAAGCCCAATTCTCATCTCCACCAATACTGTACTATCCCTTAATAGTGTAATCGCTGACGATTTCTTAGCATAATATCCAAGTCCCTCAGCAGTGGGAGTAACAGACTCACGTGAACGAAATTTAGCAATAAGCCTGGTAGCGTCAATGTGCACTCCCTGCATTTCATTGATTTCAAGTCCTATCCCATGGACAGAGTGTTTACTTCTTAATCGCGACTGAACCCAATCACCACAGTCGTGACAGTCAAATAGTATTGGTTGAGATGAGGATTAGGCTTCTAACTTTTTGCAAGATATCAAGAAAATACTAGTGAAATAGTACAGAGCATACCATTCTAAGAGAATTCATTTGATTATTTCTTTTTATTTGATGAAAATCTGTTTAAGAATAGCTGAAATCTAAAAAGAAACAAAAAAGTAAAACATAACAATCTTTATAAAAGTTGAACCTTACCCTTTATTAGGATCGCGTTGTTCTGGCTATCTCATCCATTTCAAAACCAATTTTCATCAAATAAACATTGAATTCCCCTTGAAATTACAAGCTCTTAGACATTTCATAAGAGCTTTTTCATTATTCCACCTAAAAATGTTAATAACCTGAAATTAGGTCTCAGCCAAAACTGTTGGGTCCCTTTAAAGTAGAATGGCACGTGAACGCGGACACTAAAAAAAAAAAAAGATGTTAATTATATGATATTGACTGGCCTCGAGGGAGATACCAGAAAATATTCTTTCAGTGCGGGCAATATTCATCTGGTATCTCCCTCAAGGCCACTCAATATCATGATTATTACTCAGTACCTTTCCCCTAGGTAAATTAAGAAAATATGTGAATAGGGCTATACACTATGATATAGATCAAACCACATTTGACTACCTGTAGATCATCACCTACATGTCGAATAATTGAAAAATTGTTCATCAATGTATATCATTCAACTCCAACTTCCAAGAAACATATGTAGTTGTAACATGCGAACTTCAAACATCTGAATGGTTTTACACTTTATTTTTGCTTCTGTTTCAATTTGGAGAGTTGTCATAACTGATGGTCACTGTGCACAAATGGACTAGTCATTATTTGACAATAGTGCTGCTGGAAGTGGTCGACCTTGTATGAATTGATTTATCGGCGTTCTTCTGCGGTGCGTGTAACTGACACTCAGCGACGTCCTTGAATGTTTTCTCTTTGTGGTCGACCGGAATGTTTAAATGTAAAGTGAATGGCGAAACCCGGAAGAAGCAAAATTCCAACGAATATTGACTGCTGACCTCCACGACCCTGCAAGATACCAACTGCAATTGCCTCGCAAAACTACCTCGTATAGGTAATAATTGTTGTCATAATCTAGTCGGCGACCATTAGCAAATTGTTGGGTAATTCTAGAGTCGGTAACTTTTTATCGACTATTAAAGGATCTTCATGTCAAGACACAGAAATCACTGAACACTAGGTCAAAAGAGTATGTTATAGAAAATCTAAAGATTAAAGATAGCTGACCAGGTATTTTTACGCTACATTTACATCATGTTCCCGGCGGCCATGGCAGTCTCGATTGCCCGTAACGTAGTGCCGTGAACAGGCATTTTTTATTCTCTGTCGAACCTCATTTCTTATGGTCCTTCCATGATAGTCTACAATCCAGACATACTCCAAGAAATGTTGCTACATCAACACTGGAAGATTAACACCAGTCAATGTAAAACCGAATTCCGTTAGATCAGCAGATCGTAGACGATTACTGAATAACATACAATCACGTCTGCCAATTTTAACGGAAAGTCTATCTCCATTCAACCACATGTTAACGTGATTAATTTCAACTTTACTTGATCACATGATGAGAGTAAATCATAGTCCG
The DNA here is from genome assembly GCF_040938485.1 of Diadema antillarum. Classification (NCBI taxonomy): domain Eukaryota; kingdom Metazoa; phylum Echinodermata; class Echinoidea; order Diadematoida; family Diadematidae; genus Diadema; species Diadema antillarum. Next base: position 1,342,101 of record NW_027271720.1, read on the forward strand.
AGCAAAGGATGGTTGTGTCATCTGCACATTATACGATATAAGAAAATGCGACAACAACATTACTTATGTCACTTTTGCCACTGAGTGGTCCTGATTTTTTTTTAGTTTTTTAATTCAAATAGACATATATTCAGTATACTGAAGGCGGTTGGACAGATAATTGCGAACCAGACATTTGCGACTCCAAGTATTCCATAATGGTTTAATTCATATAACAAAATATTGTGATTAATGGTGTAAATGTCTTTGACGTAGAGGTTGATAAATACATCAGCTAGAAATAATTTCTCTTCAGCAAAGGAATCACCAACTTTGTTCGAATTGTGCATTAGAGCAAAAGAAATTAAGTAATATTCCGGAATCCATTTTTATGATCATCTAAAATAGGATTATCATTTATTTTGACTCGGTTATAATATACTGTATGTTTTCAGTTCTTTGATCAACAAGAAAGCACCGAGGTAGGGCTATAATCTGTCACCTCTATACTAGGGACGTTTGTCACTGTGCTGAAATATACGAGTTACACATGCATTTTCCATTGGTTTGGGAATAAGCCAGTCCACAATTTATGGTTGAAAATAAAACAAAGCGGCTTTAAATGTAAGGAATATTCTTGTTTCATCATCTTTACAGATATATTATAAACCCCAGGAGCTATTCTATTTTTTCCCACTTACAATATAAAAAATATCACCTTTTTTTTTTGGGGGGGGGGACCCAGATTTCAGAAAAGGAAATCATTACAAAAAGATTAGTAATGTATATGACCTGCAGCAGTTACAAATCCCTTGTAGTTCATGACCCTGTCAGTACTTTTCTTTTTATTCAACAGTTTAACTCAAATTTTATTCAAATGGAATCTCCTAATACCTATCTATATATTGGAAAGAAAGTACACGCTCTGGAAAAGTGTGGAAAGTGTATTCAAGGGTTACAGCTCGTTATTCCGAAGGTTCGTTATTCCGAAGGCTCTTTATTCCTAAGATTCGTTATTCCGAAGGTTCATCGTTCCGAATTTCATTTTCGGATTAACCGATCTTTGGAATAACGAACCTTCGGAATAACGCCACAAATTTTCGGATTAACGAAACCTTTTTCATTTTCGGATTAACGAACCTCTAGGCATAGGGAATTTGCGTGTTTCGGATTAACGACCCTTCGGAACAACGAACCTTCGGAATAGCGAACCTTCGGAATAACGAACAGCACCCGTATTGAAGTGCTTTCTAATAATCTGTACCAAGCCTTGCTAGCTGTGATATAAATAAGACACAAAACAGATGTAAACCACCTGAGCAACAATGAAGGGATGACCAGATTACGATGATATCAAGCATGCACAATTAACACATTCTGACCATGATTAATGCCAACTTTCAAAGCAGTAGCATTATCTCTTCAAAAGTTATTAGATTTGAAAGCGAAGAGCGTGCAAAGGATTTTCAAGAAATGAAATGGGGCCTCTAAAACGTAACTGGTCTCACTACTCTACAAAAAGAAAGTTGTAGAAAATCCTCTTAAAACATATCTTTTCATTCATTTTATGATTCTAAACTTAGAAATAATGTAAAAGAAGGACAGCTTATACTGAAAATATCTTAAAAAGAACAGCAACTCAAGATTGACTTGGTTGTCCTTTTTAGAGTTCGCACGTAAAATCAAGGGGTGCGACCTTTCTTGTTTTGTTTTGTGATGTGATGTTATGACACAGTTTACTTCTTCAGGAAATTGTGTCATCAGGAAACATGTCATGTTGTTGTCACTTGTAAGGATGTACCCTTACTGAATGAAAACTGTTTTAGTTTGCGTTTGACAGCTGATTGCAGGAAAATGACGATATTCCATTGTATTCAGAGAAAGGAATTTCTGGGTGAAGCAGACGTCATTGTAGCATCACGGTCCAGTTTTGTTTTGTTTTTTTTGTCGGAAAGGTGGTACCAGTAAGTGGAAGGTAATGTGCATCTTTATAGGTTAGGTAAAAGGTCAAACATTTATAGCCGACTGCTATTATATCTTTGTTTGTCCCTTTTTCCACAAGGAGAGACTACTGCATTTACCAAGTAGCTTGACGGCCAGTAGACCAAGTGCATTACATATGGCCAAACTATTCAATTCAGCAAATGCTTGCCATTTGAAAAAAAAAATAGCCAAATTTGTCAGAATTATAATGTTTCAGTTGTTTTCAAAACCAAAGAAGAAAGACAGTAGTTTTGTAGAAAGTAAAGTAGATGTGAATGTGTGTACACGTAGTGGTAGAATAGTTAAACGTCCTTTACGCCTTGTTTTGTAAACATGTTTATTTATATCTGTTATTCTAACATGTACATGCACATTAATCATTCATATTTTTGTATTCATATATTGTAAATATGTTTATACTCTCATACCCCACGAGGGTGTCGATAGAGTCAAAAATATCTTACAATCTTACAATCTTACAATAAAAGCACACACACACACATACTCAAACAAACAAAATAAGCGCAAAAATTGTATTACTCCTTTGCATTTCCCTCTCCCATGTTTCCATCCATGGGCATTATTTTAGTTGTATTAGTCGTGTCTTATCTTTAAAAATCTCCTCAATTACACGACACGTATCATGTGACTTCCCTTTCCAGATGTTCCCATTTCGGTGCACTCATTAAAGTGCAAGCTATTGTCAGTTTCATCAGCGAGGTTCAAGAAGATGGACTTCCTATTTCTTTTGTTCGATGTTCGATGCCGCCCTTCGGAAATATCTGTGAAGCATGTGCCAAACTGGACATGTCTGCCAGACGGAAAGACAATCGACTCGTGTCTCATTGCAAAATCACCAGCAACTTTACAGGGAAAACATATTTTACGTCATCCCTATACCTATAAAAGATAGATAATAATATGGTAAAGACATGGGGATGCGCGAATAGAAATTGCCCCCCCCCCAAAAAAAAAAATGAAATAGCAATAAGAATTACCCCACTGGGTATATGCTCTGTCACTAATCTTATATTGTATGTAAATGCATACGTACATACAGCTACATACATACACACACACACACACACACACACACACACACACACACATATATATATATATATATATATATATATATACATAATACAGCTTGATTTGCACTTATGTACAAATTTCTTCAAGGGATAGACATTTGTTTTATGTTGTTTATTAGTGAGATTTCATTATAATTGATACATAAACAAGAGATATTCAAAGAGAGAAATTCAAGAGAGATTCAAAATGACTGGCTGGTTGTTAACGAGTTAGAATAAGAAGCTTAACCTATTTTGGGGAACATATCTATAATACAGAACAACTAAAAGATATGAATATATAATGATTATGATAATGTTCACATCATTAAATCAAATGCTTATTACGATACATTCGTTTACCCTTTCTTTAGTTTCAGACTCGAAACAATATCACACTACACGAGATTTTGTGGACATTTTTGTAAAATAAAGCATAAAAAATTGTCAAATTTACTCAATCTGCCCCAAAATACGAAAAACAAAGTTACTAAAATTGGCCAAATTGACAAGGAAAATTACTTCAATAATTTCAAAAAGGTGTCGCTTTTTATAAAGACTATAAGGCTCAGCCACAACTTAAGCCATTGAGGGGCTCAACGGTAAATCTTCAACCGAATTGGGGCAATTACATAAGAACAGCAACAGGTTGAAGTGAAAAAAAAGTATATTTACTTAACTCTCTAAAACACTAATATGAATGGGATAGTTATTAATTTGGAGAGATTGATTATGTACAACAGCAATCAATATGTGATTTCTCCTACTCGATGAGTTAAACAGGCTGTGGGAAATGAGGTAGTCACAGCAGGACACACATCCTTGCCCTTTGGAATCAATCCGACTCAAAGAGCAGATCATTTATAAGAGAGGACCACATTTTAGCACTTGTCCATGGCTAAACATCTGCATGAGTTGTGACAGGGGGAAGGGGTAGGGGAGCCTGAGCATGCAATTATGCCAGATTGAAATTTAGGACAATGTCAATGCTTAAGACATACAAACATATTTATGTCTGAATAGGTACAAGAACTTCAGCCATGGCAGTTGCATTGCATTGATAAGATGTGGGGCCCTAGTTACTGTGTATAGCAATGGTCAATGTGAGTTGTCCTTCTCCTGCAAACTATGCGACATAGAAGTTAAAATTATAGTCTGAACAGAAATAAAGAAATATATTATCTTTAATATAATACAAATTATATATATATGTGATACAAAAGAAATAAGAGGAATTACAGATAAAGTATGAAGGCAAAGGAGGAGTAGGAGTGACTCTGAAGGAGCAGATTTTTATAGGAGCAGCTGCATTACAGCATTAGCATTTACAATAGTAGTAGTAGTAGCAGCAGCAGGAGAAGTAGTAGCGGTCGTAGTCGTGGTAGTGATAGTAAAGTAGTTGTAGTAGGAGGAGGAAGAGTGTAGTAGTTGTAGTAGTATTAGAAGAGTAACCGTAGCTCAGCGGTAAAAGTAAAAATCAACATTAGTGACAACACACTTATTAGTAATTGATGTGGCCGTCAAAAGAAGAAGAACTTTCGTGAATACAACGGAGAAGAAATGGAAGCAAAACAATGAATTTATTCAGACAAAATTAATTTGAAATGGGAGTGAGTTTCAACGTAAAGCATAAACAAGGTTACACCTTCGTCTCCTCCCTGAGAAAGATTCACCCCTGTAGATCATACTTCAGGCTTTAAAAATACGGCTTACATGTCAAATTATGAGTAGCAGCAGTAAAAATCACAAGGGTAGAAGTAACAGTACTGGCGACATCGTTAGGATGATTTACAATTGTAGAGTGTTTAAGATAGCAAAATTGAGCTGGATATAATAATTTCGAAAAATAGAAGGAAAAATACATTCTGGAAGTCTATGCTGCTGCAGCCTTATTGTTAACACGTATTTCCCTGAGGGGAAAGATATGTATACAGGGCATCATGCGTGACTGGATAATTTCGATTTCACATTTTCTTTTTCTCCGTGTAGTCTCCTTAATAGTGACAACGTGAGTACGAAGTAACCGCAAGTTTCTGCATATATATATATATATATATATATACATATGTATATAATATATATATATATATATCTATATATATATATATATGCAAACATATATATACTTTTGTAAATAATATTATACATATATATATATATATATATATATATATATATATATATATATATATAAGTAACAAAGCTGCAACAAAGTTCATGCTGTATCCACCAACGGTTTATTTCTTCACACAAATTTTTGGGCGTCTCGCCGCCCTTTCTCAAGTGTTGATACTGTTGAGTATCAACACTTGAGAAAGGGCGGCGAGACGCCCGAAAATTTGTGTGAAGAAATAAACCGTTGGTGAATACAGCATGAACTTTGTTGCAGCTTTGTTACTTATCTTTTTATCTTGCCAACACGTGGACTACCTTATCAACATATATATATATATATATATATATATATATATATATATATGATGTGATAAAAACCTAAAATGGCATTAGACTTAAAACGCTTTACCCTGGCGAGGAAAGCGCATGATTTAGAAACAAGACACCAAAAAGGAGTATACACATATTTAGGAGTATGTTTTGTATACACACATTTATATGCCTGTATACATAACATAATCCTATGCATATAAGACATAACAAGGAAAAGTAGAAATTACGCGGTGCGTAACATATGTCCCCGCCGGAAGTAGCATTTTGTAACAAAATGTGCAATATAGGTAAAAAATCAAGGTCAAAGGTCAAAGAAGTCAAAGGTCAAAATTCTGTGTAGAAGTTTTGAAGCCCTCACCTAGTGCCATCACATAAAGCAAATGGAATCGAAATTGGGTTAGAAATGGCGAAGGAGTAGCATTTTGTAGCCAATGTACAATATAGGTCAAAAATCAAGGTCAAAGGTCAAAGAAGACAAAGGTCAAAATTCTGTGCAGAAGTTTTGAAGCCCTCACCTAGTGCTATCACATAAAGCAAACGGAATCGAAATCGGGTTAGAAATGGCGAAGGAGTAGCTATCTGTAGCAAAATGCACATTATAGGTCGAAAATCAAGGTCAAAGGTCAAAGAGGTCAAAGGTCAAAATTCTGTGTAGAAGTTTTAAAGCCCTCAACTAGTGCCATCATATAAAGCAAACGGAATCGAAATCGGGTTAAAAATGGAGAAGGAGTAGCATTTCGTAGCAAAATGTACAATATGGGTCAAAAATCAAGGTCAAAGGTCAAAGAAGTCAAAGGTCAAAATTCTGTGTAGAAGTTTTGAAGCCCTCACATAGTGCCATCACATAAAGCAAACGGAATCGAAATCGGGTTAGAAATGGCGAAGGAGTAGCATTTTGTAGCAAAATGTACAATATAGGTCAAAAAATCAAGGTCAAAGGTCAAAGAAGTCAAAGGTCAAAATTCTGTGTAGAAGTTTTGAAGCCCTCACCTAGTGCCATCACATAAAGCAAACGGAATCGAAATCGGGTTAGAAATGGCGAAGGAGTAGCATTTTGTAGCAAAATGTACAATATAGGTCAAAGGTCAAGGTCAAAGGTCACGACTGAAATTCTGTGTAGAAGTTTCAAAGCTCCCATGTAGTGCTATCATATAAAGCAAACAGAATCAAAATTGGCTCATAAATGACAGAGAAGTAGCAAATTGAAGATTTTGATCACACACGGACGCACACACGGACACACGGACGGACGGACGGACGGACGGACGGACGGACACACGGACGGACACACGGACACACACACGTACTGAGCCCGTTTCATAGTCCCCTGCTCGAACTCGTTCGGCGGGGACAAAAATAGTCAACGGATACAATAAATGTCAGAATGTAATGTCTTCGTCACCCCATTCCCCCCCCCCCCCCCCCACCCCATAATGAACATCTGCATTTAATAGTATATCTTCAGTCGGGGCTACCACACACTGGACGTATATACTCGTGCACACCATTACATTACGTAATGCAGCAATGTAACAGTCGTTAGGAAGCAAACAAACATATAGATAGATAGATATACACTCACACATACATAGTTGGCATAGCAGAAAGATAAGGGTAGAGATGAATATTTCATAATTATGTTCGTTCTTGTGTCACTGATTGCAGACAGTGTAAGAGGCAGAGAAGAAGACAGAAAAAAGAAGAAGAATAAAAGCATGGGGATTGTAAGGCGTAAAATACCCCCTTCCCCCCCCCCCCCCCACCCGAAGATTCTTTCTGCAGGCTTTTAAGATTCACTTTGAAGGTGTTGGCTGCTGCGTAATTAAAAGTTGAAAGCTGACCATCGCCCGATTAGCCGCTGATGGTTAAGAAGACACGAATCACTACAATGACATGTGTAGTATAAAAAGGAAGCATAGATACGAATGAAGGAATAGAAGTTCTTACTCCAATAACGACAGTTGTTGCGAGTAGCTGTAAGGTAGACACATGATTGTAATGATATGTATCGAACATGTGTACAAACACGCATATATATATATTTGTACAATCACAACTACAACGATAGGAAATAGAAAATTATATATTTCCTCAGTTTCTAAACAATACATGATTTTTGTAACAATATTAAGACTTACATTGCAAAAAGCTGAGAATTTTTTTCTCCAGATGACGTCGTAGTTTATAGTGTAATGTATATCCTCGCCTTTTTTGTGCTTTATTTTCTAATAATATTATCACAACGTATATTGACTTTATTAACGAGTCAGCAGGTCGTTACCCTTCTTTGTAATCTTGGTCGCCATCACGAACACCCACCCACACGTCATTTTTCACCATCATGTAAACACGCTCGGCTGTGTAGGCCATGGTGCAAAGATATACCACACGGCGGCTGCAAAACATTCGCACGGCAGGGCATGTTTCCATGGCAACCAGAAGTAATTTGTCTCCCTACTCCCTCATGGCCACTCCATGGTTATCTTCATGTGCGATGATGAACATGGTCGGGAACTGTTTGTGATCTATATCGCTATACGGCCTCTTAAAGAGAAAGTGTAAAATACTAAGTACATTGGTCAACGTTATACGTGATATTAAAGCAAAAAACCCATCTAGAAGGCACTCGAGTAGGAATCTATACCAGGTATCGCTTTCTGAAACAATTTCAAGAAAAGCTGTTGAATTTATATATTTATTTATCTATTTATTGTCTTCGGTTTTCCCTTGACTTATTGAAAATTTCCAGTCATTTTTACAGACAAAATGCATATCATTTGGACATACAAATATCACACGAAATCGAGTTGTGCTGAGTTGGTATTGGGCTGAGATGGAATATCTATTCCAGCTCAGACAAACAGATAAACGGACAGACGGATGGTCATGCACACACTAACACAGACACACTTTATCTCATACGCACACATATTATGCATAATACTTTAATTCGTAAACTTCAGGAGGTGTGATAATTGGACGAACAATACGTTGATTTACTGGATTTATTGTCTGGACGTTATGATCTTTTATCTTTTTAATCCATAATTATGGGTTAACAAAGATATAGAACACAAGACAAGAACTTTTTACAGAAAGGCTTGCAACTAGATAATCACAAAAGTACGACTATCAGCTTCGCAGTTTAAAAATGCAATGTGGATAGCTAGATTGGCAGGAGATACATATGTTAACGTACAGTGTCTCTGGCTTTACTAGAGTAGTCCTTTAATAATAATAAAAAATCCAGAAAAATCCAGTGTGTGCGCGTGTGTGCGTGTGTGCTATTTTGTTATGGTTATTTTGTACAGGGGGTATATAGGTTGATAGGTTAAAAAATGATGGGCTTTGTTCGGTGAATTTAAGCATGATTTTTCTCTCAGTTCATGACAAGTTTTGGAGGAAGTTTATGTATAAATGAAACGGATATTGATTAATTTGATCAAGTTGATAAAGATTGTTTTTTTTTTCTTTAAGGGTTATGCTTAATTTGATATATTTTTTTTTGTATATAGCGTGTGTTATGCAAAAAGTGATTAAGCAGCACATTTTGTGTGAGTGTTTGTGTGTGTAGTGTGTGTGTAATATAAAAGGCAGATATGGACTGGCCTTCATTTGCCTTTTGCATTCATAGGCCTACATATTTTAACCCCCTTTTTAACCCAAATGTTTCTTACTTCGGTCAGCTTAGACGGAGTGCCTTACCAGCTTTTAATCGGTCAGGGCTCAATTCCAATTTTGAGGATGTGTTAGAACATCAAGGACGAGAAAAGGACACATGATGGCGTGCTTCGTTTTGGGCAAGCAGTTAGCATGGTACTGTCCTGACAATGTTAAATACGAAACCGAGACAATTACAAGAACCCAGTCAAACCCTCTACTACATAATTATTAAGAACAAGCCCAAATGTTTCATTAAATCTGTTTTTGAATCATTTTCTCATAACTCGAAGAAATCATATTTCATTGGTGTCTTTTATTGATCAACTGAAGATATCACCGTGTAGTATGATCTTATGAATTTCTATTTTCTTGTTTTTTTTGTGTTCTTCTATATGCATGCGTGTTATGTTCTACTAATATGGTTGTATTAATTTATATATATATAGCAATGTCTAATTCATTTTCCCTTTGATTTCACAAAGGCAAAAAGTGAAACCACATTCAACTTCTTAGTTGCTCTTTCTCAGATTAGAATAGGATACTTCACGTTAAATACAATGTTTTACTAAAAAATGACAAAGCGGTGAAGCTTCAATATCTTTTTTTTTTCAGAACATTGAAACTTAAATGTCAATGTCCATCACATCTTATAAGCAACCTACAAAACATATTGTTATGTGTTTTATCACACTTCTATTGAACATATTTAGATTAACACCATGATTGTAGTGATGAACATACTCGCGATTACTCGCATTAGGGAATTGAAATTCCTATTGGTTTGAAACGCATAACGTCCTTGAACACTTTTTATTCATCCATAAATGTTGTCATTGTGCCTGGAAAAAAAGGGGAAATGGAGAAAAAGAAAGGAAACTTTGAAGCAAAAGAAGACAAATCATGGAAATGAAAATGTAGCGATACGAACTGTGTAAAAAGTAAGAAACATGATAAAGGGAAAAAACAACAATCAAATTTGTCCTACTGTACATCGTCACCCCCCCCCCCCCAAAAAAAAAAGTTCCTTAAGAGTGTAGTATATTTTCGCACTTGGAAATAAATCATTACGGAGGTTATAAATGGAAACACACATTTCATTTTTACAATGAAAAAAGTGCAACAAAATTACCAACATGAAAAAATGGAAGTATATCATAATAAACCTATCAACCCATCACCAAAACTATTCCCCTCTTTACCTTTCCTTACAAATTCTACCTTTACAACTATCCTACTGCAAAAACCCTCCATACTTACATTTCCCCTCCCTCTTTCAATCCGCCAATTGCCAGATAGACGTATGTTATTCCTCCTCTCCCCCCGCCAATTTCCAAGTCCTAACATCCCCATCCTCTCGCCCCATATAACATCCATAACATCCTCTCGTACCTTTCCTTCCACAATTCACTCCCAACCCCATATTTTTCAAGTGACACAATATTCTCTGTACTCACTCTCAAACCACCTACCCCTGGTACGATGTATTTTGAATATATGCCGTGAATGGGGAGAGGCGTTTGACTTTATTCTATATCAAATTAGATTCAACTTAAATGGATTTAATTTTTTTAACCAATTCTGAAATTGGGATTCCATACGGTTTTTTTTTTCCTGTTCTCTTCATATTGGCATATACATTATATATAATTGTGTATATATATATATATATATATATACACACACATATATGTGTGTGTGTGTGTGTGTGCGTGCGCGCGCGCGCCTATGATTTCAACAATTCTAATTTATCAAATAGTACCATAAGGATTAGTGAAAACAGAGCTGAAAATGCTGATGTTTGAGAAAGTTCATGCGCCAACGTAATATTGCCTCTAACGTTCTGAAATATTGGACGCAAAAAAAAAAACCACACACACACTCACACACAAAAACCCGCCATGGATGTAATTAAGAAAGTTAAGAAAATTAGGTCAAATGGCTCAAAGGGATATTTTAATATGCGTGTATGTGTTGCGTGTTTGTGAGAGAGAAATTTGTGTGTGCATGTGTTAGTGTTTTTGTGTCTCTCTGAACATTGTTCTGTGGTTGACGACGAGTTTTTGTATGTGAGAAAAAGGTTTCCTGAAGAATGTTTGGAAGAATAAGGTATGATGTTATCTCATATCTAAGATTTTTGTCTAGGTTTGATCGACATATCAACGCACGTCAAACCTGAATGAAATCATGCATAGTTTGCATGAAATCCGTTCGATTAAAGGCATGGCACATTTAGGGGCTGCAATTATGTTGAGTTGTGTGCATAGTTTCATAATTATATACGTATGCATGTCCTAAATCAAACTGCGTCGTAGCTTAAATAATCCACGTTATGTGCTTGTCTTGCATGCTTGTTGTGTAATATCATAATGTTTGTTCCATTTTCCTATTCTCGATGCAAGTCTTTTATAGTGAAACAAAGGTATCATCAAGGCTGTTGTTTTTATTGTTCTTGTTGGTTACGGAAAAAATCATTAAGGCTGCAGGTCATTTCGCAGGTAATTTGTTTTCCTATATATCTATATAGGCATGATAAAGGGAACATGTTACCTAATCCTATAGTTTGGCACTTTTTGATACTTACCTAAAATATCTGTTTTCACCTATCTGTTCTATTTCTAAAAAGTATACCAAAATCAATGCACACACACACACGCACACATAAATGTTTCTTTTGTCTCCAAAGAAGACAATACCATATTCTGAAAATGTGTAGCGGCACGACAATCTGCAGATAAACAGCGCGGCACCCATAAAGGTGGTAGAGTGAGAACAACCAAGAGAAAAAGAAGGAAAAGAAAGAGAGGAAGGAGAAGAGAAATAACAGTCAAACCGACAAACTATACGCAAAAAAAATACAGCCAAATAAGTTTATAACTCGGAACCTAATTTGTTTGAAGTGAAAAGGAAAACTGGTTCATGACATGATGTTAGGAGGATCTCGTATAGTTGGAGGTGAAATTTAGCGCATGGTTGCGCTAGGGGGTTAAACATGACAAGCATTTTACAAGTGTCACGAAATATATAGCGAGTAACATCCAATCTCCCCTAGAAATATATTTCTTACCTCGCAGCTACATGTAATGGCTGGCAATCGGTAAATCACGTGGTCTGGATTAGATTAGACGAAAAAGGGGCGAGGGAATTGATTGAGTACAAACAGGTCGGAGCGAGGATTCGCGAGGGGTAAACGCCTGGAGAATTTTGACATTTCCAGTAATTTGACATCACCCTGCGTCTTCTAATTCAATTTAACTGAATATCAGCAGGTGATTCGATGTTTGTTGGGAAGTTGTTCAGATTTATGAAAGGGAAAAGAAATATATGACTTCAAATTTTGTACCACGACGTTATGATTTCAAATATTTGTAAAACGTTTTGATACTCAAATGGCTTGCTGTTGGATTGAACAATTAATCAGTTTAAAGGTTAGAATTCAGATATCTTTCAGAGCTCACACGTTAAACAAAAATCACGATAAATTGTACTTCAGTTTTGAATGTTCTTCAATTGAAATATTATGTTCAAACAATAGCACTTGAATATTGATGCATAAATCACTTAGTTGGACAAATGCCGCTTAATCATACACAATGTCCTCCATGCAGTATAATTTACCTATAACATTAAGATTATCATCTTCAACTTTGATGCGTCAGACATTTTACATTTTAGGTGAGTGCTGAATGTCTGAATTAAAATGAGAAGAAAACAGAAGAAAAATATACTTCTATGATATACGTGTTATGACATCATTTCTCATCTTATAGAGCTCTCCACAAAAACTCTCTCTTTAAAGGTGCAATTGCTTAGATTTAATTTGTTTTTTTCTCTATATTCCATTGCTTTGCACTTCCATCAATTTCCATCAATTCCATCAAACATTACAGTATATATACATTGTGTGGTACTTAACCGTGTGGTAATTTTCTACAATTTCAGCAATTTTCATTACACATTATAAATATTTAATGTAATTATATGTGTTAATTTTCATAATTTATCATCCAAAACTCTAACATAGATTTGATTTAATTATTGCGGTTGGACTCTAATAAAATAATACAAATAATCTACAGAACCATCTTTAAGCGCAAACTTTCTTTCTTTTGGACAAATATTTCCCCTGAACTGTGTTCAATTTGTTTTTGCTTGTGCTGTTTTTATTCTTGTCTATTCTCTCCCTCTCTCTCTCTCTCTCTCTCTCTCTATCTATCTATCTATCTCTTTCATTACTCAATGCCGTTTTCTGGGGGAGTAGGTATCACAAAAATCGGCAGAATTTCATATTTCTTCCTTGCTTGTGAACGATTTGTCGTGATCTTTGTCGCTCGTAAAGCTTCTTATTTCCTTTTTCAAGGTTGTTTCTTTGTCGTAAATAATTTATATTAAAAACTTCACTCGAAAAACGATACTCATATATTGTTAGAGGTATCTACAGCTTTTGAAGAAGAGCGCAAGGTAATAACATTTCACAAGTTTCAAAGTTCAAAGTTCAAATTCATTTTCATTTTCATCAAATAAACAGACAAAATTAGATACAAAGTATAAACAGAACATGTTTTGAAATAATTGCAAAAACGTATATTAACAAAACACAATAGTCATCTGATAACAGTAACAATATGAAGACAACTCAATTGTATTTTTTAAATATATATATGCATAAGGATGGGAATGGAAATTGAGGATCCCACTTAAAAGCAAAGCTTGTACGATATGGGACCCTCAGAAAATACATAAGGGAACGAAAAATGAATTAATGAAACTACAAATAGATATAAAACAAAATCAAAGGAACCGATGTCAACTGACATGAGTTGTCACATACGTCATTATCGTAGATTAAGACGAAAAGAAGAAAGGACACGTCCAAGAACCTGGAAGATAAGTCTTGTCCATAGCTCCATAGCAAGAGAATAAAACAACAACAATGTAAAATAATTCTATACTGATTGAAGACACCTGAGAAAGAGTATGCCTTGGTAGTATGGACACATACCTAAATAGCGCCACCATCGACAGATTGAGATTTGGAGATGGGGGAGAAAAGTTTGTGGCCCATACTTACCAGGCTTGTGTGGTGATAACATTCTATCTAGGATACGCTCTTCAGAGCTGTCAACGAAATGCTCCTTTTAAGAATAACGTTCACCAAGCAGTGGCAAGTATCCATTTTTCTTGATGAAGAGAGACGTTGTTGGTGAAAGACTTGAAGAGTTTGATCGCAAAAACAGCTTGAACGTCATTTCAAAACATCTTAAAGTAAGACCACCACCATGTAGCAAAACAAAGCGTTTCAACGGAAATGAAAGTTCACTTGAATCTTAACAAGGAAAACCGTTGAAATTATCGTTGAAGTTATAACTGCAAATATCACATTATTCGTATTATTTTCATTTTTTGCATCATTTTCTGTTTTTAGGAGGTTTCATCTCTAAGATCTCAAATTGACAAGAACGGAGTTAATTCCTTTTGCAAAGAAACTCTCTACTGATTGTTCATGGATGCACAGGGAGCATCTATAAAGAAATCGAACGAAGGATTCATGATAAGTTGCATGATACCCTCAGACAATTTTTGTTGGTTTCGTCGTTTGCTGTAATTTATTGTTCATCGTTTCGTGGTCGCTTCTGCTCAGCTTTAAGTAGTCCTTCTTCTGAGTCTCTTAAGAGAGAGGGAGGGAGAGAGCGAAGTTTTCTCACGAGGAAGGAAACATCATCATAGCTACGTGGCTACTAATCAATCTAATCTTAATGTGATCCATCGCGGAGCAGTAAAGTGTGTTATCAAAACACAGGGACAAGTGTTACTAGTAAAGGAATCCCTACTATGAACCCTTGGAGGTAGGAATTATCCACCTCCGACAGTGATCTAGGAACGGTCCAAAGCACACTATCCCATTTGCTCCCTTTCGTAGGTATCTCATCGTGCGAGTTCACCTCAAGTTGATTACCCCTACTTACGTCCTCAACATCGTGCATTCATCGATGACATCATCAATTGCGAAACATATCGGGTGTGATCGGCAGTTCACAATGTTATTTCTTCCTTCTTTGGGTGGGAAAGGGAGAATACGAAAGCACGTGACAGAGCTTTAAATACTGGTCCATGGAGCAAGAATACAGATAAATCAAACTACAAACTAACGATCGATTTCCCTTTTGATATCGATTACTTCTCAATATAGACGATAGTATGTCTGTATAAGAGTCAGTATACACAACTAGGTAAACAACAAAGCTGGATTTAGAAGAAACATAAAAAATAACATAAATAGAATTAACTCGCAGGCAATGTGCATGCGCCAATCTTTATAAGCTCTTAGTTCTATGTATACTTGAATTACCACCAACTATTCATATTTCTCTTTGAAAATAATGTTACGACCAAAATCACACTGAGAATGATCGCACAAAAGAAACCATCAACTAATGTTCAGGCGGTTTATTAACAGTGATATTGAGGGTACAGACTCGTAATCGGTTTCACATCAGTACAATAATGATCAATACAAACAATTACAAATCGGTAGTGGAATCACTTACATGCATCCAAATCTTAGATCACAAAGTCCCTACAGTTCCCTGGTAGGGTCCAGATACGATGTTCGATGCACAGATGAATGATCCGCGATGCACCGATGAATGATACCTCCGACGTGAATCCAGAGGCGCAGTTTACGATAGTCCACGGTAAAGATCCGGGGTAAAATCCACGATATATGTCCACGGCGAAATGTGCAGAATCCAACCATTATGACGATCACGTTCAGTTGATGCGTTGAATGATGATTCACTTAATAATGTTTAGCTAGGAATCCAGCCCGTCACAGCTTTGCTGTAGTAATGTCCATTGACATAAAAATGGAGTCTTTCTCCAATGTAGGCAAATTAATTATCTGCAGGCAAAATGTCTCCCAGGCCTTATCTCCACAAACATAACAGGTCAGCAGGTAACACAGGACTGACTATAACAAGTCGCTTCAGAGCCAGAAGTGACGTAACTCTCAGAGCAGAGGTGTTGGGTACTCTGCCTACTGCAGAATTTCTTTGGCTTATATACTATCCATTCACCCCCTTCTAGCACATTCTGTAACTCTCTCCAACCTGGGGCCACACACCTGAACATACTGGCAAGTCCAAGTTCCAGGAATCCTGGATGACTCACTGCATAACATCACTGCCAAAATTAACTACCAATCACATTGGGCTACAGGGACAGTGCCTCACTCAGCCAAACGTGTAAGCACTTCCTAGAACATTCTGGAATGGGTGAAATCATTCTAGATTGAGTGAGCTATAATGTATTTCCGGTTACATGCATGTACTGTATAGCTACATTGTATACCACCTAGAAAATTCTCCACTGTTCTGGTCAGCCTGTATGTACTATATTTATACCACATAGAATGTTCTCCATTAATCTGGTCAACCTGTGTACATACACATTAAAACAACCATGCATACAGTACATCATACATACTAGTGTGCACATATGTGACAATAAAAATAAGTTAAAAAAGGACTAAGTACGTCCGAATTCATTATCGGATACAAATTTGGACAATTTAAGATTAGCTTTAACTATTATAGAGATATACACACTATGTCGTCGCGTTCTTAAACAATTTACACTGATTAAGAACATTTAATTCAACACTACTGCTTATGTAAAATAGTTTTGGTAAAGGTTTGAGAACCCGTCTGGCACCATTTCATATTTGCTTGTAATAAATCGAAACAGTCTACCAAGAAACTTTCCTGGGTGACGCGATTTGCCAGGATGACGAGTTGTTTCGGAGTATTTTGAGATCATAAGTAAAAGTCGGTATATTATATTTATTCCAGAAGGACCAGGTTAACTCGGTCTCAGGGACAACTCGGCCCTATTTCTGACAATTTAAACGCAGTTCGTGATCGCCTTCTGTATCTGTACGGATTCTTTCTTCTTCTTCTTCTTC
Source organism: Diadema antillarum (assembly GCF_040938485.1). Lineage (NCBI taxonomy): Eukaryota > Metazoa > Echinodermata > Echinoidea > Diadematoida > Diadematidae > Diadema > Diadema antillarum. The sequence goes on from NW_027271720.1 coordinate 1,359,207, forward strand.
TTTCTTTCTTTCTTTCTTTATTTATTTCTCCTGAAATTTTGTGCAGAGGTTAACTCAAAAAGTTCTCCGACTACCAATTTTAAACTTATACCATAATAATTATTATAATCATGTCCCAAAGACGACAGATCTAATGTATCATTGTGATTGGTCGACCGTGACGTCACTATGACGTCATTATCTAAAATCACAACGAATATCTTGTCATTACAGTGTTATTCTACACATTTCTTAGGCAAACGTGTACATTTGGGGCGAAATTTGACAATTTTGCAGGCTTACCGGAACTATGTTTTGGCTTTAAAGCATAACGTCAAATCCTAAATCCGGTAAGGCATGTAAACAGTACAGTTTACCTTAAACCGTACGAGTATTCGACGCTCGAGCATTCTGCACATCTGTAGACTAGAAGCCCGCCTCCACCGAAGATCCTGAGAGATGAATGTTAGTTATTCAAGCTTGGCATGGTGGTTGGTATCTCTCTTTCTTGCAAGCATCGCCTCCGGCAACCCTCTCTCGATTAGTCTCTCTCATGTTACTGGATGTGATATTTCTGAAGTTGTCCTTGTACAAGATGTTTTATCCACTCTGTTTTTAGCCATCTTGGTGTAAAAGAAAACAAAAAATAAAATGATGGGTTCTTGGTAATGTTGGGATTTGGATAATGAGAATGAGTGCTTCATGTAGGTGTACTTCTTCCGACCTGGTATATCTCTCCCCTTTTAATGCTCTGTCGATTGTTGTCAGCCAGTTTATTGGATGTCTGCCCCGTTTCTTTCCGCCCTTTCTTGGTTTCCATCTGAGTGCTACTTAATGGGATGATGGGAGACGATGCGTTTTGTTTATTTTAGTCTCCCCTCTCCCCTCCCCCTCCTTCTCTATGTTCTTCGAAGAACCCATCCAAACCATGTCAGCCTGAACATTGCCTGTATGAACAAGGTTCGGGTGGCACTGATTGGATCGAAATTTCTAAGTTCTGCCGTCGTGATGTCAGCTTTCCAAAAGATGCTAAATTTTCTATTCCGGCATTTGCGGTGAAATATATCGAGTCATTGTTTTTCCCCGTGTTGTTATTTCTATATTTCAGAGGGGTATTTCGACTGGAGAGCCGACAAAACTGACCAACTTTAATGCCGTGAATAGTAACTATATTATGGTTGATTTTATACATATATATTTTGTTCTTTATGAAGGTGACAGAGACACAAAAATCACGACCCTAAACTTCAGCGCATATTTATTGTTCTTCTGTTGAAGATAACAATATCGTCATAATGTAAAAAAAAAAGCGCACTGGATTGCTCAGGTTTTTAACAGTAGCCATGACAACAGAAATCATGGGCATAAATACTCGGGCAGGATTAAAACCTACCACCATTTATTTCTACTTCTTCTTCTTCTACTTGTACTGTATTTCTACTGCAGGTTACCATATCACACATGTAGGCCTGCTGTTACGTTGATTATCATTACTATACTTTTGCTACTACTACTTCTACTTCTGCTTCTACTACATCTACTGTATTGGTATTTGCATATTGGGCACTTCGCATCGAGAACGTATGAGATGTGCATACAACAGTATTTGGTTTCACTGCTTGTGCAATATCATTCCTATTTGGCCTTGTCTGTTTGTTTGTTTTTTCCCCAGCTTTAATAAGCAGCACTTTTACCAAGTTTTTTTTTTTCGATAATGATTTGTCGAAGTTATGACCTTCATTACTTCTTTACTTTTTCTATGACGACCCTTAGTTTTGCTGAGAGATGAAGCATTATTTGTTCATATTTGTTCAGAATCAGCAAGAATCCAGTAGAATAAGCTGGATTGTAAGATTTTCCAGATTCGCTGACAGCTTGGTAAGAATGCCGTTCAAATACTTAGGAAACGCTTTGAACCGGTCTAGAATCATTCATTCATGCACACTCCAGGTGTATCAACTCTCGAATGCGCTTAGCATGTAGTTAGAACATTTATAGGGAATATTAAGAATGCTCTTAGCGTGCAGTCAAGCTGTGTAGAAAGCACTTCGAATGTCGCACGAGTGCGGTTCGATTGCCTGGTCGGAAGCCTGGTCGGAAGATACTCTGCAAATTCACCTCGAATGCAGTCAGTTAAGGCTCCCGGAATGGCTTCCAACTATGTTTGAATGTTCAAGAATGCAAACAGAATGCAGCGTTTAGAAAGTTCAAGGTACTTTTAATGCCTAACACGAATGTGCCGAGTGTGTATGCCGCCAGAACGGTCCTCAATAGGATATGGAATGCCGATAAATCTATAACATTTTTATCAGTCTAGGTACAGCTGCCATGGAGTATGGACCCCTGGACGATATCACTTTGCTTCAGACTGCTGTTCTCAAGCAAGACCAGAACGAGATACTAATTATGGAGGACACCAGATACGTCATAGACAACAGCCGTCTCTTGCAATCAGCCCATGGTTGCTATAGAACCCGAGGGAGTCTGGTTCAGTTTGCCAAACCTTGATCTTATATTGGCGTACCACTTTTTTTTTTTCAGCTGGTCGCTAGTCTTGCTCATCTCCCTGGCCTTCTGCTCCCACTATGAATCCTTTAGGCTCTTTTTCCCGTAGATGGCGTGATGATTCTTGTTGAGAAAGCAATCTTGCTTGGTGGCTTGAAGCCAGTCAACGATCTCCTGCTCCTTCTCCTCGGTGAAACCAGCCGCGCCACCAGCTCCGTCTTGCCCCCGCTTCTTATAGGACTTGGCAGCGTCACTGGGAGGAAGCTCATCAACATTTACCAGAGGGTGGCTCTGCTGCCGGATGGTGAGCCTGGACCACTGTGTCCATCTGAAAAGCGGGGAGAGGGGCAGTATGCACTCAGCCTCGGACTCTGAAGGTGCTGGAGCACCTTCACAGGAATTGGAGCTAGCTCTTAAGAGGCTTCTTGGGTTGCAGCGTCTCTGCTCTGTCCATGGCAGTGGCCTGTAGTGGAGATCTTGACTTTGGCTCCTTTGTTGTTGTTGGTTTTTTCCTGGCTGTATGACGTGATATTGTCCAAGTGACTCTTCAGTTCCGGCTGGTGTACAATTAGCGGTAACTGGCCTCGTGCATAATAGTTCGGCCGTGTTCCGAATTTAGACCTTCGGACTCATTCTAGAACTAATCTGGTGGTTCAGACTGCATTCGAGGCTCATTCGAGGCGTATTTGAGCGGCAGTCGAAAATTCTAACTCCGTTCGAAGTGCATTTCATCTGAATATTTTTAATGTCAAAACAGATTCTAGCAACAGTAATGGTTGAGATACGTTCCAGGTGCATTCCAGCTCATTCGAGGAGCATTTGGGATGTTCTAGCAAAATTTGAAGTAGCTTGCCGTATCGGTTCTCCTTCAAATGCGATCAGAGTGTTTCAAATTCTGTTGGAATAAGAATCATAGAATGCAGCCAAAGTGCAGTTAGAGTATCCCTCAAATGCCGTTCGATATTTTCCCACTTTGAATGCACTTAAAATGCTATAGCATGATAAAAAAAAAAATGAGTCGGCCAGAAGAATGCAAGAATGGGCCAGAATATTTTGAAGTCACTTTAGAAGGCAATCAGAGTTTTTCAGAATGTTCTTCAAATATCCAGGAATATACAAAGAATTTTGTGATGGCATTCCGGCTCATGCCGCTCTAGTGTGACCAGGGTATAAGTTAGCTGGTTGAAACAACGGGGTGCAAATCTGTGCCCTGGAACCCACCCTTGATTAAAGATGAAAACAGAATGATTCCTAATCTGCTAGAGATGGTGTATCTTTTTTATCTTGCAAGAAGGTAAACATTATTATATACTGAACTTTTATGAGTGCTACGCTGTGAACCCGCTGTGTGCCACATTATTATGAGATCGCGACACACGGCTGTTTTTGGAAAACATTCTGTTTTTCAAAGCCGCGTCACTTTTTAGGGAAATGTTTATGGCGGACATGCGATGAGGAAAGTTGTAGAGAAAACTCCCAACTCTGAAGTGATGTATGTTTATGACAAATTAGTTATTTTTTTTTTCAAATGACCAGTATAGTTACCTTATTGTCCAGGTCTGGGATGCATGCCTTTTGCACACACAACCAAAATAGAAACAGAAAGAATATACTCGAAAAAAAAAAGTTAAATCGAGAAAACCGTTCATCAGTCATCACGAAATACAAGCTACATGTGAGAGGAATGGAAGCGCCAGTGAGGCTTTCATTGTCCTGTGGTCTTTTGTGATTTTTCGATTTGTTTTAGTGGGTCTGTGCGTTTGAGCAAAATATGCGAACTTGGCACGCCGTCGACTGAATTGGGCGCAGCACATTAAGAGAGAAACATACATTCTGAAGATAAAATGAAATTTTAACATAGAATGTGGATGTAATTTTCATGTACATGTATGTGTATAATGCATGTATAATATATAAATTATGTATTTTCTATTTTGTCTGGGGCAAATTATTTTTTTCATATGGCCCCAGTTGCTCTCTTTTCGTTTCTTTTCTATTTAAAGCAGCAACAACATATTTTTATGAATGTGGGTGCGACGTTCGTGTATACAGTATATATAAATCATGTATATTTCTGTGCTGTTTGTACATATTACCGCCAAATTGGCCAGATTGACGTCAGTACATGTAAGGCCTTTCATTTTCCCGACCATGCGTCATAATATTCGCACCAATTAAATGAATCCATCACCAAGAAACGAGAAAAGATATGGAATTTGGAATCGTATCAATGAATCCTAGGTGGCAGCAGAAATTCCCGTAGTCATGAACCAGTGATAGCGGATTAACCCCGCCAGTACAAAGATGTTTCATGGCCTCCATTTACGAACAAGAAGATGTGAGGCAGTGGTTTTGAAGGGGTTAATGCCAATTTTGTTGTCAAGGATGTGAGGAGTGAGATAAGTGGCCAAAGAGAATGATAGAGCAGGGAGAGGCACGGAGACGCATTTCCGTAGCACAGCAAATTCTATAACCAAAAAAAAAAGAATAAAAAACAAACGAAACAAGCATGATAATTATATTACTGTAAGGGATATTGAGACTATTTTGAAATTCGTTGACAATATTTTAATCGTCTTTAGATACGTCGTTTTGATTAAGCATCCGGCTGATCTTTAAGAGGAAGGGCTCTCTTGCGATGTGCACACGTAAGTATTTAATTCCGCTCTCAGACAAGGACATTTGGCTGAAGAGCACAAGTCTGAACTTTGGAATTACACAGAATGGCAAAACTAATTATCTGGCTGAGATCATCCTTTCAGCTACACTACAATCTCTTTCTCTCCCACAGAGCCCCATCCACTATGTTTTTCTTGCCTTCTGCCTTCGCCTTTCCCTATCTCTTTTCTTGTAAGCTCACATGTTGTACTTGTTGTACATAATTCTTGCCTTGTCTTGTATTCTCTACGTCCTTTTGTTTTCACCTTGCTCTTCCGTTTACCATTTATTGCTCCCGTTCCACTCCACCCCACTTCCCCTCCCATCTCCTCCTTTCTCCCGTTTGTTTTCTTTATATATTTATCTCTATAGGCCCCTTATCTATCTATTTAGCTATCTATACTAAACAAATAAATGAATATATATATATATATAATATATATATATATATATATATACACACTTATGAAGTAGTTATGTAATGAAACTAAAATGAATAAGAAGATCCAGCAAAAACCAAGCTTACAAGAAAACTGGAAACTTGTTTAAACGTGTTTGTTTTGTGTGTTCGGTTTTGGGTTTTGTTTTTTGTTTTGATTTGTAAAAATGACCATGCCTAATCTGGAAGCGATCCGAATGAGTAATTACGATATGAAGGTACACACGCATATATATATATATATATATATATATATATATATATATATAAACATGTTGCGAATTCACGTATTGGCTCCAATGTAACGAAGAATAAACCGGTAATGCAATATTTCGCCAATATAGAGTTTATTGAGCAACTCAAATTTTCGGTGGCTTCCATCCACCTTCTTCAGGAGTCTCGACGCGGAATATTGGCGAAATATTGCATTACCGGTTTATTCTTCGTTATATATATATATATATATATATATATATATATATATATATAAAGAAGTTCCACCAGCAATAAGAAGGGTGTACGTTGGACATGCAACAACCTGGCGTGAGCGCACTCGTCAGTAAGTCAGATGACATAATTTTCAAAGACTATTGAAATCTTCTTCAAGAGATTTCATAATAGTCACTGTATCGCTTGTTGCATTATTTCTTTTTCCAGTTTTTTTTTTTCGCACTATTTATCTTATTGTTCATTCCATGTATTTCCAGAGAGTATCTACATTGAAGCCATCTGAATAGCTGGTATTCGCCGCATTGTTCCTGAATTATCATTCTCTTCAGCTAAACATCAGCCGCTTATCCTTAATTTAGGGTCTACAGAAAGTTTTGCAATTTTTTAATGATATTTTGCATTACCTAAATCTGTTTGAGTACAATATGACTGAAAAAAATCATAATAATAAACATTTGAGAATAATCCTACTAAACTTGTCACTGTCAGATACTGATTCATCTAAACAATGATGTCTATTCCTCTTATTAGCCTTTCTAATTATTTCTCCATTATCTCCGCCGTAGTGTAAAATTGATTGTATTTCTTTGTAACACATATAAAAATTATCTAACCTGACTGCTAACAATTGTCGTTATTATTGTTGTTAATCGTTGCGATAATGTGCCCTTATAATGTACCCTTAATAAAACGTATACTCAGAGGAATAGTAATGGCTACAATGGTAACAACAACAAAAACGGCTACGTTTCAATTTTATTGTACATTGGACTTTTTCTCGATATGTTTCTACTTTGACACGTATTGCCTTCTGCCCATTCCCTTCGCATTATTCAACTATTTCTGTGTAATGTTTCAAGCGAAAAAGATGAATAAATGCATTTTAATGACTATATGAATATACAAATATGTATTGTACGGACGAATTAGTTATCCCGCGTCATCCAGAAGCGACCCGCATGCGATTATTCAATAATTCGGGATTACAGATCATTCCCCCCCAAAAAAAAAAAAAAAAAAATGGCACGGTCATGATGGTTGACTCGATGAGATTTAAAAAGGACTTTCTCAGAAGCAATTTTGGCCCAGAATGAGAAGCTATCCACTTGTACTAGACACGTTGAGTGAACGAACCATGTAATGCCCACATTTTTAACAGCGTTTTTATATTAACAGTTACCCTCATCCATGTCCATATACACATTCAAAGATGGTTTCGAATAAACTTGGAGTTATTATCAGATATTAGTGTGCTTTCTCTGGTTGCTTTTCTTTTTGCTGCATGTCATACTCATTATACAAATGATGCACAGGACAGAGTGGATCGGTGAGAACTGGATGCGTGAGTTTAACTTTGAAATTTGTTTAAAGATTGTTTTAGACTGTTTTAGACTGTTTCCAAAGTTAAACGCGAGCATCCAATTCTCATCGATCCACGAACTAGGCCTGTGCATCATCGGCGTTCTATAAAATGGGCCCATAGATTCATGAAATTCAACCTTTTTCCCCATCATGCGTCCGCTACACCTTCAACACTGTACAAGGCTTGAGCCATTTGGATTTTACCGGACGCATGGCTCTGTGTGGATCGCATGATAATTGACCAACAGTTTGCAGATATTCTATATACCATTTTATAATTGTTGTTGTTGATATGTGTTTGGTACATTTTTATCGTTCTTTTTTTCTTTGCGTGGAAACTTGGGAACCACTTTAATATCTATAAGGAACTACCACAAGACCGACTGCTTAAAGTCCCCTTGTCAGAGGAGTGGGCAGCAAAGATTGGAGTGTCTTGCCTGGGGGCACAACCGCTGCTTCCAGCGGATTTGTACCAGGAGCATCAAGACTGAAGGTGTGCGGTCTTACCCCCGCCAAGCTACAAAAGCCACTCTAGAGATAGAAATACAAAACATAAAGCAAAGTGGGTGTGCGTGCGTGTGTGTTAGCGTTCATCAGGTCAAGAGCAGAGTGGTATGAAGAGGGAGAACAGAAAACACAGTATTTTGAACAGTTGTTGAAATCTAAGAAAAGGAAAAGTGTTATCAAAGAAGCATACAATGAAAAGAAAGAAATAGTGTCAGATAAAAATGAGATTTTGAAAATCATTAGAACATTTTATGAAAAATTGTATTCTGCTTGTGATACTCTTGAAGATGAAAAGTTGATGTTTTTATCTGGTATTCCCAAATTAAATGAAGAAAGTAGAAATTTATGTGAAGGTGAAGTAACTAAAAATGAATGTTATGAAGTTTTGAAGGAAATGAAAGTTAATAAGTCTCCGGGAAATGATGGATTCACTGTGGAGTTCTATAATGAGGCATATAATAGGGGGGAACTGTCTACATCTCAAAAGCAAGGAGTAATTACATTTATAGAGAAGGAAGGTAAAGATGGTATGTATGTTCAAAATTATAGACCTATTACTTTGTTAGATGTTGACTATAAGATTTTATCGAAAATATTAGCCAAAAGGATTCAAAAGGTGTTACCGGAAATTATTCATCATGATCAAGTAGGCTATATGAAAAACAGAAATATCGGAGAAGCTGTAAGAATAATAGATGACATTCTTTTTCATGCATTGGAACATCCTTGCGGTTATCTAGTTGCGGTGGACTTTGAGAAAGCATTCGATTCGGTAGCGCATATCTTTTTATTTAAAATTCTGCAATTATTTGGTTTCGGGAATTCATTTCAATTTTGGGTTAAAGTCTTGTACACAGATATCAGTAGCTGTGTTATGAACGGTGGAAACTCAACGGGGTACTTAAATATCAAACGGGGTGTGAGGCAGGGTGATCCTCTGTCTCCATATATATTTTTATTAGCTATGGAAACTTTAGCTGGAGTTATTAGAAAAGATAAGGATATTAATGGAATTCAATTTGGTCAAAATGAAATAAAACAAATTTTATACGCGGATGATATTTCTTTGTTTGTGAAAGATGAGGGTTCAATTAAAAGGTTACAATTTTTATTTGATGAATTTGGGAAAATAAGTGGTCTCAAAATAAATAAAGGGAAGACTAATTTCTTATGGTTTGGGGAGGAAAAAGATAGGCCAAATATTCATTTGTTTGGGAATCTTGTCCAAGAAATCAAAATATTAGGAATTTATTTTTCTTTAGATGTCAAGGTGAAAGAGAATTTAAATTTTAAAGAAATATTAAGTAAGATAAAAAGCTTTTAGGATGGTGGAAAGAAAGAGATTTAACACTTATGGGAAAAATACATCTGATGAAAACATTCGCCTTGTCAAAATTAAATTATGTAGCATCACTTATTGTTGTTCCTCAGCGGGTATTTTCAGAAGTCGAAAAAATTACCTTTGATTTCTTATGGCATGGCAAAGACCGTATAAAGAGAAATATTATGTATCAAGATTATGAGTTTGGGGGTTTAAGAATGACGAACTTTCGGTTATTTGTTAAGGCACAACGTATTATGTGGCTAAAACGCCTTCTATATGGAGAAAAAGAAGTTGGGTGGAAATTATTTTTTGACTTCTGTTTTAGTACAGTAGGAGGTAGATTCCTGTTTATGTGTGACTTTGATTCATCTATTATGACAGATAATGTACCACCTTTTTATTCGGAAATATTGAAGGTTTGGCTTGATATTTATAAATATAGACAATTGGAAAATGAGGTTGTAAATCCAATAATATTTAATGATAGGAGTGTACGCATAGCAGGTAGGATGTTTTTTCATAGAGACTTATTTGATGCAGGAATAATTACAATACAAGATATATTAGATAACGGTCATTTGAGATCTCAGTCACATTTTCAAAGTTTGGGTCTTGGTTTTAAGGTAGAAGAATTGCTTAAACTGAATGATATAATTATTTAATGCTATACCCCAGGAATGGAAGGACTCTATGAGAGCAGGTACACTTCAGCAAGTTGATTCCACAAACTTTGACTTAAAATTGATTTTTTTCTGGTCAGAGAGTAAATTTGTAAGTTTTAAAATCGAGAAAAATATATGAGGCTATGGTGGAAGATTTACAGTCATCTTATGTTTTACAAATTAAAGATGACCACAGTAGCTATGATTATACAAACAAAGAAATAAAAGATCTTTTTATTAAACCGAGTAAGTGTACATTGATAAGAAAATATAGAGAATTTCAATTTATGATGTTACATGGTGTAGTTTGGTTTTGTAACAGACAGCCTTTGTTCCTTCTGCCAACATGAGCCTGAAACTTATCTGCACTTATTCTTACAATGTGTTAAAGTGAAACCGTTATGGGAATTTATAATTAATTATTTTGATATAAATGAGTTAAGGAATATGGATTGGAGAGATATATTTGGGGGAATCTCGGGTTATTCAAATAGATCAAAATGTGTAAATACTTTGATTATCTTAATAAAATACATCATTTTTAAATCTAGAACGGGAAATAAGTTACCCACTGGAGAAAAGATGCAAAAGATTATTGTTGAATTAATAAATGAGGAAAAAATCCTTGCGACCAAGGCTGGGAAGCTACATGTACATTTACAAAAATGGGAATATTTTGAGACTTCGTTGAATAAACCAGTCTGAAGCTACGTGCAACGTCTGTGACTTTTATGAAAATAGTAATGTTTCCATAGTATTCCACTCTTTCTTTTCTTCATTTTTTTTCCTTTCCTTCATTCCTCCTCTTCTTCTTCTTCTTTTTTTTTCTCTTGTGTTGTTTTGTATTTTCTCCCCCTCCTTTCCCATGTGTTCCTGTCAGCCTGTTGGCGGGCTGATTATATAACTATATTTACTATATTGTGATGTGTAGGCAAGAGCAGTTAACCAAATTAGGTGCATGTGTATGTGTGTGTGTGTGTATGGGTGTGTTTGTGTGTGTTTGAGTGTTGCATGTGTACAGATAGGGGTGGGGGAGGAAACAGGAAGGGAGGGAACTGGTGGGGGTGGTCATAGGGACTCAGGAAAGGATATGAGTTAGTAGGTGGGCGGGTATTGGTTGATAAATAATATGGTTCCATTATTTATTACTGTATAATTTTGCTGCATAATTCATTTGGATGATTATTAAGATTAATGCTAGAAGAATTGAATCATCACTGTTAAATTTAAGCAATTTTTGAGAGCATAGGGGAAGTGACTGTATATAAATTGATAATTGTTCATGAAAATGTAATTTTTGTTATGTCATTATGTACAGCAATAGCAAATTTGCTATTATGATCACAAATGTATATTTTCGTCATTTCAATTGTAGCAAATGAAAATTGTTATTTTTTTCTATTACTTTGAATGGAACAGAATAAACATCGTAAAAAAAAAACTGCGTGTGTGTGTGTGAGAGAGTGTTGGTGTGTGTGTGTGTGTGTGTGTGTGTGTGTGTGTGGTGTGGTGTTAAAGATATACTGGACTTGTGATTACCAGAAGGAGCAAAACGCCGCTCTTTTGTAGTTTATTGTGACGAACATACATTTCTTCTCTTCACTCCATCGTCATACTGGAGATATGAAAACGGCGGTGATTTGGCTCAGTCGATAGCTCGCCTGCCGCCAGATCCAAAACGGCCCGGGCTCAAATCTCGAGTCTAACTGAGAAATGTTGTGTGTAACCATACCGTCCCCTCTATCAGTAAGAGGCAGAAGCTCTTTTCCTCGGATAGCATAATATGAGATGGAGGTCCCGTGTGTGAAGGAGTCACAACTTATGCACATAAATGATCCCCCTTTATCATATTCATCGCCAAGAGCAGGGTGCATACTAGTAACCCGATGAAGTGGTCCCATCTCACATTTCACCTGGATCCATGGAAGACCAGCAAGTGCAGCTGAATATGGGCTATCCAGCCATCGTCTCGGATGAAAAAAGAAACAAACAAACAAAACACATAACTTGATAAGAGGTTAATCAATAAACGTCTATCACAGGAGAGGATATGTTCAGATGTTGCGTCATCTCATTTATAGATGTACATAAATAAATCAATAGTTAACATGTAAAAAATGTACACAAATAAATCAATAGATAGCAAGTAAAGAAAATATAATATGGAAACTAATGGATATCTCCTGTCCCCGGCAAAATCTCCAGATAAGCGTGCCCAAAGTGACGACCACATTATACATATATATAATTTTAATCAAACTTGTCAGCGTATATAGTTAATCACAACCCACTCTCGTAATCAGTAGCTGATTCCTGGTCGGTAAACCTAATACCCATAGATATCCGCACTTGCGGGCAGGAAAGGAAACCAAGTCTGAAACACGCGTCGCCATGACAACCCATCTCTAAATCAAGAAAAAGAGTAAGAGAGATAAGAGAAGAAGAAGAAGAAGAAGAAGAAGAAGAAGCTAAAATGAGATTTTATGAAACCGTCCTATCATGTCGATGCAGTTTGGCTCTCCTGGGATTTCGCTTATTGTCTTTAAAGAAATCTTCGGCCCTGGTGTAGCTACTCGGAGGAAGGGCACAGGGCAGATCTGAAGCTGGGGAGTGTTTGACTTTGATGCATTCAAGTGGTACGTTCCCATGACAACCTGTGGAAACTAATTGTGTTGAGTACACGGTCGCCCACTTGTCTCTTTACCAACGGTGCAGGCATAAACCAAGCGCTTTGTCAATATAGCACGGGATGAGTAGCCAGGATTTAAAAGAATGAAATTAATTCAGTAAGTCAATATTAGGAAAGCATTTTCATCAAATTCATTTTATCTCTGAACAGTTTGTGCATCCCACACGTGAATAATGATTACATATATGCGAGTATAGATATATATATATATATATATATATATATATGTTGCGAATTCACGTATTGGCTCCAATGTAACGAAGAATAAACCGGTAATGCAATATTTCGCCAATATAGAGTTTATTGAGCAACTCAAATTTTCGGTGGCTTCCATCCACCTTCTTCAGGAGTCTCGACGCGGAATGTCAATGTCAAAACAATGTCAAAATGTTTTGACATTGACATTCCGCGTCGAGACTCCTGAAGAAGGTGGATGGAAGCCACCGAAAATTTGAGTTGCTCAATAGACTCTATATTGGCGAAATATTGCATTACCGGTTTATTCTTCATTTATATATATATATATATATATATATATATATATATATATATATATACATATATACATACATAAGGTGAAGCGGGCTTGGCCTCGTACGTTGTGGGTGCTGCATTATCTTTAGGTATATGTTTGACGGAGGAATGACTCGCAGACGTTGCAGTAACGTTCACTATGGCCTTTTATTCTCCCAAGCTTTCGACTGTGTAACCAGTCTTTTTACAGCGTGTGTGTGTGTGTGTGTGTGTGTGTGTGTGTGTGTGTGTGTGTATGTACATTAGGCCTATAAACATCTCATCAGGGGGCACTTGGAAGGGAGGGTAGATGAAAACAAAATGACTCCACCCCGGATTCCTGAACCTTCCACCATTTGAAAACAAAGGGTATCACGCCCCTCTCTAGGCGATAGATTAACTCAAATTATTAAAAGAAATGCATCAAAACTCTTTATAAAGTAAACCGATCTGGGCCCGACACATCATGATCCACGGTAAAAAAAAGAAAAGAAAAGAAATGTCTTCTGTATGTGCTTCAATGTGTTTTCATGTGGAAACAAATGGAATGAAATTATGGGTAGCCAGTTTACTGTGCGTAAAATACAGCTTTTGCAGCTTTTTTCAGATTACATTCTTCTTCTTCTTCTGATGATGATGATGATAATGATAATAAACGTTTGGACAGTAAAACAAATTTCATTTACAGTTTCCAGCTGTTGCTCTCCCTTGTTAAAAAACAAAACAAAATGGCATTATAGTCTTTTGGCTTTTCACAGGGCGCTCATTACTGCGCTGAAATGATTCCAGAACGAAGACAGAGAGGAGATTTTTTTTCTATTCCTATACTAGTACAAAAACAAACAAACACGAATTTGTTTGTTTCTGTTTTCTCTCTCCCACGCCATCCCACCCTCTCTTCGGTGAACAGTATTTGGAAAGGACAATATAAAGACACCCAGAGCTTACAGGCTGTATCTAATATGGCATTACCCATTCTTTAATATCCTTCATTTCACAAGACATGACGAGTAAGGTGCGCATGAGCATGATGAGGATGTACATTGCGGATGTTTTTATGTGGATATCACCTAGAGTTCATGATGTGTTGTTTGAAATCAAATGAGTAAAAGGGGACGAATCGTTCAATTCCGATGCTCTAGAGAAAGACAAAATGTCGTCGCCCTTTGCAGGTAATGTATTGATTTGTTGTTGTCGTTGTTGTTGTTGTTGTTATTGTTAATGTCGTTGTTGTTTTCGTTCATCCACGTATAGTCGTACATAATCACACTGACGGAGAAATACGTGTGTATCGTATAATCATGATAATAGGTATTGCATTATGTCAAATAAAAAAGGATATATTATTCTCATTACGAAGGAGATGCACGCGGATACATTTTGCTGTTGTTGTTGTTGTCGATATTTTGGTTTGGTAATCGCTTTGGCAGTGACTACATTTTGATAAACATTTCACACGGGTGATAAAAAATAAGCGTTAAAGTTTCTTTCGTAATTTTTGTCATCATTTTATTCGATTTTTAAAAATGTGCTTCCAAGTTTGTATCGGACTCCCTGGAATAAGCGAATGCTCGTCTAAATTTCGTATTTTGTCGATCAATTCTGAAACATTGTCCTTCAATTCCGTGCGTTGCCACCTGTTTTAGTTAATTGTAAAATACAGATTCGTCCATCACGGTAGCTGAGTGCGAGTTCGTTTATATATTGGCATTCATTTTCGCCAAGTACAGTCAAAATGACCCCCAGATACCTTGCTATGAGTGTTACCTTAATCAAACCGTTTACTCAACACAATCAAATCGTCTTGATAACACATCAAAACAAATGTTCTTTCACACTCACCACTCACTCAAGTTATGCATAGATGATATGTCCACCCACTGGCACACAGAAATAATTGTGCTAACGCTTACATATTCAGTGGTGACACAGTGATATAGATAGATAGATTATAAACATCATATAAGTGAGAAATAAGCTAACATGTGACTAGTATTAGAGTAGAAATGTGTTCTCATATTCCAGAAGGGGGGATGTATTGAAATACAGCAATAATCACTGGGAAGGCGGTTCACAACTACTGCAGGAGTTTAGGTCTGAGTGTGTGCACTTCTGTTATATAGACAAACACGATAAAAATTTGCGTGTTGGTGTGTACAGTGTGAATACGGAAACATGAACACAGCCCCAAATGCCCCCAAATCATTAAGTTTGCAGTTTTAATTTCACGTTTGTCATGTTTGAGCATATTAACGGTTGACCATAAATTCTTATGACGACGGATTAACTCCTATTAACCATTATTGCTCAATTTGTCACTTTTAATATGAAGTCTAAGTCTAACCGTTATGCATACAAAAACTTATAGCAGAAACAGAGTCAAACATCGGATAAACGAAACAGAAGTCAAGTATAGAATGGATGGCGTCTATCAAGCAAAGTATTCATTACGTAGATATAAACGCAGCTACCCTTAAATCTATCCAATAAACATTTCCGTATATGGATCCCTTTCAATAAAAATGTTCCGGCCTTGTTGTTCATTGTATATTTTTTCTTCTGACTCGACTTCTCTGACTTGTTTTCAAGGACTATGAGAACGAAAACTCAAGTAAATCATAGATCTAAAAGTAGAAGAGAGCATATTGAGCCAGAATAGGTCTTTCTTGAGACAAGATTGATGAAGAGTATATAGCTAATTGTAAGTTCACACAGACAAAGGGCCCTCCCTGATAATCATACTATCTGACACATCAAAGTGACGTTGAGTTTGATATTAAGCTATCGCTTGATCAAAATATGGAAATCGCGAATTTAGCCCGCGACAAGATAATCTATATAATCACCGGAGAAATACTCTCAAAATCAATTCATTTTGAACTCAACTTGGTGCATCCTCAAGCCAACAAATGTATTAATAAAAACAACGAAAATCTTTTTAACGTAGATAAGGTGAAAACGTTATACTGCTTAAAATGCCCATAAGAGGCCTCTCCAAATCAAGAATATGGAAAATAGATAGAAACCTGCAACTGACGCGCTCTCAAAGTAAAATGAAAAGAGAGTACTTCGGAATAACACTGAATCGAAAGTGAGTCTTTGTAGTGTAAATTCCCGTAACAGCCATTTGAAAACATAGTTTGGTAATTTTGATGATATTAAAGAGGATCAAAATGCATTCCTTAAGAATTTTCTTGTATCGTTTTCTGTATTTTGTTTGAGTGTAACTTTTTTTCCTTCCCAAACGAAGCGTATCTATGCGAGATAATTATGTTTTTTTTTTCTAAAACCAGAGAAGCTTTACTAGCACCTTCTCCCAGCATGAAAGTTGTTATGTTAAGTAAAATTTAGAAATCACCCAAACGATCTTCGAGATCAAGCAAGCTTCGTTTTGTCGTCCGAGAGCTAGGTGATTTTGCTGGTTGCCATGGAAATCACAATGCGCGTCGACTGGCAACAAATTCGTCAAATTCTAACGACTTGACGGAAGAGACAGACGAATCTAGGGTTGGCGACAAAAGTGTTTTCAAGATAATCGTATTAATGAGAAAATGGCTGAGAGCAACAATGAATACATAAGCAGCTATATGTATTTTCTGTTTTACTTATCCACCTTCTCATGCAGTGAAATGTTCCAAACATGTATTTTCATATATGAATTGTTGTAAAACATTTTTTTATTCTTTCTGTATATATGTGATAGAAACCTCAAGCGTGTTAATGCCATTTTCGGTTTTTATCACATATATCATACAGAAGGAAGAAAACAAATGTTTTACAACATTCACGTGGTGATGTATACGGTCGTACAGAAGATATAATCATCTTTGGATAAAAGAGTAAGATATTTGCAAATGCTGCTATGAGAAGAGGAAGGTCACGAAAAGAAGGTTGATAATAACACCAGCCTTGACCATGTTGACAGACCGATGAAAACAGCAATGAGATGGTTTAGAATAAATCCTAGTTGTCAAACATTGTTGCAAATACGATGATTTTCAATATTGGTATATTTAAGGGAGAGAATCACTGAAAGACAGAATTCAAATACTACTATACGCTTAACAGGCCATCATTCTTCAAGGGGATAACTTATAATAATAACTGTCATTGTTTTCCATTTATGCAAAATAGTATTCATCCAACGTCTCGATTATTGATGACGTTTGACTTGATTACTCACTAATGTAATTTTCATTCCGTAATACCCCGCCGCTCCATTCTTTAGCCATCGCTGTGCAGACATATGTACATAACCTTCCAAGACTGACTCTGCTGCCAAGGCTGTCGCAAGATTTAAGCTGCATCATTTCCATCCCAATTTAAGTGTGCATCATTGCTCGCATTCGACAGGCCTCTCAGTCTACTACGACTTTTTCTGTTGGTCGTTCGCATCATCTCTGGCGTGAACAATTCCTTTACGCGTTCCCCAAGATATTCTTAATCTCAATGTAATTTGACCTCGAGTTTCTAAGGGCGTCGTAGTAACATTTAAAGAGCCATCAGGGAATGAAGTGTCGCGCGAACGTCAGTGGCGTACGTGCGTGTGACCGTAAATATTGAATTGGATAGAGTGAGTACGTCTCCTTGCCACAGATTGCTGCTGCAGCCGTCTGCTATGAAAGTCAGAGCGCAATTTGTATCTGTGCGCGCTCTGGGAACGCAAATCGGGAACGCGGCGTTCACAGATATAACACTGTCGCCACAATCTGTCAAATAGGAGGAACATCCGCCTGCATATCGAGAGAGTCTCGGTTGTCCTAAGATATAAAGGGTAAGGATTGGACATTATTACCTGATGACTTATTTGGGAGTTTTATGTGTGCTATGGTCAGTGGGGACAGCTTTTTCGTTGTTGTTGTTGTTGGTGGTGGTGGTGGTGTTGGTGTTGGTGTTTTTGATGTTGTTTCTTTTGTTGTTCAGAGTTTTTTTTGTTTCCTGTTATTTTTTTTTACAAGAAATTGCATATTTGTCATCTTTCATTGTTCAGGATTTTTTTGTTTGTTGTTTCTTGTCGCTTTTTTTTCTAACAAGAAATTGCATAATCATTATCTAAATCTCCGCTATACGCGGAATTGCAGAATGCAATAATAACTGCAACACGAGACATTTCTCATAATTTTCCTTTCGTTCTCGGATTGCTCCCGATGTTATCGACAACCCAGGGCCATGAAAAGAAAAAAAAAACCCTCACAAATGCAAAACACACACACACACACACACACACACACACACACACACTCCTTCTCTCTTTATTTTCTCTCTCTACATAATCAGCAGTAGCAGGTCTCTTGCCTTGCCGACAACCCTTTATCTGTCTTGGGCCTTCCCTCTTCAATCCGATTCGTAGGTTTACAGAAGACAGCTCCTGAACATCGTCGTCACCGTGCCACTAATTGGGTGGGTCGTGCCTCGTAAGAGCCACCTTCCGCCGTGCCGTCCGGGAGATATCGGGGGAACAGAGAAAAAGAGAACAATCGGGAAAGGTGCTTTAGGCCATCGACGAAGTCGTACCGTCATTGTCCCCTTCTTGCCTCCTGGAGGGATGTGATTAGTCTTGTTCAAGGTAAGGAGAGCTTTTTTTCCCTTAATCGTGCGTGTGATCGCTTTCTTGTGTTGAACGCGCAGAAATATTTGAACTTGACACAGTATGACATTTCGAGGTGAGAGTCTGATGGAAACTGTACATTGCCCTTTGTTTACAATCTTTGACCTCTCACGCCAAAGCGGTCTTAATAAAACTGCTCAACATCTATCTGATGTGATGTAATGTCACAGTTACAATCTGAGAACGTGCAGATAAAGGTTAATACAGACCATCTCCTAAACCCTTTGAACACCATAGTCTCGAGTCTAATCTGCGGGCTGGCGTCAGTGGGAAAGGTGTCATAATAGCAAAATTGTCGTCAACGGGTTAGTTAAAATTGGTACCTTAAGCTGTTGTTTTTGACAAATGCGATAAATCTTCATGACAGCCATGCTTCATAAACTTAGTACCGAAGCATTAATCTACAGGTTAATCTGTGTTCTTATCAACCAAATTATCAGAACTTATTCATGCAGCGATTACATATTACAATATCAAACTTAAAATCACCACGTTCTCCTTAGCTGTTTTGAACTGCTCTTCTGATTAGAAATATTGTTTTGACAAATCTGTAATTCACACGTCATTGCAGACTACTGTGAACTGGCTTATTCATTACCAGCGGTGCAGACAGGAATGCCGCTGTGTTGATCATTGCTAATTACTACATGAATGAGGAACAGGACTGGTTTTCTTCAATTAGCTATCCGGTATCTGATCTTAACCTAACATCTGTCATCTATACTCTCCTTCCCGTTTCTCTGCTATGGATATTGAAATGATTTTCTGTGATGTGCTGCAATATCGCTAGTTTATTTGTTTGTGTGTGGTCATGTGAAAATATAAACAAGACGCAAATTGTATCACGCTGTTGCCAATATTGTCTGCAATGAGCCACTTTGAAAAAAGAAATCAAACGAAAATAGTCTTAGGATGGAAAATAATTTGTAATTTCTTGATATGAGTTGCGGTTGCTATTTCGGTTTAGAGAATGATTGTGCGTACATGAGTAATTTGCACTGACATATTTTTTCCCCACTGTCTATGCATTTCTCAACTTCGTACGGCGACAATAAGTGGGACCATTCTGACATACATTCTGCCATAGTGGAATCACCACAAATTATCAGTGCATGTTTTGCTGATCTTACTTTGACGAATTACTCTCACACGAACATCTGGTGAAGATGTGGACATGGTGCGGACTCCTGAGTCAGAGCTTAAAGGGACTGTACAGTACTGGTTGAGGTGGGGATTCATGTTCTGAACATTCCTAAGCGAGATAATGAGAAACATCTTATGAAATAATAATGAAAGAGCATGTAATTTTAAGAAGGATTCAACGTTTATTTGAGGAAAATTGGTTTTCATATGGCTGAGATATCCAACAAAGTGATGATAATAATAAAAGGCGACAGGCCACGCCTTTCATTAGGATCTCTTTGTTTCACCTTGTTTTTGGATATCTCAGCCATTTCAAAACAGATTTTCATCAAATAAACTTTTGATACACCTTAGAATTGCATGCTCTTTGACATCTCATAGAGTGGTTTCTGAATATCTCGCAAAACGTTAAAAGCTAAATCCTCACCTCAACCAGAACTGTACACAGCTTTTAAACTGTGGAAACAATTTACAACCCTATTATTCCGTCATTGCAATCATAGACCTATGATGGGAGGGGAGAAAATCGATCAATCAAGTTCCTTTTTCTGTCGCATTATGTCTCGTTTTCTATGTATTTGCGTCATTTGCGACAGAAATCTGAGCATTAATCGCGTGGCTCACACAATACGGACATTACAATAGACTTCCTCATCTCGCAGAATGCTGAGATTTACAAAATTCTATTTTCGTCCTCGCAATGTTTGTGTAGCCTATTCAGAGGGTACATTATTGAGCGAAGGTTAGTGTTGCCATTTTCCTTTCTGTACGACGAATTGAGAAGCGGGGGGAAAAGCCAGGCAAGACGTAAGCAATTTGTTCAGTGTGTGTTTCTTTGTACGAGATCCTTACACACGTCCACGTGCCTTTTTATCGCTGATTTCCTCTCAACAGTAAAAGCGGAAACCTTCGTCCATGTCGTCACTTTATCCGTAAAGCAATGATACAGTGTATATCCTGTCGTCACTGGAATTTCAGCACAATGATGCGAAATTATTTCGTTGCCAATGAAATACTGTAAGCGTCGTAAAATCTATACATGAAAGATAGAGTTGAATACTAGTAGGTTGATTATGTTTGAATTCCGCATTTCGTGTGATTGCAGAAGAGGGAAGGAGTTGTCATTGTTTCTCTATTCCGGAATCGTCATTTTTCCGTGTAAAAATGAATAATGTGTGTGTGTGTGTGTGTGTGTGTGTGTGTGTGTGAATGTGTGTGTGTGTGTGTGTGCGTGTGTGTGAGTGTGTGTGTGTATGTGTGTAATGCATATCGTAGGTTAAATCCACGAAATCGTATACCCGATTTTATCATGCATATCTCACATGCTGCGACTGACATTAGGAACATGATGAAAATTGCGTGTTTTCAAAGTAAGTCTATTCTACAATCTTCTGCATGTATCTTTTAGATTGGGTCCCATAGAGTTTTGTAGTATAATATGAATGATATATGATATCTCAGTTTACCAAGAGTAGAAGACAGATCTTTAGTAATGATTCACATCTACTATGAACATGTCACATAGTGTCTCCATAGGTAAAGAATTGTTATGTGTATGTTTTCCCCCAAATGTTTCTCTTGTTATTTTTCAAATTGTTGCCATTTATGTATGAATAATGTGATTTCGATTTGATTTAATAAAACATACAAATATAAAAGATAATAATTTCCCTAACTGTCCTTAAAATAGATAATATGGATAACACAGACAACCCCAAAAACTCACACAGACGCACACAAATTTTATTAGGATTCAAAACGAAATTGATAAGCAGAAACTATATTATGCATATTGCAGTTTTGGCTTGTTATGATTTGTATCATCTTTCTCACAATCTGTAGCCATCACTTTTTATTACCAAAGCTGCTGATAGGATGATAGGCATCATGGTGTACAGAATGATATCTCAAGCATTTATACGCTGCCCATTACGCGAGAAAGTCAATTAACGCGAAGGTAAGATTTTCTGGTTTGCGTCATACTGTCACAGTCAAAGTGCTCTCTTGAAGCCCCTAGAAGGTTGTACGCATGTCCGGTCCCCTTTGAGGCAAAGGACCGTTTATCGTTATGGTAATAATGACGATGATAATGATAACAATAACAATCTGATTATGATTACTATATTCTATCATCATCATCATCATCATCACCATCACCATCATTATTTCATATTATAGGGTTGGCATAGTATTGGTGGAGATGGGGATTGGGCTTTAACTTTTTGAGATGTCAAGAAACCACTTATCAAATAATAAAAAAGCAAACTATTCTCAGAGGAATTTATGGCTTTTTAGATAAAGAATTGGTTTTGGAATTCCTGAAACATCCAAAAGCACAGTAAAACAAAGCAATCACTACAATCGTTATGTTTTGGACATCTCATCCATTTAAAAACCAATATTCATCATATAAAAGTTGAATCCCTCTAATAATTACATGCTCTTTCATATTTCATAAGAGGTTCCTCATTATCTCACCAAAAACTGTATAAAAAAAAACCAACCACCTGATGTTAGGTCTCAACCAAAACTCTACTTTTCCTTTAAAGTAATATAAGTCTTAATAGTCAGTGAGTCTTGCCGAGCTGTGCTGTGTGTTATCATGCCGTCCCTTCCAGAAAGAAGCAACACAATTTGTCCCGTGGATAGGGGATAAAGTGGAAGCCTCGTTTGTCAGACTCCCACACGTATTAGATCCCGCTTCATTCATCTATCGGAAAGAGCAGGGTGCATAACCCACAGAAGTGGTCCCCCCCCCCAAAAAAAAAAAAAAAAAAAACAACAAAAAAAAAACACGATAGTACAATTACTGGTCCCCATGGAAGAGCCCCGCAGCAGCACTATATTCCTATCCATATTCAAATTAACTCTTGTTGAACCTTTTTTTTCAAAATTGAAAGCTACTTTCCCAAGGGTTATTATCACTCAGCGATCATTTTGACACTTATAGTACTTGTATATTGAATTCTTTATCATGTTATCGGAGGTAGTCATCCAGTCAAGCACATTGCTTATTTATGACGGTCTCCTTCACTTGTACTTCCAAATAATTATATAACTGTTCACACGTATGTCCTTTTGCACCTATTTTGTGTACCTGCATGTATATCTATATTATGTTACGAGTAAGATTAGTAACTCCTAGATTTTGTCATTTTCATCGTGTATTTGTGTGTATTTCTGTATATTTGTACGAGTGGACGAACGAAATCAAACTGAAACTGAAACTGAACATAATGAATCCAGATCTAGTGTGTCAAAGAGACGATACATGTAATACACATGAGTGAGGGCATGAGTAAGAGTTATCGACACAAGATGCCTTTGGAACAGTATAACGTCGGACTAGTTCGAAGGTGTGGGTAATCATACCAAGGAGTTTGCTCATACTAATTCCTGATCATAATTATGTGTAGTATAGCATGCTCTATTAAATCAAAGCGAAGAAGACCCCTGTTGTTTGATAAATCACCCTCATCACGAGTAAATGAATCAATTAATGAAATCTCGATCGGTCACCATTACGACTTAAACACGGTAAAAGAGCTAATTACCGGTCATTATACTTTAATGACCATGAGCAAAATTATGTGGTAGGCAAAATAGATGCCTTGTCACGTGAAAGCTCTCCACAAATTGTATGATTAGGATCTGCTTTTGTAAATAGTGATAATACACGGCACTTCAAATCAGTGAGTCGGCTATAAATATAGTTCAGGAGATATGCACTCTAAAGTGGGTCTTTGCAATTGCCTGTTGCATACATTTATGTGTTTGTTTGTTTTTTTACTTCCTGTTGTACCAGAGCATTTGGTTGGTTCACCAGGATCCTGTTTCACTATCATGACTATAAGCTCTAAATCATCCCTCAGTTCAATTAAAATGATCTTACAGACAATACTGTACGATCAGAAAGTCCTCAAGAAGTTGGGAACTGTTTTATTGAGCCATTTGAGAACACTATCTTGTCCCATCTTAGCCATATTTTAGAATCATGCATCTTGAATGTCTATGCATTCTTCCCAACTATAGATCTGATGGGAATGTGTCCTATAACCTTGGGTTCATTGTTTGGCTCGTTATAGATCCCATGTTTGTGAGTCAGGGCCCGGATGTCCAACCTGTTCAAGCCAATTAGCCAATTCTGTCCCTATGATGCACCGTCGACTTCTCCCACAGTCGAGCTACCAAGGAGACCGATATTTAGGGTCAGAATGAGGCGTAGTCCCGGTATGAGATATGACGTTAAGGCTCTCTGTCAATCTCGTGTCACCTGGCAAGATTAAAAGGGAAAAAGAGAGATTGAGAGAGAGATGAGTGAGATAGAAAAATAGAAAGAGAAATAGAGGAGGAGAGAGAGAAAGAGAGAGAGGGGGAGGGACAGAAAGAGAGAGAGGAGGAGGGACAATGAGAGAGAAGTAACCTAATAACGCCAGTTCAATCACTTATTGCATTAAATTTTCTTCAAGCTTTGAGGTCGTCAACTTGGTGGACCGCACCCTTTTATGTATTCATTCATTGTAACGTAAGGTCTGTTGTAGATCAAAGCTAAACAAGCGTCTTATATCATATAAATGTTTGAATGTGTGTGTGTGTGTGTGTGTGCGTGTGTGTGCATGTCATTGTATCGCTGTTGTTTTGATGAAGTGATTTCCACGTCCATAAACTATTTTAAACCACAAAACTGATCATTGATGATTGTATCTACACTGTCAAAGCAACCAATATGGGGAAATACGGCATTGTTGAACGGGAGAAATGATGAGGTGTTATGGAAAATTCAGTTTCACAACAGTTCTTTTCGTCTCTCTCTCTCTCTCTCTCTCTCTCTCTCTATATATATATATATATATATATATATATATATACATCGTCCTTTTCTCTTTCTCTCTCTCTTTCTATGCTTCTTCTTTTCTCTTGTACACAGCCTCAATCTACATTTATGTAATATGAAATATATGTACATACACACGTCTTTCCGCGAACAAATTGATTCCTGTTTGGATCACAAAAGAAGAATTAGAGGCAATCGATTTGTCTGAAAGGCACATTTCCTCCAGTGCTGTCTCGTTGAGATGAAGTACAATGAAAGCGTCCCTCAACTCAGTTCGTCGTCCATTAAAAGATCTTTACATCTAAAATTGGTTGTAGTTCCTCTACTTCTCTCCTCTCTTTCTTTTCAAATGAATTCAGAAAATGCATGTGTGTATACAATGTATAGGAAAGCCCTGTATATATATATATATATATATATATATATATATATATATAAACAAGAAAGGGAAAACTGACCAGAAAAAAGTAATAAATAGTGAAAACTTTGAGCAAAGAAAATGGGTTTTCATCGGGATTCGAACCCGAGACCTCCGGATTAGTAGACCGGTGCTCTATCGACAGAGCTATTGAAAGCCCTAGATCGGTGTTCTTCCCAAACCCCTAACTCTCTTTGCTCGTGTGGTCAGAAGATATAGTGTGTGTATGTGTGCCACACACACACACACACACAGGTTAATGTGAGTGTGTGTGGCACACATACGCACACACACATACACACACACACAAATCTGAAACAGGCATCTTGTTGAAAACAGAATACTTTATGCCCATTTTTCCAAAATTAACCATGACCTAAAACTTCCATCAGAGATGTCTTAAATGCATTAGATTCATGTTACGGCGGCAGAGGAAAGTGTGGATATCAAATCAATTCAGTCATAATTTCTTTTACGTGACCGCAACGAAAACAACATCGGAAAAGAAAGACTTTAAGGTTCTCTTCTGAAGGTCTAAACAATGAGGATAAAAGACACCCACTGCTGCCGGCGGGGACTCGAACTATAATATAGACTTCGGGATGGATAGTCCATGGTCTTAATCCACCAAGCCACATTAAAGCCACAACAACTCGTTAATGTTTCCAATACCACAGTAAAAGAGCAAATACTGCAGAATGCTTATCTATATGAGTGAAACGTTGACTCTCAGTGCTTTGATTCATCATTAAAGAGCTCTATCAATAACCAGAAATAATCTCCCGGCTTTAGTATCAACTCTGACATGCCATTTCTTCATATCTATATACCACAACCTTTCAGTGTACATATTACGTTTAAAGGGAAACAAACTTTAAAGATCTCACTTTCTTCCTTATCCAAGAGTTGACATTAACTTTCATATAAACCCGTGGGTGTATTATAAAGTACGTATGTGGGTGCGTTTAAAGAAAAATCATCTGTAGTGGGTAGAAACTTGGTTTTGAAACTGTGTTTTGGAGTTTCTATTTTGCACTGTTTTACTATAGGAATGAAAAATTTTAAAGTCTAATAAACGCAACTGTGAATTGTAACACGTCATGGTTGCGCGCGCCCCGTATGACCAATCTAATTGGCAGAGTACAAGCTGCGCATAATAAAGCGCACAATGGCATAGCCCGAGCGGCCCAGAAATACGCTGAGCTTCAGGTTCCAGGTTCAATGACATTTATTCCCAGCAAATATTAGTGATTATTATCCATATAGAGGATTTTTAGAGCCCAAATACAAGTGTTATTTTGTCGTTGCACCTCATAACCTCCAGCCCACTTACAAAGTTTGTTGAACTCGACCAATAATTTTTGCCGAGGCGACCAATATTTAAAATATTGGACGGCAAGACGGGGATTCCCCAAAGTTTTTTTTTTTTTTATAAGCTGCACCGTGATTGGCTGAGATATATACGAGATGACCTGAAATATGAAGTAAAAACGTCTCTGGTTGGTCAATCACGAATTAATTAAAATATCGCTTCTTCTAAAATTCTGTGTTTATACAAACAAATTTCATATATCAACTAGTTGAAATTGTTTTGCATACAATTTTCAAAATATCACTTTCATACCAGGAAATTAGATTTAGGTTTAATGAAAACAAATTGCATTTTTGTGTGCAGGCTTCGATTAATCAGTTCAGCGCTACTGCTAGATAGCCCGCGCGCGATATACATGTAGCCGCGGCCGCCGCCGCCGCTTGCATTTGCATACATGTTACGTTATGTGTTACTAAAGTAGGCCTACATATACAGTATGTGGACTACAGTACTAACGGCGTTTATAGTAATTTGATCTTTCACGATCTACGGTAGATGTGACGTGAATTGTGTCTCAGATCTTGGATACAAGAACATCTAATTCTGGTCTAAATTAACTAGATCTCGTCCTAACAGTAACATGACGGCTACCATTGATACATAGATCACTGTTTTATCAGGGAATGAAGTAGATTAACTTGCACTGAAGAGTGTACCATACCCCATGTCAGGATCAAGTACAGTAGATATGAGACCATACAGCACTCGGAGACAGAAAGGGTAAGTGAAAATATTCTTTGCTAAAATCCTCTGTAGGATAATAATGATAGTATTGGATGTCCTATTTTCGATTAATACCAGGAAATATTGGACTCGGTAAGCAAAATATTGGACTCGTCTTCGACTCGTCCAATATTTGTGCGTAGCTCGTCCAATATTTCCTTGTATTAATCTCAAGGCCATCCAATATTATATAAATATAAATACAAGCAACATGCGACCTATTTGAAAATGCTCGGAGCACATCTCTAGAAGTACCAAAACTTGTGACGATTGTGCCCTTAACATTATAAAGATGATGACTGGCGGGGGAGGGAACATACCGAATGTTCCAACCGAAGGGTTTGAAATGCTACTGAGGGAGGTTATAAGTCCCGAGACGACGTCGAGGGACTTAGAGTCTCCCGAAATAGCATTTCAAACCCTGAGGGTGGAACGTTTGGTACATGTTCCCGACAACAAAAGTCATCATCTGTTATATTATATGGGTTAGTCAAATACGTCAAATACGTCAATGTCAACCACCACCAGCACAACGCACTCGATCGCTCTGCGCGGGTCCTTCTGTCATTTTGTTCCGTGAAAATGTTTTCCCATGGGAGAACATTACGAAGATGTTCTGCCCATGGGCGAACATAACGAATGT
Organism: Diadema antillarum; assembly: GCF_040938485.1. NCBI lineage: Eukaryota > Metazoa > Echinodermata > Echinoidea > Diadematoida > Diadematidae > Diadema > Diadema antillarum. The sequence goes on from NW_027271720.1 coordinate 1,387,036, forward strand.
GCCTCCATCACCATTGATCACGTGACTGTGTTTAGCCAATCACTAACCGGTATTTGACTTACCCATTTAATATAAATGAGTATGGCATTCCATTTATGCAATACAGTTGTATCATAGTACATGGAAATACAAAACTGAGGTAAGAACAAGGACGAAGACTGAGACAGAGATATAAACAGACAAAAAACAGAAACAAGGACAGGGGCATACAAACAGACACTGCCATAGGCAGGGACATCAACCTGGACTTGATATGATTATCCTATGACAATGATAATAAGAACATGGGACCCAACATACATGTAAGTGTAATAACGGGGGATTGTCGAGGGTATATAGAGAATGGAAAATGGGAGACAGCCGTCAGGCAGTAAAGCGATACATGAAGCTAGAGTAATGGCAAGAATTAAAGAACGGGACAATTTAATCTATTCTTATTGAACCATGCTTTAAAACGGTGTTTCTCAGTTCGCAAAATCTTATAAACGCAGCCTGTAAGTCTATATAGATAGATCGATAGAATAATAGATAGATAGATAGATATCATGGATAGATACTCAGTATTGTAGATTGATGGATAGATAGATAGATAGATAGATAGATAGATATCATAGACAGATATTATAGATAGAAAAATAGATAAATAAATATCGTGGATAGATATTGTAGTATGATGGATAGATAGGTAGATAGATAGATAAATGAATAGATAAATGAATGAATAGATATCCTAGTTAGATAGATAGATATCATAGATAGACGAATTGATAGATATCACGGGCATATAGATATATAAATAGATAAAAAGGGAGAAAGAGAGAGATTCAGAGAAGGCGGGGATACCTGGATAGATGGATAGATAGAAGAGAGGTAGATATTTTAAAATAGACAGAGATACACAGACGGATAGATAGAAGGAGAGGGGGAGGGAGAAAGTGAGGGAAAGAGGGAGGTGCACTGCGTAACAAAGTTCATCCCATAGGCTGCTCTGATATCAGAACAAAATTTGATTAAAAGAAATCGATCAGATTATTCCAGGGCCTCAGATGGCTGCATATGTTATTGATGGAATGTTTATTTTTTCTTATTTTATATACCCTCGATCCCTTTCTTGTCTTGTCCTCCCACATCTCACGTTTCACGGTCTTTGTGCTTTGTTTGTTTTATTCTGTTTTACCGTGAACTTGTGCAAGTATGATATTTCTACATGTTATTATATAAACATGTATACATACGTCATTGTTAAATCAACTTTTTTTTTTCATGGTATACGAATTTCAATCGTGAACAAACTCACGGTAGATACTTCCCTCATCGAATTTGCGTTTGTGTATTTTATATTTCAGTATCACTGTAACTTCGTGACGCATTTGACTCACAATTTAAACAAAAATTCCATTGCTCTGTTTGAAGCCTATTCCCTATCATTCTAAGTTAACTTATCACAAGAAATTGAGTAAATGCTGTTGCAACAAAATACCGTACAGCTGATGTGCTGCAGTTAAATTAAACCGGTCTTCCGATCGTGCTGTGAATGAGGTTTGAACAGCCTTACCCGGATGCCTGGGCTCTTCTAACACCGATTTCTCGCTGCATCGTCCCGCCAACTGGTTCGAATTTCATTTCATTTCGAATTTCATTTTATTGTTTCTGTATGGCACAATATAATCAACTCTGATCACTTTCAGAAATAAACATATGATTCACAATAATTCATGGCTGATTTTGCACATGACAGGTAATCAAATCTTAGTGACAAAGAACAAAGACATAATGATAATAAACAAAAAGTCAAGGTACCATACAGGAGGATCCCCAGTAAGCCGAGCTTGATATTGGGGCCTCATACACAGATAAATGAATAAACAGTTTCAACCAACTGTCGGTTCACTTAACTACAACAAGACAAACTAGTTTTACACAACAAAAACAGTTACATAACAAAACATACACGGACATGTACGCAGGTGATGCTAAGAAAGAAAAATAAAGAAGAAGGGGACAGCGATAATGAAAGATGGTGAGAAAGAACAGGAGACAGAGAGAAATAGAAAGACTCCTCGTTCGCTGTACAATAACACACTGTGCAAATACAACACTATTGCAGGTGCATACACCCTGTTGCCAGGTAACGGCTGGGTGTAGCAACGTACGGACCAGTTACATCTGTATATAAAAATAGAGAAACATTCCATGGCATGCCTACAACAGAAGGCAGAGTACAACATAGAATGAAGATGCTTCAAGTAACAAAAGAAATTCATGTTCTGGATATGTTAATTAAGTCACTGATATTTAGCAACAAGCATATGTTTAACAAATCTTTTGAAGGAACCAATCGTGCGAATTGCACGGGACTGAGATGGTAAAGAATTCCATACGTCTGGGCCAGTGTGCCGAATTGATTTTTTAGCTAAACAAGTTCTGGGATTTATAAGATATTGGAGGCATTTCTCGTAGGGTAGGAGTGGATTTGTTTATTGAGTTGGAAAATATTCATGAAATAAGAAGGTAAACACTGAATGTTGTAGCGAAACATGAAGGCAGCAGTCTGTAAAAATTAATGTCATCAATTTTCAGAATTGGGGTTGGGGCAGCAATATAGCATACTTATGTCCTATGAATGTAAACATAATATATCTATTTTTTTTTTCATTCTCTGTCCCTCTCATGTAAACTCATTAACAGCAAATAACACTCATTTTTGTCATTTGCATTAAATTTGCCTTTAACCCTACTTCCACAATATAAGGGGAAAAAACATATCTGTAAATAGCTACAGAGATAGGCGTGGGTATAGCATCAGTGATGTCGAAGATCACTTAACATGCTTAAAGCTAAATGAACAATCTGTGTTAATGATATGTATTATGACAAACAAGAAAAATTAAAAAAAGTAGATGAGCAATCTCCCAACAACTGATCTGTAGTGAGACAATTATCATGCTTCTCTGAGAAATACCTTCCTCATATTATTTATCAAAGTTGAAAAAAAGGAAGAAATTATGCGCTACCCTTGGTCTTAATTGCTTTAATGCATGGGCGAAGATCCGCATGTCAACGCGTGTCTATGGTGGCCTAATTATCAGCATTTCATTCCAATGTTTTCTGGCATCACACCTCGCCATGATCTTGCCGATACTACCCACGCCTATCCCTGGAGGTGTTTATAGAGATCCCCCTCCCCCCTTGATGTCGTGGAAGTAGAGTTAAAAGGAAATTAGTGCAAACTATGAATGTAGACTTAGTGAATGCATAAACATCAGTAGACCACGTCAGGAAGTTTGAGGATGAGTACCATCGTTGTAATCTGTGTGCACTACCGTCAAATTATTTTAAAAAAAGCCCCTATAGCACCTTGTGACGTCACAGAAGTGGAATGATTTAAAGATTTCGATGAAGAGAACTTCACAGATTTGTGTAAAGGATAATAAAAGAGCGCTTACCTTTTTCATGCTGCCCCTAGATTATACTAGTTACAAGTCGTGGAATTCATATATGCCCCTACGTTCACACAAAAACATAATTTTGTTGAATTCTTTTAACACTTATCTTTTTTATCGTTCCACTATACCGTAACTACTGTGACATCACTGATTATAGCATTTTTATCTAGCGATGACGGCACGTGGATTTAAGAAAAAATTCTTGAATTTTCAAAGGATTGACCGATTTTCTTCAAACATGAGTGATAAGTTCTACTATATTCCTGCAATTACTATTAGGTTCACGCACATTTTGTTTGGAGAAGATTTCCATTTTACAGTTCAATAAATGTAATACAAGTACGCCTTAAATGTCTAGTAGACAAATGTCGAATATCTTGAAATAAAGGAGAGGAGGATTGAGCTATCATTCTTTGATTCTATTTCTATTTTAAGGCATAAGGATAGCATTTACAAAATTCAAAATACATTTGTCGTTTAATCTTCAATGGTAGGGTATATAATAGAAGGAGACGTGTTGGGAATGATCCCTTATAAACACTTCTTATTACATTCCAACGCGGGGCAATCATCGGACTTATGACACATTATAAAACAAAGGTAGAAGATACAGTGAAAAAAAAAATTAAAAAAGAGAAAGAGAAGGAAACTTGCATATTCATACACGTATCTTCAGGTTCACTTCATTCAGACGATTGGAAGATAAGAAAGACACAAAAAGGAGGAGTATGTTGCGTAGTAAGAGAAAATATGGGAAGGGGAAGATCAGAGTGACAGAGCATGTTGCATAAAGATAAGTGAGTTCGGTGCCAGTTGGCCTAATTCGCCGTCTAGATTCCTTTTAGAAATAACGACTATAATCGATACTGCGAGTACTACAAAAAAGGGTAATTCAACTGTAGAGGGCTACTCAACGGTACATAATTGTCAACAATGGAGAGCGCACTGTCGATTGTGAGGAAAGGAGAACTCGGACCTCGTCTTTCCATCGGTACCTAACTGTGTTGGCAACTTTAATGTCATGCATGACTGGGCACATTTAACTTTGAAAGCAATGAAGAGTTGCGCTTTTTCCAAGTTTTAGCGTTATCGTAAAGGAAAATTGAATGTCTTACTGAAATGGACGAGATCTGTCAATGAAAGTGGTCAAATTAACAGGCCCAGTCCGCACGAGTGCAGGTATGTGTTTGAGGTTTCCTCTTAACACTTTACGGTCCATAACCTTCAACATGATGGTCACATATTACCGATAACTTGGTCACTCCCACAAAGGCCAGCCCACACAGTCAATTTTTCTCTGTTCGTATTCAACACAAAGCTCGCAGTCACAGACCATGAATTGAATATGAAGAGAGAAAAGGGGATTGTGTGGGCTGGCCTTTGCGGGAGTCGCCAAGTTATCGGATATGTGGCCGTGTTGAAGGTTATGGACCATTAAAGGTTATAGGGAACCCTAAAAATAAACCTGCTGTCGTGGAGGCTGGCCTTATAGTTTGATGACAACATTCATTGACAGATCTCATCCATTTCAGTGAAACGTTCAACCTTTCTTCATGATAACACTAAAACTTGGAATAAGTGCAACAGTACAATTAAATCGTTTGTCGGTTTTAAATGATCTCACAAAGTTACTGATTTAACATAAGTTAACGTACTCACCATTCCTTTGACTCCCTAAAGAGAGCTTTTGACTAAATTAGTAATAGTAATGAACATTGATACAGGTTAGAATAACATTATGTTCGTTTAAGAAAGACTAAAAAAGAAATCACGATGACGCCAGTAGTCAAGCTCACTATGCCTAAAATAACCTCAAACACTGATGAAAATGGACTCTGCGAAGATGCCATTAATGTTCCTGTCTTCCGAAGGAGCAGTCGTCGATCGATATCACTCACTCAACTAAATTGGGATTAAGTGGACGCCCATCGTTAGCAAACAATGTCAACACTTCCTGAAGGCAATACCCATCTCTCGATATTAATCGATACATGAAAAACGACGTGAGCTGCATAAACAGGTCAATAAATCTTCATCAATATGGAAGGGCAACACAGGGGACATGCCAATTGCTAAACTAGGTTGTGATTAATCGATCGTTTATTTTTCGCATAATTCCCGAACAAAGGCCTGGCGGATGAGCTCATTTTGTGCCTTCTGGTTTCGCAAGACGGTTTCATGTTTTTATACATAGATGCTTAGCCTATTTGCATGAAACAAAATATTTAAGAAAATAGCATGTGACCTTTACAAGAGCAGCAGCAGCAACAGCAACAACAACAACAACAAAGCTTTATTAGCCGTATAATCATATCCTGGAAAGGGAAGTGAAGCGCTGAATATTATCTTGAAAGGCTGCATGTGTATGCCCTCAGACTTGAATACTAATCAGCACTGGCGTTGAAATTAAACAAAAAAAAAAAGACCTTCACGTTCGTTTAGAGAGAGGAAAACCTGTGGCTAATTAATGGTGAAGAACGGGGGCCGTTAGCATTCAGAGTCATTTTAGTGGAAGCGCAATTCACGGGCTTTACGTCGTTGAAGTAAATTAGGCCACAAATAAAGGGGAAATAACATCTCCATTGTCAGAAACTTTGCTTAATTGATGAGTGCCACTGCATTTTGATGACAAGATCTAGGGTACAGAATTTGAATTATGCACTCTAAACAGCTTCGTGACAAAAATATGATCAAAGCATATAAACTAGAATCGACATGACAAAAATAGATAGCGCTCATACATTATTTTGTTCAGGGGTTCAACTCGTTGCACACTGTAATACGTTGTATGTCTTGGGATCATTTTTTTATGTAACGTTTAATGAAATTCAATGTCCGTTATTGACAACTTCAGATGCCGTCCTTCAGGTGCTAATAAAGTACAATATTTGACCATGCTATCAAAGTAAGAACGTCTATACCTGCAGCATGAAGCGATTACTTAGTCTAACTTATCATCTTTAATCACCATCTATCATAATAATTATTATTCGATTCTTGTTAACTTTAAATAAATTAAGTACATCATCATTAGACTGTGTATAGATGTAGATATAGACCTACTGACCACTAGTTCTTTTTTTTTCTTCAAATTTACAAGAAATAAAAGGGTTATCACTGTAAGGATTTTTATTTAAGTACTTTTGGAGCCTGCAAAATGAAGAAGAAAAAAACCTGTGTACAGTCATTTCGTGCATGATTTTTAATTCGTTTATAACCTTCAGTTTTTTTCTTTTTTTTTTTCAAGCGGAAGTCCATCTCTTTTGCAACCCTCAGTTTTTCCATGCAGCGAAAGTCTTCCTTTTTCTTCTAAACTCCACACCTCCCCTTGGCCATAAGACAGCAAGATTCTTGAAATCTCATGGAGCAACCTCCCACTCCCTAAACAACAACAACAAAACAACAAACATAAAAGCAAAAAATCACACACACACACACACACACACACACAAACCAAGATCACGCTTCCTCTTGTCCTTTCTTACCTCAAGGCAAGGCCATCATTGAAGTGTTTCTCAGTCCCACAGTCCCTCCCCACACCTAGCTAATAGAAAGAGAGAAAAAACGAATGAGAAATGAAAAGACAAATCAAGCAAATTGCCTTTTGGCTGTTCTTACGTGTCGTGCGCCTACGTGATTATGAAACGTCCACACTGTCAGTATTGCATATCCTTTTTCCATCTCCCTCTACCTCTTAAACAAAGGCAAAGAGAAAAGAAGGAAATGAATACGGAGAAAACTTGTAAAGCGAAACAACAAAAAGTTATGCTTAAGCTCTACTGAATGAACAAGTTAAAATCTATTTTTGCCGTAACAGGATTTATTGATTTTTTTTTATAGTACTTTGTGAGTTTCTTTGTTGGTTTTGTTGGCCTTGTACATGGACAAGTTAGTATCAAAAGAATCGAGTCTGGATGATGAAAATATACAACTATAAGAAGTGTATTGACGGGCAAAGGAGAGACGAGCAGTAAGGTGTAAAGAAGATATTAACCCTGCTCGGCCTCACCCTTCCTGATAGTTTGCATGTTGAAGGTATGATTTTTCCGGGATTGAGCTCTTGTTTGTCTTAAGATCTAAAGACCAAGATGGCATAGCATTCAATTTTGTCTTTTATGTAATCGTTAGGTTGCGTACCGTCCGTGCCATTGACCGGAATACTGTGAAAATAGGGGGACCATGCATGTGCAAAGATTGCAAACAAACAAACACAGAACATCAGACAAACAAAAGACACAAAGAGCAAACGAAACGTCATCGACACATCACAGCCTCCCCGCCATCGATCTCTCCCATTTATACAAGGGGGTGGGTGAAATCAATCTTAACCAGTCACCGACGAAATGTTCACATCCCAACACGTTTTATACACGACGTACAACCTTCCCGCAGGGATGGGGTTAAAGAGAGAGTGGTCCGGGGATGTTCGAGCGATGTCAGGACAGTACCTTCGAATGACCCTCCATCGCGTACATCACTCGTCGCGCTTGACTTCGCAGCCAACCATGCAGCAACTCGCTCCAACATATAACAGCTATCATCGTGATTCCATCATATCGATTGTTTTCCCTCGCAATATCCCTCACCCTAATCAAATTCGGAGAGGCATCGGGTTGTGACGACGAAATAGTAGATTGATTAAAGAGTGAGGTTTTTGAGGGGCCTCTTCTTCTTCTTCTTCTTCTTCTTCTTCTTCTGATACTACTTCTTCGTCTTCTGATGACGAGTAAGTAGTAAGAGAAAGTCAAATCGCAAATGTGAAATATGAACGGACGCTATCAGGCGCGCATCACATTGCAGACAGCAGGAAGCAGGCCCTCCCCTGCAGTCAGTATAATCATCCATAATGGTTGTAATCATGGATATAGAGTCGATAATAGCGTTTATAGACTCAATGAGAGACTCGATGTTAGCGTTTTAATCTGCCTTAATGGAATGTGTTCTGGCGCGGGTACGAATCCCAGTGATTCTTACTGAGCTTATTGTTTGTGTAATCATGCCTTCCTCTTTTCACAAGCAAAATATGCCGTCCCTCGGATAATGGTACATAAAATGGAGTTCCCACATGTGAGAGAGTCACAAACCCACGCAAGTAAAAAATTCCGCTTCATCCATTCATTCATAGCAACCAGCAGGGTGCATAACCCGGTGAAGTTGTGGTTTAACCAATTTAGGTACATACAACTAGACCCCATGGACCCCTAATGCAGCTGAATGTGGGCTATCCAGCCATATAGTCACATGGAAAAATGAAAACAAACAAATAAAAAACAAACAAACAAACAAACAAAGTGGCATAGGGGCGTTGCAGCACGTTTTCATGTAGGTATCTGTACGTGGATGCTTATTTTCATACCATATTTATACGTAAATGCATACATATAAATATTTTGTTTACACGTACATAATTAGTTTATTTATACATAGATTTTTGCAAAATGTTTGTATTCATGCATTTATGTATGTACGTATGTACCACGCACACACACACAATCACAGTGAAAGGATGGATGTATTGAAAAAGTGTGTATACGTGCAAGTTTCAATGCCAATGCTTATCGAAATTTCGAAGGCAGGCGATACATCTATCAATATTCCAGATAAAGATTTTTTTTTTTTCCATTCTCCGTAAATTTCCCTGGAACAAATCCCTTTCCTCTTCCTGGTCTTCTGATTGACGTTTTCCCATTTACACTCCCTTTAATAATGTAACATCCTACTTTTCTTCGTGTGTATTTTCACATTAGAATTACATTAAAGATAAATCTCGACTCGAAGGTGATTTGATATGGGTATTCAACCTGTTACTGTTGTTATTACCAACAGCATTTTCGTGTCAGTGCTAAAAGCATTCATCTCAGCTTTTCCTGACTTTGCGCCACAAAGAAGATAATGCGAATGTACGCAGGGTGTCACGAATTGATGCGCACAAAAAGGAGGTAACAAAATGCTGGCGAATCCTTGCCTGCGGGGTGATGGGAAAATTGGCTCAGAAGTGGTTCCTAGAAGTCCTGCTCTATGAATACTTAATCGCAATGCCATTTGGATTGAATTGCAGATACCTCGTAAATATTCTATTCACATCTCTTCCATCAAGGGAGCACGGGTACAGATGGCTTCTGACTCGTGGATTTAAAATGGATTGCATTTAGTCAATTCTTACTCTCCTTTTTTTTTCCTTCTCTCTTTTTCATCTGCCTAATTTTATCTTCTTCGATCTTTCTCTCTCTCTCTCTCTATCTCCCTCTGTCTCAGACTCTCTTAATCTATATTATATGTTTGACTCTTTTTCTGTCTTATGAATTTCCAGTTTCTGTTTCTTTCTGCATTTCTCTCCTCCCCCCCCCCCTCTCTCTGTCTTAATTAACGATCTCATTATTCCTTTGAGTTTTGCTATTTGTCATCTCTTTCTATCTCTCTTAAATTTCGAAATCGTAAATTGCCCATATTTTCTGCTTCTCTCTTTCTCTCTTTCTTAAAATGTCACACTTCTGTCTGTTTGTCTGTCTGTATATCTGTCTGTCTGTCTGTCTGTATTTCCCCCCCCCTCTCTCTCTTTACTGCTTGATTTTGCTCACCAGATATTCTGCACATATAGTGTATGTTGATAAGCTCTGTTGATTTGTGTATCATAGTTTAGAAACATACGAAGTAAAAATCCTTTTTTGTGCATTTTCACTTCCAAGAGTCAATTATGTTTTTCTCAGAAAGAACAACAATAGAAAATTTTGTATTGACACGCAGAAGACTTGAGCATGGTTTCTGCTTCTTTAAACTTGGGAGAAATCCGTAACATTTTGTGATGCTATCACGATGTTGCTCTCATTTTGTTTGCTGAATATTTCTTTTTTAACTTACTCTACTTACTCTAGCAAAGTCTACCATAGTTACAATTATGCCAGTCGTATACATGTACACTCACTCCTCTTTCCGTGCAAGATACTTCAGCACTGGTAATATAATGATCTTGAATATGACGGTTTTCTCTATGTCATAATTATTCATTATCATTGTTCACACTTCATTTTCATTATCAAGTCATGTATCATATATGGTGCACTTATTTGAAAGCACAGGCCAATAGAATTATCCACTTACTCTTTAAAGGTTTTGTTAAAGCTGACAATTATCACTTATAAAGTTATAAAAAAAAACTATTTCTTGGTGAACATATGAGGAGGGACAATTAGAAGTGTGGACGTTTGTAAGAAAATCCACTAATTGTAATTCTGCCATCCATAAATTGATCATAAAGTTGACTTTAATATATTTGAATGGTAGCTTGCCCTCATGGGGCTGAGGCGCCACTGGAAAAAGAAAAGAAAATGTCGTTGACATTCACTGCCTTGTAGCTGCCCCAGTGATAATATCAGAGTTTAAACCAACATTCCATCCTCTCTAATCGTCAACTCCTCCTCCTCCTCCACCACCACCTACCCCCCCCCCCCCTCGAAAAATAGTTCTTTCAACTGCAACTACAAAGGGAGGAAAGGTTCATCGCAGGTTAACTAGCATCCGTATCGGCATCGAATAAGATGGCTGGTATAAACCCGTTTACATTTGCCGCAGCGTGTCTAATGCGTAGTAATCAATGTGTAAACATTTTTCGTCGGCAGCTCTGGAGGGTATTTGTGTACTGGACAAAGGAGAGGAGAAGGAAACCCACGTGACAATATATTATTTAAAGTGATGCGACCATGTGTGTGTGTGTGTGTATGTGTGTGTGTGTTTGTGTGTGTGTGTTTGTGTGTGTGCAAGCGCGCTTTGTTTTCATACTATATACTTTCTCTTTATACCAAAATAATCTGACGGCCCCATGCATGATCAAGCAATAAAAGATAATATTGGAGCCAAAGATTGCTTTCTTTCTCTAGGAAGTATTCTTCTCTCTTCTCTTTATTTCTTTTTTTTTGTAGTAATGTTTTTCTTTAATTTTCTATTTTCATTTTGGTATAAAAAAGAGTAATAACAGGCAACTACCAGCTACAAAATACCCAATTCATTATCCAATAGAACGTGACTTGGTTAACACGACACAGCAATAATGTCGCAGATATTAAGAAGCGCAGAAAACCGCAATACACGTATATGGATTAGTAAAAAAAAATCAAGAATCTGATATTTACGTCTACATGTCAAATTCCGAGATGTTAATGAATTCCCATCAGAATTTCATTGCATGACAATATTATTTGCGTCAAAACCTCTCAGTGTCAATGCAACAGGCTGGTCTAGTGAACGACCGCTTGACTGCAGCTAAATTTGAAAGCCGTTTTTCCTGAAACTGGGTATGTTTTGACGGCTAAATTTATTTTTTTGATTATATCTGTAGTAGATTTATTTTATAACACTGCACAAAATGTTCACCTTTGGAATCTCAGAGTCTACAGAACGTAGAAAATGCTAAATTTAACAGTGACATACGTGGGGTTGAGATCTAAAACTTTATCTTCTTAAAGTAATACAAATAACTTTTGGGTTGTTGTTGTTGTTGTTGTTGTTGTTGTTGTTGTTGTTGTTGTTGTTGTTGTTGGGTTTTTTTTTCAGCCAGATCATAGGTTTGACCGTGAAGTCTTCTGAGGCGTGACAAGACATTTCCTCCTGGGAGCACTGCTCCGGTCTTATTTTTTCCAAGGATTTAGGGCTAGGGGTATAAGGGTTGTGAAAGGGTCTTAGTTTGAGTTTGATGTGATGATAATAACGGTGAGAGTTTTATGTTTTCGGGTAGAATTTAATATGTTTGGCATTGCATGCAGATATTTCATGGAAGCTATATCGTCGCAGGGGTAAATTTCATGGAACCGTTCAGAGCGTGTCTGCTTTTATAGCTAATCAGGAAATAGAGGTAACTATTCATGGGATTCTACGAAAGTGTTGTGTTGACAAGTTGGTATAGCACACAGAATCACAATATGCTTCTCTCTACCGCATGATATTCCAATGAATATTTTTCCAATTTGTTTACCCTTTTCAATTTAATTTGATTAGATTTGACTCAATCCCGTTTTTAAACAGAACAAGTAACTATACAGGACGCAAACATACACGTGTTGAAAGAAACCACAACTGAATTGAATAATATAAACCATATATTTTTGCTTTTGTTAGATTTAACTCTAACCCTAGCACTCAACCAATTCCCACTCCCACAGCCCCCATAGTTTGCGTAATAGATTTTTACCGAAGGCAAATTCCAAAAACAATAATTATGATAATACAGAATATGATCTTGATGCGCCTTGTTTCCCAGCAAATGGGCTTATACGATCGAGTAACTGAAAAACAACCTAAAGGGGTCACCAGTCTCTTATTCCTGTATAGGTGAAGATGTATTTTGTGGTCAGAGCAAAAATAGCACTGACATAAAAGGCTAACGTTGGAAAACATGCTTTCATCTGAAATTTACGTCATGCAAAGCAGAATTAAAGAAAAGAATAGATCTACGACCAACACCACCCCAACAACATCTGAGCCTTTCTTCAAAAGTTTGGTTACACAAGTGCGTACGCTTCGTAGATCGTGTTGTTTTTAATCAAGCATGGCCGAGAAAACTGTAACTTTAAACATGTTTTGTACCATCACGAACTAATGGGATTGTCTATGATGGTGTTGAAGAGGCGGCTTAACTTTCCCTGCCACATGACACCTTCGGCATGAGAAAGTAAACATTCGCTGATGAGAATGTGTGTGTGTTTAATCAATATACTTATTTTCTTTTCTTTCTGACGCACAGTACTTCATAAGTTGAGTAAACACAGGAAAAAAAAAAAGAATGATGATAATGTAGTGGGCTTTTGTACAAGCAGTACCCGCCTTACTATTAAGGTGTAACATACACGGCAAAGCTGCCGACAGCATACTATTGGAAGATATCGCCTTTGTGTCTTCCTATGTCAACTGACATTTCAGGTGTTTTTTCCTCATTCTGTTTCTTTTTTAATTCTTTGTTCAACGATTGTTCCTTTTTGTATATTCTGTCCTCATAGTCTCTATACGCGGTCCCATGTGTATAAGGAACTCATGATTTAATTATACACAGCCATCGATGAGTATGCATTTCAAGTAAATAGCGCCAAATTTAAGACGGTGAAATGGTGTACAGAGAGTTCGATCACACAAAGAATATTGAAGAAGGTAGAAATTGCCAACTAAAACAAAATACAATAAGCAAACAAGAGAGAGAGAGAGAGAGATAGAGAGACAGAGAGACAGACAGAGAGAGAGAGAGAGAGAGAGAGAGATGACAGCACAAAAATAAGGAGAAAATTAATATTTCTAAAGGTTTATCTCCCCAGTGCTCCATTTCTTCAAAGTCACGACCAACAAAGATTCTTTTAGAAGTTAATAGAGAGGAGAAAGTTTGTAGAGGGAGGGGATATGGGATGCTGAACATTGGAAGAAAATGGGTAGCATAAAGGAAGAACGCTGGCGTGAAGAAAGATACCATGGGGGTTACAAAAATAACAACTACAGCTGACGACAGTTTTGGATACACAACCGAAACTAACTTCCTTACTTTAATGCAGCGCGATTTACGACCTTTTTAGGTGAGCCTTTGAAGTTTCACACAAAAAATCAACGAATCCCACTCCGGTCCCATTAGGAATTTCTCTTGCAGCAATTTAACCATAGGCGAACTCTCAAAGTAAACCTAAAAGCTGCCGCTGCTATACGGACAGTATATGGCTTGTTCCCAAATTCTCCGAAAGGGAAAATAAGTCCTTGAACAAACTGTTCTATAGCTGCCGGTGAGAAGGCTTCTTCATTCTCCACGGGAGGTGAATAAAATATAAGACGAAAGTAAAACGAAACATCAGCAGACAGTCGATGCTTGAAATGTCAAGAAACGCAACCTCCTTTCCGCGTTCCGGGTATGAGTACAAAAAAGGTATCGATCGCGAACCAGGGCACTACATCGTTACATGTCACGTAAGATCTCAAGAGGACGGAGAATTCGATTTTGCCAAAAAACTAAAACTAAACAAAAAACTAAAACAAAACAAAGCGGAATGAAACAAAGAATATTATACAAATAAAGATGAATAAATCACGTATGCACAAATCATTGCAGTTTGTCAATTACAACGATTACTGCAAGCAAAAAAAAAAAGAAGAAAACAAGCAAGAAAAGCAAGAAATGGATGAATACAAGGTTGATAATGTTTATAAAATGCAATCTTCTGAATTGTCTGCAAATCGTTTCTTCCAACTCTGAGCTTGAAGAACTGTTGCTTATACATTGAATGCAAATTTGGGAAGTAGAATTAACCTCAATCCAGTTTAGAAAAAAAAAACAACGGTAAGATAATGTTTGTTTCTGTGCTGGAAAACACTTTGCTTACTATCGATTTATGAACTTACTTGACCTCTTTTTTGTTTGTTTTACAACGGTTATGTTTTTGTCCCTCCTTGCTGGAAACTTTTATTTGCGAGAGAAAAAAAATACAGTCCAATTCCGAAGGTTTTGCAATTCCAAAGGTTCGATAAAATCCGCAATGTACGCACCTTCTTTTCATGTTTGGACGAACCTTTTTGCATTTTTGGATTTACAAACCTTTGAAATAACGAACCTTATTTCATTTTGTGATTAAAGAACATCTAGGTATATAGGGAATTTGGTGTGTTTCGAAATAACGAACGCCACCCGGGAAAAATAAAGTTCCCATAAGCTTTGTGAAGGGTGAAACAGTTTTTGTGATTAAAACTCATACCATGAGTAAAGAAACAGGATTGATTGATTGATTGATTTTATTTCCGCAAAATAAGATATGTACATCACTTCTTATTATCTATTCGCATATTTAGGCCCTATTCTTAGGTTGAGCAAAATGGCATCGAAGATTGAGTAGGTGTATGGATTCATTATTGTAATATATATATATATATATATATATATATATATATATATATATATATATACAGAAGCGGTTGACTGCAGGTTCATCCGTATTCATTGCAACTCTGAGTTTCATGCAACCTCCATGAGGTGCAATCATCAGGCAATTGCCTGATGATTGCACCTCATGGGTGCACCTGCAGTCAACCGCGTGAACTTGTTTCATTACTTCTGTCTGAAGCTCTTCCGTTGAGGATATCGAGCACTCTTCATAGTAGGATAGAATCACCAAGTGTATATATATATACATGTATATATATATATATATATATATATATGTATACATATATAAACATGTTGCGAATTCACGTATTGGCTCCAATATAACGAAGAATCAAGAAATAAACTATAGTAATGCATTATTTTGCCAACAAAGAATGAGTTTATTATACTCAAATTCGCGGTGGCCTCCACCTTCTTCAGGAGTTTCGAGTCTCCCGTCAAGGCTCCTGAAGAAGGTGGAGGCCACCGAAAATTTGAGTACAATAAACTCATTGTTTATTGGCAAAATAATGCATTACTAGTTTATTTCTTAATTCTTCGTTATATATATATATATATATATATATATATATATATATATATATATACACATCATATACGTATATATATATATACATCATATACGTGTCTACTTAATACTTCGATTTATTAGTACACTGCAGCAAAATAGCATTAAGAAGCTCTTGCAATATAGAATACTGATATGTATACATTATTATATACAGACATTAAAGAAGCTTAATAAATGATTTTATTATTTAATTATTACTGCTTTATGATTATTTATGTACCGTGTTCCCACATAAACCCTTGATTTCTCTGGTACTGTATATTATAATCATTGATAGAAAATCTGTATGCACAGAGGGATTAGGCGAGGTCTACTAGCACTCTTCGACATTATTATTGTTGTTACACAACATGTTTTGAAACATCATTATACATCCACCAATTAAGGTGACTATATGTTTTGCCGGAAATGGTTTGTTTCTCTGTCTGTCTGTCTGTCTGTCTGTCTGTTTGTTTGTTTGTTTGTTCTTTGTTTGCAAAACAACTCAAAATGCTATAAATGGATTTGATTGGAAGTTGATAATGACAAAAGGAGCAGATGAATACAATTTTGGTAGTGATCAGGAACACCGTCTGGATTCTGGGGATGCCAATGAGTTGCTTAGATGACGCCCAGTTTTGTTTTGTTTTTATTTTTTTTAATGACATTCGAAATTTGGTGATTTCATTCTTCATCCTGGCAAGATGAACATTTTTCATTTTGTAATCTTTAATCGTAATTCTTCGTTTTTCTTTACGTGTCGCAGTACTGTTTCTTGTGTATACCAACTGTTCAAATGGCGACAATGTGATTTGCAAAGCGTGTAATCGATATAGCTTTCGTTTTCATAGTTTCATGGCTTCAATGCGAATCGCCGGAGGAACCAAACGGACGTGTAGCAGTCTTGTAAACACCAAGATGTATCCATCGTGGTTACATGTTGGTCCCTTCTGGCACAACATGCTAAGAATTGATTGAACACCTAATAGGTATGGTAGAGTTTAGGTTGAGATGAGGCTTCAGGTTACCACTTTTTTTAAAAAAACATGAGTTTTTGAGATGCTTAGACACCTCTTATGAAATATGAAATTAGGCATACAATTCGAAGAGGATTAAAAGTTTATGGGATGAATATACGTTTTGAAATGGTTGAGATATCCAAAACAAAGTAATCTTGATAAAAGGTAGTGCCCGTCTTCCATTAGGATTGCTTTGTTTGTCTCTGTTTTTCGGATATCTCAGCTATTTCATATTGACAAAATGTTCAGAATACAAAAACGTGCCGTACGGCTTGTAACAAAAAGTGATTTTCGAACTCCGAGTCTACCTCTTTTCATTAAAAATATTATTATTCCTATATTTGAACTTGTGCAACTTAATGTATTGGTATTCGTGTTTAAGTATCATAAAGGGATACTCCCTTCCATTTTTCAAAACATGTTTTCCATTGCATACCATGCATACTCAACCCGTTTTAAAGATAATCTTCGAGTTCCAAGTTGTCGCTTAACAACAAGGTCTCATTCTATGCGATTCACAGGGGCGCATGAATGGAATTTAATTTCTTCTGATCTTAAATCTAGTACTACACTTACTAGTTTCAGAACCCTATTCAAACGCATTACATTAAAAAAATATCATTTTTGACTGAGTAGACTTCAACAGCTGTACTTTTTCTTATTTCTTTATCTTCGTTTCTTCACCCTCTTACCAATTTCTTGCATTTCATTTTTTTTACTGAGTGTATGCTTGCGTATGTCTGTGTGTATATTGTAACGTAATTCTGTATTTTTAATTTACTTTTTACAACAGAAATTTCGATATACTTAATATATGCTTAATTGCATTTTTGTTATTGATTGTTTAATTGCTGCAAAGGGGCCCCAAAACAAGCACCAGTTGCTTACAAGGGGTCCCGGCCTTTGAATGTCATGTCTTTCATAATGTGCAATTTCTTATGTTGTATCATACAGTTGCTGAATGAATTGAATTGAATTGAATTGAATTTTCAAAACCAATTTTCATCAAATATACTTTGAATTCCTTTTATAGAATTGCAATTTTTTTAACATTTCATCATTTTAGTGGTTTCAAAATTTCTAGCAAAAAGTTAAAAAAGCTGAATCCTAACCTCAACCAATAATATACCACTCCCTTCAAAGACGCACGCACACACACACACACACACACACACATTTTCAAACACAAACGGAATGATGAGATGTCGATATCATTATCTCTGATATTCGACCATTAAATTGAATCACTAAAAGCAGACATTGTACATTGAGGACAACTCACGACTCATAAACTTGCCAAAGAAAAAAAAAATGAAGTCATTCTCAACAACACAGACATTACAGGACATGCACAACAAAAAGAACGAACAAACATTGAAACGCAATAATAAAATCACAAAACCATCTATGATATGAATGTATAATGTCTATACAAGCTGCTATTAAGGTATCGGGACGGGGTAATCAAGACCCTTTTAGCTTGAATAGCTGTAAAGCTGTGCTGATAAAATAAAATATGCATTTCATCATCTGAGAATGGTTATAGTCAAATTTATTATAGTTTAATGAGAAACGTTGCCTCGGAAGAACTCCAACGAACAAAATTTCACACGAGCAGTTCACGCACACACGCACACACACAGACACACAGACACACACATGTTACAATGAGAGAGCATTTTTTAATTTTTAATTTCATGATCCAAAGAATTCTAAGGGCCTGTGTAGAGCTTGCATGCATGTAATTTTGAGCTATATAAGAACGTCCTTCAGAGGTAAATGAAAATGATTAGACTGCCTCTTGGAATACTTGTGAGTTGATTCGTTTCTTGGAAACATGGAGTCAAATGTCAATACTTGGAAAATGTATTATCACTGTAATTACAAATAAATTGTCCCAGCTGAAACAAATGTAAAAATGTTCAATTATCAGTATTCTATGACTAAAAAAACATGCATTTGAACGCCTTCTTTATCGAACAAATTTTGATGAGTGTTTCCCGATGCAAAAATCCCATAATTTATCAAAGTAATGTGAAATCAAGAAAGAATACGACTTCCACAATATTGAAGAGTGTCTTCAATTTGGGGAAGCTACGAGTAAAGGTGTATGAGCATCGAGTAATCACAAAAAAAAAGAATAAATAACTTTCAGATGCGAGTTTCTTCACTTTGTCTCCCTCTACAAATTGAATTTGTTAAGATCGCAAATGCTGATCTGTAAATTAGCAAACATGTCGGAAAAGGAACCAGTGGGACTCGAATCTGTCATCTACTGCTTTCCGGGCAGCGACACTATACCACCAGGCTGTCCCTGGTTGCCGGCAGTGACACGATGAACATGGAACAAATACCCAAGCTCCGAGATTCCGACAATGTTATGTTAAGGAGTCCAAGGCGGACAAGGCATATTAAATGGAATAACTTGGACAACTAAAATATCAAACGCAATCTTACAAATTTGTTTCTTAGTATACAAATGATGCACAGGATAGAGTGCGTTAGTGGAGATGTAGCGCACTCGAGGGTATTTACAATAATTGTGAAACATGCACGAGGCGAAGCAGAGTCCATGTTGCACTACATTGTAAATACCCGAGAGTGAACTGCATCTCCACTAACGCCACGAAATAATCCCGTGCATCATTTGTTTTATAAGATGGGTCGAAAACTAACAGCATTTTTCACGTACCTTTGTGAGTCAATACCAGTCAGCTACATGTAGCACTCGCTCAAGAATCGATGTCCGAAGATGTTCGTCCCAAACATTTACGCACGTCGCACTCGGAAATCCCGCACAAATAAGTACTGTACGTATAAGAGTATACGTACGCCACACATGTTATGCACACAAGAAAGGCCGGCCGGCAGCCCGAACTAGAACTTGTTTGCAGGATTGACAGCGCGTATAGTAGCGCGCGACGCACTTGTAACAACTGATTGAGTGCGCACTGCTAGTGTAAACATTGTGACGTCAGGCCGTTTATGTTAGTGAGAAGTTAATGCACGCACACGTGACTCATTTCAGCGCTTCCAATTGGCTACATTCTTGAACCCATTTTATAAACCGTGATGATATGACTGGCTCTCACTGCTACCCTATTTTCATTTCATTTTTATGATAATTTTAGTCTCATCAGTGTTATGCATTTCTAACAGAGAACTCGTCGAATGCAGTGTACACAGAACATTTAATATGTGATACACAGAGTCACGATTAAACAGGACAGGACCTGCTTTATTCAAAATTAGAAAAAAAAAGCGGAGGAGGAGTAAAAAAACAACAGAAACAAAAACGAAAAAAGAACTGCCTCTGTTATTTCACTGTTATCATGGGGATTAATAAACATATAGCGTATTAGTTGTAATGTCATTAAATGACGTGCTATTACACGACAATAAGGAATACTAATAGACGGACGTAATTGTGTTGAGAACTGAACTGGGGCAAGCGTCGCTTTTCGATGACACCGGGTAAACAGGACCTATTGTGTATGCAGTGGCTGTCTCTTGACGAAATGAGATGGATTTTGACGCACATGGCACAAAAGGATGACTGATCGCTTCAGAGCGAAACAAGACAACCATGAATCATTTGTTTCAGCTCCACTTCTTCTTCCTTATTTTCTTGATCACGTTGCAGTTTTGTATGACTTGTTTGAGAGGTGATTGTTATGGAGGGGGGTGGGTGGGATGGAGAGGGGGGCGAAACGACGTGAAAGTGCATCTTTTATTTGCATTTCGTGTCCATAATTCTTCCCCTGCAATATTCATGCTAGATGAAATATCACGATCGAAGGTACATTGTGTATTTCGTCTCATTCGACGCCGTGCCTGTGGCTAAAATATCTGCCTTGTCTAGCTCCATTCGAATTAAACAAAACAAAAAAATGTGACTAGAAGGGTGTATTTTGTTTGTGCGTATAGTCAATGATGCTGAGCATTGATTTGCTGCCTCCTTCTTGGTTTGTACAATAACAATCTGTGAACCTGTTGAAGAATGGTTGTATTTTCGTATTTTAATAAGGGTCTGCATTCTAGCACTCCCCTCTATCACCGTCCATTTCCAATAATGACTCTCTCCGTATACATGAGACTTACCACATTGTATCTCAGTTCAGAGTTTGCTTGTTTTTCATTACGCTGTCGTGATATTATGTGTATGTAATTATGTTATTATGATGTAATTATGTTTGTTAGAAATGAAATAAACAAAATAAGATGAAACAATATTTAAGATATCTAATATTTAGATATTCTAAATATTCTAAATGAGCACAATGACAAAGTAAATTCGGTAATACCATTGTCATAGTTGAACATCCCTCAGTGAAGACCCTTGAAAGGCGCCCTATATAGCAGCCCTTTGAAGAGGCGACGCCATGCATGAATGTTGAAAGCTGTCGGAAGGTGGGGGGGGGGGGGGTTAGACACGGGAAAAAAAAGTATTGTGGAATTCACCTGCCAGTCAAGTTGTCAGGTCATTTCCTCTCTTACTATTTTTTCCCCGTGGTGTTTTCGGTTCCGTTTGAGTGCATGGCTGTCTCCTATACATGTCATTGCAGTGTATTATCAAGGAGTGTGATACCTCCCTGGTATTATCATCCTCAGCAGGTGTTTCGCCGCGTGGAGTCTCGCGAGTGCATAGGAAGGAGCATTATCCTCCAGATTCAACCCCGAACAGCCGGCGGGCATAGGCTCTATCTGTCCCCTTCGATTACACGGTACACCCGCCACCGTTTTTTTTTTATTTATTATTATTATACCCTGTTGCGGGGTGCCTGGTATGAAACAGAGACGGGATGGAAATTTTAGACGGGAAAATGTGGAGATATACGGAGAGAACACACTCAAAGGAGTAATAATACTCTATAATATGCAAGCGAATACACATACAAGACACAATACGCACGAAGGAGGAGCGGGCTGTGAAAAGAAAAAAGTGATTCAACAATACCCTAGCAAACATATATCATTATACCAAAAAATACAAAGTCCAAATGAGGGGTAGATACAGAGAAGTATGTATGTATATAAAACACGCTATTTCCAGCCATAAGGGGAAATGCGGAATAAATGGTAGTTTGGGGGAATTTTGATAAAAAGCATGAAAATATTCAGAAAAACTGCAAATATTGTCCTTTTGAAAAATCATGCATTAATATGGGTTCAATGCAGAATTACACTGACAAGATCACAAAATGCATCTTATACCACTAAATTATTATGTCAATGAGAAAATACAACTCTTTTTTTGCAAAAAGCAGATATACCTAAATTCCCCCAATGACCCGTTTTCTATGCACATCCAATATATACACCAGTTTTTTTTTTTTGTTTTTTTTTTGCATCCTTGCCAATCTCTCCTAAATTGTGTTGATGGTACAGTCCTCAACCTATACACACTATGCCATCTGTGCCTTCCTGTGGAGTAGTCCTGAGGCCCCAGATCAACGATAAGGCTTTGGAAAAACATTGTCAAAACCTTAAGGGGAATCAAACATTTCCCCTCTGGAACGAATTCCCCTTAAGATACCTAGTTTTAAGACGTGTACTCCCCTATGGACGCTTTTATACTTATTTGCTTATCAAATCTCATATCTTATTCATGTTATTGTCAATATCAGTTAGGTTCAGGTGTGAGTTTCTTCAGTTGCGATCTTAACAAATCTAATTTGTAGAGGGAGACAAACTGAAGAAACTCACACCTGAACATTCACCCCTCTGAATAATATCTTTCTTTCATTTATCAGTTAGGTTGTTTTAATTCTTTGTCAGTTCGTTCAGCATGGCCCCTCAACATCAGAGAATGATAACAAGTACATTTCACTCTTAATTGCAAAGGCACCAGATATTTACCGTTGTGATTATTCATCGGGAACATTATATCTCTGTCTTAATATATACATTTCAGAGGAAATTCTCTACAACGTCATGTAACGTGTGAAACGCACACATTTACAAATTGCGTGCACGAGCAGCCTGTCTACTCGACACCGCCACTGTGTTTCGCTGTGCCCTCCTATCACAACCAAATTACCGGTCAACACGAGAGCAGCACATCCTCTTATTACGCTCCTGTCAATTGTCATTGAAACCGTGCTCCCCAGAGTAGCTTCATGGTCCGCTTTTCCCCTATAGCAAACTGCCGTTTGTTACAGAAAACCCCAGGAGGCGCCACCAATGCGACCAAGAGAAAATAAGCATTGAGGTGCTGTGGACGTGATCTGCCATCAACTCCGAAAATGATCACGGACGAATGCGAGAAAACATCATTAGTGAGAGGTCTCAGCGTCATTGCTATCCATGCTAAAACGGGATGGGCAACAGCCAGCGGGGAACATCAGATGATATCGGTATAATGATGTTTGAATATCATCCGAGCTAGTAAGCTACAAATGCTAGCAGAGGTCCGCTCTTCTGATGAGTTTCAATGGCATTTTTTTTTACCTCACGGTAAATGCTTGTTCGCTCCGTGGCTGAAAAAATAGTGGCGATATGTTTGTAATCATTGTCTCTGCAAATTACTGGATGCATCTTGATCTGGGTAGAAATTAGCCAAAAACGAGGAATAGAAGTATTGAATAAAGTTTACATCGCCATCGACTATTTTTTCCAGACTAGTACAAAATGCGAGTAGATATTCAGAACAGATCTATAACACAATGTAGTTAAAGGACAACTGCCGGTTCTGGGAATGGTGGTAGATGTGTGCGAATACATTACAATGTTTCATTAAACTTTTATTTTCAATAGGCATCATCTAAGCATTAAAGAAACGTCCTCTATTGAAATGAGGTCATTCTAGAAATTGATATAAAACACTTTTTTCACGAGTGGTAACACTGAGCTGTTGCAAACGTGATCAGCTGATGGACGTTCTAATATCAAGTCATTCAAGCAATTACACGGAATAATGGACAAAAATGATATCACATCACTGTTTCCGTTGACTGTGCTAATTTTAGTATGGTATTTCAACGAAAAACTGTAAGATGGCATTGGAATCGTATTAAGCACTGGCGTAATCGACGCTTTAATTCTTTTCAAGTGTGATACAGGGGCGCCTGAAAAGACCCATTGCGACTTCCTATACTCCAAAATCTTATCTGACTTTTGTTTGTTTTGTTCTCTTTTTTTTTTTTTTGGTTTGGGGTAGGTTAAAATCCAATTATCTACAAGGGTTAAAAAGGGAATCATTTTCTTCTTGTTAAGTCGCGTGATGGATTAAGAAAGGTTTTCATGAAGTACATCACACCTCTGCAGACGGATGTCAGAACTAGTATTCCTTCCTTTCAAAGACTCTGCATGTTCTTCCGCCTCCTTCCCCCCCCCCCCCCCCATCGCTTCCTCCCTTCTCCTTAATATCCACCTGCTCGTCTTCCGTCCTCTAGGCCTCTTCCCCGGTTTTCATCCGTATCAGTCACGGGGAGTTCCTAATCATGATGTCAACGTGCAGATGACGGCACTTGTCTTTCTCTGTCCCCTTCTGAGAACAGGACGGACTACGTCAATATGTGCTGGAAATATCATTCAGCAGTTTAATAACTGTGCCGCTAGTTGATTTATTGCTCGCCCTGAGCGTCAAGTGCGCGGGTATTAAGAGCAACATCTCGTGTCAATACCAGTAACCAAGGAATACTTAAAATGAGCATTACGTCTTCGGGCGTGAATGGGCGACGAATCATAATAGATCTGGCAAACTCCGCATGTCATTCATCCCATTTTTTCTGGTCCGCTCGATATCGCTCCTCGCACGTAACACCGCGCCACTGGGCAAGCACTCATAAACGGCGGGGTACGTTTACTGATTTCTCGCAGTCATGCAGAGCAGCGCGCCGGGTGCTCTTCACATCCGACCACGAGGCCCACTTGTGACCGAGATCGCGTCACATCCGCGTGGGTGGGTTTTAATACAATCGCATCAGTATACGCTTATCTATCGTGTCTATACTTCGGGATAAGAGTGTGACCACTGTTCCTTAAAGCTCCATGCTCCCTTATACCCCCCCCCCCCGCACTCTTGTCTCTCCCCTCTCTATCAAAACGTCTCTCTATCACGGATTATCACTTCATCGGTGCGACATATCTGTGTCACGCCAATGTTCTGCGGGTTCCGTTGACAGAAAACGATCTAGGATGAGCGCCCAGTGGCCACCACCTGCGGACGCGCGCGTCTCAGCAGAGGAATCCATTCGGTCCCAGACAACTCTGTACTAAACCACTATTAACAGCGCCCATGAAATCAATTACGTCCGTGCGTACCCCCATGGCTACCTCTTAGGTTTCAAATTCAAGAACGAATGACGAAATGCTGCTGCCTGGGGTGATGATGAAACTATGGCTCTGATTATTATTATGCTTAGGTAATATCTCGACAGTGCTAACACCGGAACTGTTAGTCATGAAAGATGTATAGACAATGTTACCCGTAATGATTAAACTTATGGTGAGAATAGTGATTAGGACAAGCCATGTCAATCAAATTTGGTACCGTCCATTGTTTATAAAAAAGACAAGCGTTATTACCATAAGCGAAGAAATGAAATGATCTTCTGTTGTCGCTCTGCGACTCATTAGCTCTGTTGTCGTTGCTTTCTTATGTAATATTGTTCATGTATTACGAGAAAATCAGTTTTAAGTAACCAGATTATTCGGAAGATTCCCTATTCAAGGAAACCCAGTAGGCTAAGGATGACATACTTTTCATGACTTCGCCTTCGCTCTCCTCCTTTTTGTATGTAGATAATATCTTATGTATACTATTCCTTACATGAGATCGTATATAGATTGATCTCGTCCACCATCTTTACCTAAACTACCCTCTATTAAACAAGATTGCACCTTGAGCTCTGCCCCCAATAAAGATCTTTCCTCTTCAGATACAAGTCTCAGGGGAATTATTTTCTTCGAAAATTATCGTCTTGTCATCACATTAGTATGAAATCTGCACAGACTAGAAAGAAAGTAGAAAAACATTACCGATTTGAAGCAAAAACATGAACTTAAATCTTCCTGCGTATGTTACTGATTTAGAAATCGTAAAGATTTCGCTATTTTTACTGTACAGACTCAACAATCAAATATGGAAAACAAGAGGCTGAAATCTAATTATTTTTTTTACCCCACCATATGAAATACTTCAAACAAAAAGTTTAAAAAAGAGAAAATCATTATAACTAGAAATAACAGTTCTAGTGAAATGATGAAATCAAATACCATGATTGTTAATTGATACCTCAGTGCTATTATTAATATGACCCCTACGGAACTTCAGAGGATGATGAAATCCCTGAGCTCTTCCGTTAGCTCCTTCACTATTATGTTGCATCTGTCGTCACACCGAAGGTGAAGCTTGTCGCATTTTGTAATGCCCTCTTATGCAGTGAGAAAACAGCCAAACGGACGACTTCCCTTTTAAGTGCTACAACTTTTTATGGCCTTTCCTCTTTTCTCCTTCCCCAACTCCTTTTAACATCGGAACAAGTGAGATGTGCTGTGCATGCGTTTCCCACCTCCTCCTCCTTTCTTCTTCTCCTTCTCCGTTTTCTTCCATTCGAGAACTCAAAGAAAGAGGACAGAGTCACATCCATCTCAACCATGCGCGACATATTCCCTCCTCCTCCACCGCGATCCCCACCCCCCCCCCTCCTCCTCTACGTCCCACCCCCTCCCTTGATTCTTCCTCGCCCAGGAGCACCACCACCCGATTGTGGAGAGAGAGAGAGAGAGAAGTAAAACGCGTCATGAATGCCGCACGGAATCAATTCATCGATTTGTGACTGACATGAGGATTTCGCTGCTGTTTGCACAGCTGACAATGTACCCCTTCCTTCTCTTAAATTGCAGATGCTATATATGTCATGAATCTTACGTGTATTTGAGATGTTTTGTTCCCATCTCTCTCCCTGTCTCTCCATCTCTAATCTCTATTTTATACTCTCTCCCTCGCGCGTTCCCTCAAAATTCTTCTCACTTTTTCTTTTCTCGAGAAGTAGATCACGCCAGCTTCGATCAGACGCGCAAATTACATTCTCTGCTCATCGGGTCAATACTTGCTCTCCCTGTTGCGTTGATAACGACTTTTACCTAGTGGGCAGATGGTAAATAATCAAATCAGTTTTGAAGCATCTCCACTTTTGATACACAATGATATACAAATGGCATGGCATGGTCATGAGAGTGATATTACTACTTCTATAGCAATCATCAGAATCATAAGAAATGCCGTGCTACTCATATCTATATTTTATTGAAGAGAACGATGACATAAAAGAGTTCATAATAACGGCTGGTACAGCCAGATAAATCGATCGGTAGACCGGGGTAGAAGATAGAGACAATGAGCTTAACTTTTAAAAAGGACCAGAGTGCTTGAAAAAAATTAAACCTCTTTCAAATAGTGAACTGTTTCTTAAGTATCAATAAACGGCAATATTACTTATTTGATGAGCAGTGGAGTACATTCATAAAGTAGTGCTTGCGCGATATAAATGACTATAAGTTTCACATTACCTTTTTTTTGTGTGTGTTCCGTAGACGATGGTTACACATACAGGTGTACATGTCACGATTCCGACGTTTTATCTCGTTATTACAAAAATAACCCGTCTCCTTTATACCACTCAAACTCTCTAATTAGGTTCATAGAGTTTTCGTCCTTTGTATTGTTATTGGTATATTTGGTATTCTTCGAATGAAACTCTCCGACTTCCTCAAACATGTCAAATTTGGCAGCAAATCAGAGTTCAGATTGCCGTGGCGTAGACGAAAACCTTCACTTTCCAAGTTCAAGCTCAAGTTTCAGTTTATTTCCATTTTTCGACAACACGATACATATCTCACCTTCTTTGGTGACAGAAATAACGTGAATAAGACAATGTTGATTGAACAGAGTGAAAAAAAAACAATATTTGTAGTTAAAACCTTATAGTAACGATACATTGTAACGAGTACTGAAGTAATCAAAGTGAAGTGTTAATGTGTATTATGTGTTAATGTGTATGTAAAATATAGGGATCGACACACTGAAAAGGAAATGCCTCTAGAGTGTGGGCTCCTCTTGGAATAAAAGATCGATGAAGAAATGTTTGAAACAGTAACAACAACAACAATAACAGTGGGACAAACAGATACCCACATAAAAAAAAAAAAACAACTGACAAACAAAACACGAACAATTACGAAACCTAGACTGGGACAACAACAAGACTACTTGTACGCTTATAGGGACAAGACTTGTCATGTGAAGACGCAATATGACCACGAGTCCAATGAAATTAGGAATTTGCGATAATTTTGCCAGACAAACATGTGTTTAAGACCTTCAAGATACCCATTTGCTTTTTCTTTCTGTCTTATAATTTTTATGCCACCGAGTCCTCGTAAACGAGTCTCTCTCTCTCTCTCTCTCTCTCTCTCTCTCTCTCTCTCTCTCTCTCTCTCTCTTTCTGTGTTTGTGTGTGTGTGTGAGGAGGGGGAGGGGGCGAGCTGCGCGCCTCTTTTTTTTCCGATTTAATTGCACGGGCCCCTTCGTGCTATAGAATCTCACTTGTCGTTGTTGAAGCAACTCGAGCGAATATAATATAGAATGACAGTGACTAAAATGAAAGACTGAAAAGCTCCGAGCCATATACATTTTCCACACTGCTTTTGCTCAAAGTGTGGATGGTGGGCAGGCATGATCCTCCTCGGCATTAATGTTAATTTTTTCTAGACCTCACACCTAAAACAACCCCTCGCTGTTCAGTACCTCCTATCATGTTCTCCGTACGAAGACTTATTAGGACACTAAAACGTTGTTTTACTCGCATGGTGGGCTTAGTTTTCTCGCAATTTAGCTACGGAGCCCGAGGCCGTAAATTTGCGCGAGAGATCGTGAACTTCAAGCAAGAGCGTGCAATCACACCAGGGACCCATGTCAGAACCATTTTGTGGGTAAATTACGATCGTCTGTGGGCCGATTCGACAACCGTGCATGTCCATGATGTCCGTGGTTATAGTGCACTCACGTCCGTGCATAAATTAACTTGTATCAATGCCATGTCCACTTTGTAATATCATGTGGTAATGCATCAGTACACACACGTACTAACTCATTTGTATCAGACCGATCCACTCTTTCTGAGATTGCAGTGGTATGAGAAAACAAACATCCAACAACCTCCTCGCCGTTCGCGACTTATAACGAAATGGGGGCACAAACAAACAATACTGGGCAATCAAACAGAAGTTAACTCTATAAACATGATAGAAGCCCTGCCTACCAGCGAGAATATGTCATCGGGACATTTATAGCTGAACTCTCGTGCAGTTTCATGTGAACAAACCGACACGTACACGCCGCAAGCATAAGTTGATTACCCAGTGTTTTGCGTCCATGTGAATGTGACGCTGTCACAGAGTTGCCTTTTCATAAATGGGATGCCTCTCCCCTCCCCGCACTCGAAAACATCAAGAAAGTATTGTAATCACAACGCAATTCCCCCGTCTGCTTCCACTGAAACTCTGCCCTTGAGTGTTTCTTGCCTGCATCGATTTATCAACAAAACAGACAGTCCTCATCACACACAGAGGTCGTTCTGCCTATAGCCCTTTTCCGCCTCTTCTGGTGTATGGGACGGTAACCTCAGGCACAAACATCTCGCGTTACGAGCTCGCTCTGAGATGACAAGAGAAAGGGGAAAAATTATCCTCATACTTTACCCTTCCTCAATCTTCCCCTCCCCCCCCCCCCCCCTCCTTCCACCTTACCCATGGTCAGACAAAATGCCAGTGAACTGTAGACAAAGTGCAAGTACCCAATGGATAAACACACTGAAGAACGAGTACACGCTCGTAAACTGTTGACATTTTGTTGACGGCGCTTCTTGGAAAGAAAAAATAACAAGGATATTCACTGCTGTCATGGTAATGGGGGGAAAAATTACAAAGCTGACAGATATTTCTATCTTCCTCCTAAATGCCGTGAAAACTTCAATGGGGATGAGCGCTTAACGTGGTGTCATGAAAGCCAGGCAAAGACGCATCTTTTATTATCAGCGAAGAAAAGCACTCAATTTCCTCTGAATTGTTTAAACACCATTTTAAGTGTCGATGCTTTCACTGCTATCATGGTGATTATATATGGCATCCGTGCTGAAAAAGGACCGGTTTATCATCTTTACAATTATTATCGTCTTTATGCTTAAAAGTATGATCATATTCATTTGCCGCGATGGCCATATCATTATCAAGTGTCAATAAAAACTTCGACCACAGCACAAAAAAAAGAAGACATTGGATACCCAAAGGGACACGAATGTGTCAGCGGTGATTTTTGTATCTCCACTGCGCTATTGGCTGATGCCGCCAATATTCAACAATACAATGGTTAATTGGATACATGCTTCTGAGAGATATACTTGGAGATCTTGTTGACTGACGATGCAAAAATACGCATTGCATCACGTTTTCCACTCTCAGGAGATAAAAACAGCTATTTGATTTGATTTGATTTAATTTGATTTGATTTTGGTTTATGTATTATCATTGTACATGCACTTACATGTACATGTAAATATGCATACATAAACAAGTTGTTCACAGAATATTTTTTCTTCATTGCCTGTACACAATGTACAGCAAAAGCTATAAAACAGCTCAATGTAATTTGCTTTGATAAGGCAAAAGAACCCTATCTTTTCATCTGCAACAGACCATAACAGTTTTTGAAAATGACTAAAACAGAAGAGAAAAGAAAGTAATGTGAAAACATGGGGGCGGAGGGACTATAGTCTAATTTCAGCGAACACTTTGGAATGACAGCTTACACTTGATTTCGAAGAACAAGGTTGTTACAATTACCTGAAACCCTCGCATGTGTCTTGGTCGGTCTGGACATTAATGTTTGAACGAGCAAGCGTAGTGATATTTTCGTAACATTTTGAAGGCGATATATCTTAAGGATAAAAAGACGGAAAGATTGACAGAAGAAGAAAAAAAAACATGTGTGGTTATCTCACTCACGCTTTTGAGCAATTTAAAAACACGAGGTCAGTCAAGCATTTTGATGATTTGAATCAATTTGCCTCGCTCTTGTAAAAAGTAGTAACAAAGTTTTAATCCGTTAAAGAATCCATCTTAACATTTAAGAATCCATCTTAGCATGCAAGCAGAATGCAATATTCCAGGTCTAACCCTTTTGTCTCATCCTTCGTCATCAGATATTCCATCTCTATTGCTCAAAATGCAGGAAATACACCCAGTGTATTGCCATTGTCTTTGTGCGGTCTCATATCCAGTCGCCTTTTAGATTCATATAAATAATGGATTACATTCTTCTTCTTCTTCTTCTTTCTTTCCCAACCATGATCAAGGTACATGTATACGCTCTCGACGCCTCGGGCACGCATTAATTCGATATCATAATTCATTCAGTTCCTGTTTGTTGCGTGGTTTTTAATTGTTACTCGATATCTCACTTTCAGCGCTCTTCGATCCACGTCTGTATAGTCGCATGTATACGGAGGAGGGCACCAGTTTTTAGTTGCACCTTATAATAGCTGACAAGAAAAGAAAGACATTATAGCTGCATATAAAAGATTTTCGTCCCAGTCAAGAATAGGACAGTGAGTAACTCCATAGTCTCAGTGCACAGTCTTTTATCTAGCGGCTGTGAATTTATCTTACATACAAGTTGTGTGTGTGTGTGTGTGTGTGTGTGTGTGTGTGTGTGTGTGTGTGTGAGTGCGATTGTTTGTGTGTGCGTATAAGTGTTTTTGCAGATAGTCTTTAAAAACAGACAGTCCACAAGTTGCTTCGGCTCTTCATTCCTTCTCGCGTAGCGGTCAGGTGTTGTGTGCAAAAGTAAGGACTAAACTTCAGCTTGCAAAGAGAAAAAAAAAACAACAGAATTGTAGCTGTAAATTAGTTTAATTCCCCTTTCGCGACGCTTAACCATCAGTTGAAATGAAAATCTGAAAATACAGCTTACGTGTGTATTTCTTGTTAATTTTCTTATAGTTTTATGAGAAAAAGAAGTGCAGGGTTCACGTAGACTTCATTCATCCATCCATTCATTCATTTTATTTTCATTTTCAACAAACCACATCGGTGTAATACAGAACATATAGCATGAAGAAAAACCATATGCAAAATTATCTTACATCGAAATATGATATAAACGCAATAAATTGAGAAGGCTGTGGATGTAGGCTTTACTTACTACATGATGTTAAAAATGAATTGCATTTGAATCTTGAGAAGATTCTTGCAAACTTTAGGCAAATGACCCACGCGGTGATTTCAAATCAAGCCTGAAAAAAACAACAACAACAACAACAACCAAGAACAAAGAAGCGAGTAGAATACAGGAGGGAGAAGTCTGCGGGGGGAAAAGAGTATTTTAGCGAAAATGCTTGAACGCTCAAAAATGGCTTTGACGGGAAAGAAGCAGTGAGAGATTTGCTGCGATTTCTGCAGATGACGCATGGAGCGTCTTCCGAATTGCAGATCGAATGCAAATTAATCGCAGTCAATCCCAGTATTAACTACAAGAACGGTCTTTCGGATCTCATCTAATTTCTTGGATGTACAAACAGACATTCTGTCTTTCTTCTTCTTCTCTTTTCCCCTCTTTCTTTTCAGCATGTAAAGGATTGTTTTGTCGTTAAACATGAGATGCAAACAAAGTGGAGCTTTGGAACAGTTTTTTTTTTTGTTTGGAAATAAGGCAAGTCTATTCAGAACGCTTTCTCCAGTCCCTGAAAATAACTTCTTTCTCTGACTTCTCTCTTTATTAATGTGATACATAATGATCATGTAGTGTACGAGTAGAGTGTTTATGAGTGATAGTATACACCATAAGCAATAATCTTAATCACACAAAGCACAACATTATTTTGTGTAATACGTGAACTTTGATAGAGAATTTACATTATTCTTGAAGATTTACATTTAGGCATATATTCATTGTGTATTTTTATATGTGGAGAGAGAGAGAGAGAAAGAGAAAGAGAGAGAAGTTTTCCTCTTTTTGCTCCACTTTTCATTCCAAATAAACTGAGTCAAATCAGTGAAGTGCCTTTGTAATAATAGAGATGGCATTAAAATGGAATATTATACAGATATTACCTTGGTGTAAGATGTTGGCGTGATATAACACTTCACGGGCAACATTGACGGGACTTGTATATATCCTCCTATAGATTCTCTCGAGGGAAATATTTTACTCTCAAGGGACTGTCAAGTGTTATATCACAACGAAAGAAAAGGCAATATTTGTTATATCACATTCATTCTAGCTCCGTCGACAGCCGGAAAAAATTCTGGAATAAAATTACTTGACAATGACGTCACTGCTCTCAATATAACATTGTGGATCCTCACTGCATTAGTCACATGATTGCATTATAACCAATGAACAATTACCAAAACCAGCACTTATGTAGAATATTGGCGATTCGATTTAGTTTGCATATTATGCAATTTCAGTGGCCTCCGGTCACCGGGCCACCGCTCTTTGTCGGGCCCTAATATGAAGGGCTTGCTTCCAAAAGGCGCGAAATCCATTGAAAAATGATGGATTTAGCGCCTTTTGGAAGCAAGCTCTTCATATATACAATTATATATAGATTCACTGAAACAGAGCTTAGCCGCCACCTCCTGTATACGGCTACTGAATCCCAACCCAAGAAAAGCCAAGTTAACGTTAAAGAACTTGTGCATAGCGGCCACTTGCCTAAAGCGGCCCGGGGCCATCAATACCGTTTCCCTCGGTAGATTTGAACCTGTCTGTATCGGCTAGATCCATGACGGAGACTCAGCCTCACCGATAATTCAACGTGTTTTTCTGTTTTGCTGCCGTGTCGGATCATTCATGGTTGACACTCCAGTGATCGCCATCGCTGCATTCATCCGTCATTCAATCATAGTAATGCATTTTATGTAACAACTTGATCATTGTTCATTGCTTGAAACACGCGGATATAATACACATGTACAGCGGTATACAGCGGTTATACTACATCGTAGGCAATACAGTCAAAATGTCGGACAACCTGTCTATAGCGGCCACCTATCTAAAATGGCCACTTTCTATAGGTCTTCCTTGGGAATATGTACATATATATATATATATATATATATATATATATATCCGGAATAAACAGGTGTGCGTGTTTTCAAGGTACGCATAGTAGATATGCAAGTTGTGACACAAGTTTCATATCTAACGTAGATAAATTTGACGTCTGTGTCTGTTGGATGCGATTGTAACTTCAGATTATGTGGGCAGCAGAGTTGAGAGCGTGCATGTTTGTAGTGTCATTGTCCTGCAATGTCACACAAACACATAAATGTCGAAATGAATGGCACTCAATTTGGGTTAAATATTCCTACAGGTATTCATCTTGGCATGAAAATTTAATACCGCAGTATAGAGTTTCATATCTACTGTGGATTGGATACACTTAGGTCACGTAGGTGACGTATTTTAATTTTACAACCGCAGGAACACAAGACACAGGACTGTGGAAGACAGCATTGAATTCAAATACGGTAGACAAAAGGAAATAGAGAGACAATGCGAGAGAGAGAGAGAGAGAGAGGGGAAGAGACAGAATAAAAGAGGCAAATCAGGAATATGAAAACGGTTGGGGTTGAGTAGGAATATTTGGCTTTGCAAAGTTATCGTTGTGTCTGTGTGGCCATTTTGTTTTTAACCATGAAATTTGTCATCTCGCCATCATAACCCTTAATATTGAAAACGAGTTGATGATAGTGTTATGTTTGGCATGTACTTGGCTTCTGTGTCTGCGTGAGAATACTACCTCAAAAGTTCGTTAACTTTGCCGCTTTAATATAATTATGTATGTCCATCGTAGAGTCTTTATGTTCTGAAGCTTCATAACCACACAGATCAAATCGTAAGGTTTCCACACCCCCACACCTTTAAAAGAATAATCATAATAGAGAAAATCAACTTCCCAATTGTAAGGACAGTACAAAACGAACCCATCATCCCCTCCCCCACCCCCAAAAAGTCAGCATTACGCATAAAAAAAAACATTGATAGTTGGATTTGACATACGCATTTCACCTAGATTTTTGTTTTAAAGATTATGAACGACGTGCCAGTCGTCTCACTCCCACGTATCCGATTTTATTAAAACTCAAGTGACAGGAAATAATGAAAGAACGCGTCTGCCTTACCACATGGGGTTATAAACAATCATGGTGTCGATTCGTAAATCATGTGCCGTTTGCATATTCGTCCTCGGGATGTGGTGTGAGCTGTACAGTGTGGCACACTTCGCTGTTCATCTCTTTTGCTTCTATATTATTTAAGTTAACCCGGGAGAACATGGGGTCTGTGAAGCAAAGAGTATGGAGTTTTCAGCATTTTGTATAGAAAATGGGACGGAAGGAATATTTTGCCAACCAGATGTACCGTATGTCCCCCCCAAAAAATTACAACGGGACCCTCCGAAATAATATCTTTAAAAATAGTGAATCAATCTAAATACAAATTCAGGGTATGAAACTACAACTCTTTGCCCATTTGATTTGCTTCAATGGTCAAAGAGAAATAAGGATTTTTGCAGAGGATGTCAGGAATCTCTTCCCTCCAAGTTCTGTCTATTGTATTCACATACAAATGCATCGAAGTGCTAAACTTGGAAGAAACAGACTCATGACGTGCTTTACAACAATCCACATTAAATTTTCTCTGTGACCGCTTAACCAAATGGAATGGGGTTTTCTGCAAAATAGAGCTAAGATGTTATACTTTAAGACCTTGAAGTAGCATTTAGACAATTTAATCATATTGGGTGTTATCAATGTGAAAATCTGATTGTAATTTTTCGGGGGGACATACTGTACTCTGTGTTTTCCGATTCGTTGCATGTATTGAAACACAGAGGCAACGTGTAGGCCTATACATTGTGACTACAATTTATATGGACGGGAATGTGCGGACAAACACAAATAACAATTGATGCCCACATCTTGTATATGCAACGTTGATACTGCATGATAGGCATGGCATACATTGAGCACGTGGAGAACACTAATCTTTGTTTATAGATATCATGGCATAGTCGGCTCTTATTGACTTTTTGTTGTCTATTAGGGACATGGTAATCAAACGCTCTCATTAAATGGGTGGTATACATCGGATACTTCGCCTTTAATCTGCTGCTCTTTCTCCACGAGCAGGCTTACATCATTGCGTATCTGCTTCCTTATTGATAATCGGCTATCGCCGAGAGGGGAACGACTTCATCGGAGGATGTTGCCATGGCAACTACTGATAACCAAGAACAATCCGGACGATCTTTGGATATTACTAAGGGGTATATAAAAGGCACGGTTCTATAGCGAATAGGAATTGAAATCATGTTCCCTCCCACCAGGTGAAGAATACACAACGCAATCGTTTCCATGCATGATCTTTCGTGTGATTATATACCGTAATGGTCATATCGACATATCCATATGCACTGCCATTATTCTGTGACGTCGGCATGTTAGATAACACAAAGGCACTCATGTTTGCGGTTTGGAGTCTTAGCGACATAAGTCTGCGTGGCACATATTACATGGCTGTGAATTGCAGTAAATGACAAGACGTTATATACATGACACTTTTAGACTATAATCTCTGCTCCCTGGAAGAACATGGAAAGTGCAATAGAAGAGTGAATGACCCCAATTTGGGAAAAGTAATAATCTCCTACTTCTTCAAAGAAAAGGGGGGAAATGTTGCACTCCAAAAATACAGGCAAAACTATCAATAGCGGCCCACCAAGGGAGAAAAAGTGGTTGTTATAGATAGATGACCGTTGAGACAGGTTCAACTAACATGCTCTTTCTCTCGAAGGGAATTGTTTTTAGTGGCCGTATACGGAAGGTGGCCGCTATATACAGGTGGTCACTAAGACAGGTTTCACAGGCTGATATCCTTAATTCTGAAGCTCTCATGATAGTGTAACTTTCATCGACGTGGCATTATAACTCACAAGAAAGGCATCAATGAATAGTCTTTGAGAAAAAAAAAAATCAGTTATTTTTAGAGAGGGCCTCAGCATGTCAAAGTGGCCGGAAGAGGCCTTAAAACTAAACGCCTTAAAGTAGTTCTTCAACGCCGCATGTTAAAATTACAGTGGACCTTTTGTTTTTTAGCTCTTCCCCTAATTGCACATATCGACAGAATGATCGATTTACGCACCTCATCGCTGTATATACACTGACTAAAAGACTTATCCAGGTAAACTTTCATCAATCATGATAACAGAGTCCCTAAAACAAGGACGTTCCATGTGTTTAACAATTTGGAATGACGCACATCACCTCCTTGTTCTCAAAATATTTTTATTCACGGACTCCTGATACTGATATTTTCCCTTCAGATATAACACCTTGTTTTTCTTTTTTTTAATTTTGTTTTTTGTTCACGTATATTGAGAAAGTAATTACCGGCAGAATTCCTTTAAAAAGGTAAAATATTTTCAAAACAATCCAATTCGTATCGTCCAGTGTAGTTATTAAAGAGAAATGGGATATACGGGTATATAATACTATGCGTATGGACTTCAGATTGGATTTAGCACTCATCTCTTTGTTTGAGTGTTATCTCCTCTTTAGAGTATCTTTGAAATTTAATTACCTGACCCTGAATCCCCCTGACCCTGATTGTGGTGAAATTTGGAAGATTTCAGAGAATTTCAAGATGTAATGAATGATCAGAATTGGATGAATTGAAAAAAAAAGAATTTCTAAAATTTCAGACATGACGGGTATCAACAATCTTAAATCCATACCCCTGCAGCAATTTTTTTTTGTCTTGTCGTTGCATTAATGAGCAAAAAATCTTGTAACCAAACGCGAACGAATCGACAGTTATTATCGTGTACAGCACACCAACAAAGAGAGCATCATAATCATGACAAATCAAAGTGTGTACAGTTTTCTATTACATTTATCCCTTTACAGTTCATTCTGTCGTATAGTTTACAATATGTACGCCTATTTGCTTATGTGTTGGATTCTAAAACTGACACAGGCCTTTGATAAAGGAATGGTATAATTTTGGTTGAGGTGAGGGATTCAGATTCAAAAATAAAGTAAAACAATAGTGGTCCTAATGAAAAAGTGGGTCCCACCTTTTGTTCGGACCGTTTTGTTTTTGGATATCCCAGCCATTTCAAAACCAATCATTTTCATCAAATAAACTCCAAATAAACTGAATTCCTTTTAGAACTATATGCTCTTTCGTATTTCATAAGAGTTGTTGTTTTGTTTTGTTTGGGGTCATCTCAACCAAAACTATACCATCCTTTTAACCTTGGATTCTAAATAAAAACACTGTTGTCGTTGTTGGCTTTTTTTCGAGGCACTGAAATCAGAGACAGTGACTGTTGCGATCCTGAGAGACACAGGATGTGTAAGGACTGTTAGTGATTTCTGTCCCAACTATGCATATCCTTGTCCTCCTACATCTGTCGTTGCAACAGTTGATGTTATACAAGACCTGACTTGTTGGTTTGTTTTTCTTGCTCACATTTCAAAAGTGGTAAACAACATTTATGTATAGGAGCTCAGTCTGTGGAGTGTTTCGTTTCTTTTTGTTGTTGTTTTTTCTTTCCTCAAGAGGTTTACAAAACGTGGTTTTGTAAGTGCTATCATATTGCATTTCGACCGGCCCTTCTTTTTTTGTTTTTGATAGTTCCTTCTAAAATGGGGAAGATCGCCCAAAGCTTACCAGACCTTGATGGTCCATTAGCTCTCGAACTCTGAAGTGTCTTGTATATCTCGCCATGATGATATTGTGTTCTCATCGAGTATGGACAGCCATGAGTTAATAAATGATAAAGCCCTTTCGCAAGAGTGTACACTTCCCGTTCTTTATGTCTTTGCATTGTTTTCCCCCTTTTATTCTTTCTTGGTTATTTTTTTTCTTCATATTTTTCATGTACTGAAAAGAGCATACAATGGCTTTGGAAGATCTCCCTAGTGGGTTTTAGAGTGGGGTCGAAATCTGAATGGAATTCTGCCCGAACTTGCTAGCAGCTTTTTGCAG
The DNA here is from genome assembly GCF_040938485.1 of Diadema antillarum. Classification (NCBI taxonomy): domain Eukaryota; kingdom Metazoa; phylum Echinodermata; class Echinoidea; order Diadematoida; family Diadematidae; genus Diadema; species Diadema antillarum. Next base: position 1,426,013 of record NW_027271720.1, read on the forward strand.
TTAGCGATCAATTCTTGTCGTGCCCCATGCACGTTAAACACCTTATTCATCGCTAACTTCTCTAAAGTTCCTCCCTTTCTTTCCTCTCCATTACTCTTCTTCAACTCGTCGTGTTCGACTGGATTTTTCTTCCTTCCATACTGCCCTCGTTTCTCGCCATCTTCGCCGAAAATAGAACAAGGCAATATGACGCGAGCATGCAGGCATTGATTAGCTGGATGGGCACAAAATTCGCTTCATGATTAATCGCCACTGTCGAAAACAACGTGTTATTTTGAGGCAGCCCAATGAACCAGAATAACTTGCTCTCTTGAAAAAGATTATCGTGGTCATATCTATTTTACCTGACATTAAGAAACGCGAGTGATCAATAACTAATAGGAGTGCATTAAGAAATCCTCCCTTAATAAAGTACGTAGATGAAAACTTTGAGAAGACTGGAGGGGAGGGGGAGTGGGGATTGGGTAGGGAGATTTAGTTGATGGTGGGTGGTATTTTAAGGCTACAAAAAGGAGTAGGATCTTGAACCCATCATGGTCCAAAAACAACATTTCCGCGATTTGATGCTTTTTCTTGTAATCATAACATTTTTTATTCACTTGCGGTATTTCAATTTTGATAGGGCCTATACCCTTCTCTTTTATTCGATCCCTAAATTGGTAATACCATTGTTTATTTCTCTTGTAGAATTATGACAATCTTTATGATAAGTTATTCAATTTCAAACTGATCATTTAATTGGCAATATATTCTAGAAAATTCAGTGTATGTTGTGAATTGGCATTTCTACATTTTTTTTAGGGGGGGGGGGAGGGGAGATGAAAGTCTTGTAAAGATTCATTGAATTTAATCTGCTTCATGTAATCTTTCTTCAATACTGCAGGATACATAGGAAGATCCAGCGATGCCAATTTAAGGAGCCAAACTGATCATTCTTATGGTAGAATTACCCCAGTAAAGGGACGGTTATAGGCTCCGATTCGTACACTTACAGAGGAATTCCAGTCCAGCTATAAGTTAATTTTTGTTTCATTCCCATCTGAGAAGATGGCTGGATAACCCATATTCTGCTGCAAAGCTGGTCTTCCAAGGGGTCCAGTTGGATGTAAGGCAGGACCACTTCACCGGGTTAAACACCCTGCTTTTTGCGATTGATAAATGAAGCGGGATCTTTTACGCAAATGAGTTGTGACTCTCTCACACACGGGACCTCAATTTTATGTCTTATCCGAGGGACCGAGTGTTTTGCCTCTAACTAGACGGGACAATATGATTATACACAACATTGCTCAAATAGACCCGGGAATCGAACCGGATCATAAGCCAGACGCGCTACCTGAGCTAAACTCACCGCCCATCGGATAAGAAATAGTAAACGTTTACGAGTACAACGATGAAATTTTGTTCAAAATCGGATGAAAATTAAAGAAATTATGAAAATATAAAGCTTCACTAATTTCCGCAGAACAGAACTCGTATAGTTGATATGAATATGCAAATGAGTGAACTGATGATGTCATCACCTAACAATTTTCTGTTGATCGTGTGCAGAAGAAAAATGACAAAATTCAATGTTTCTGTTATCAGAGTATAAAACATGATGTTATTCATTTTTGAAAGTGTTCTTGTAGGGCATGAATCACGTGACTTGGAAGATCTGATATAATGCATTTGTAAGGTCAGTAAGAGAAATAAAGAAGAAATCTACCCCCCCCCCTCCCAAAAAAAGGAAACAATCCGGTTTTTTTTTAATTTTGGAAAACTTTTCTTGACCAGTCCTTATAAAAGTTCAGATGAGCGAGTTGATGATGTCATACCCTCACAATTTGTCATGTATTTTATACATGAAATTGGGAAAATTGTTATTTTTAGCTATTACAAGTAACAGTATGTTCCTATACGAAGGTATATTGGAGTTGGAATTTGTTCTTTTTCATATTTGGTGGTTTTAAGACAATTTTTATGTTTATAGAGCTGAAATATGAGAGTTTTGTGATTTCTGTACATGAAATGAATAAGAAATTGTGAGAACATGACATTATCAACTAGCTGATTTGAATAGGACTGGTTAAGAAATGTTTTCCAAAAAAATGTGAAATGTAAAAATGTCATATCTTCCTCATTTCTTCTCAGATTTTGCCATTTTTGTATCATTCTATTTGGAATATTTTTTCTTTCTTTTCAATTTTGATTATTTTGGGAGATGGATTTTCTCTTTAAGGACTTGGTTGTGAAAATGTACGACTTTCCCAGCTGTGTTTAATTCCTGTAGTATGTTATCATTTGTTGTTGTTGTTGTTGAAAGATAAAGCCGTGATTAAAGCACTTAAAGTGACATATACGTATATCAAAAAGCGTGAAGTGTGATTGCTATCATTTACTGCTTGTAATGATAACTAGCACTATAGGGGAACCATGGTTGTAGTAATAGTCGAAAAAGAGTAATATAGTAATCTAAACCCCACAATTAGGTTTACATACTGAAAGGTCGCGTAGAAAGCAGTAAATAAATGTAACAGCACAATATTCATATTCTGATACAGGTGGATTGAACCTCCTTTGTTGTTGTTGTTGTTTTTTTTAGCTCAATCAGTACCCGTTAAGGCCATGGTTTTGTGCGTTCGTATCGTGTCGGTAGCATTCTTTATTTCATTTTGTGAATCCCTGTGCTGTACAAATTTTGAGTTTGTACCTGGAGTTTTACCTCGTACACAGGGTGACGATATGACAATGTTCCACTCCCTCTATTCTTTAGTGATAGCAATTTACTTTGTAATGTATGAATCCTTCTCACTGGTAAATGACCGAGTACCATTTCTCGCACCTGTTATACGATATGTAAATGTCGTGCGCCGTAACCAAATTTCATGTATTCACATTAAGCCCGAGTCACCCGAGCAACCTACCTTCCTTTTCATCAGCATTCGATTACGTAACACTGATTGTAAGCAAGCATTGATATTACTCATGCACACTGAGTACTTGTTGATAGTGTTCTTTGCTATTCGTGAATTGCGTGGTAGTCATGGAGATGGAATTCTCTACACTTTTGCAATCCGTTGTGTTGATTCCCCGATAGTTCATCGTAATGGATAGTCTTCCAATGCAGTCACTGTCAAACGATGATTTTGTAGAAGCAGTTCTTGCCAGTAATTATACTACGTCTCACAAAACAAATGAGGTGTATTTTCAGTCTGATGTTATTCATCGTTTACATGAGCAAATGCCTGACTTACATTTAATATATGACGAAAATGATGCAGCTGTACCTCATATAACCACTGAATATGTTTTACCACAACAACTGGTACACCGCGAAACTTTTTCTTCACGTAATAGTTTTTCTGTAATGCATCATAATGTGAGAAGTTTAAGTAAAAATTTTGATCAATTAAAATTACTTTTAAATCTTTCATCAGTTACTTTTTCAGTTATTGGTCTTTGCGAAACTTGGTTGCATGATCCGCTTCATTCGCTGGTATGTATTGACGGTTACACTTTAGTTTCAAAGGATAGAACACGTAAGCATGGTGGTGGTGTGGCCTTGTTTGTTAAAGATGATGTCAAGTTTAATGTTATGGAAACATTTTGCCAAGTTTCTGATATGATTGAATGTGTCTTTATAGAAATTGTTATACCGAATGCGAAAAACCTTATAGTTGGAGAAATTTACAGGCCACCAAATAGTAATTTTAACGATTTTGTCGGTGTACTGCAAACTATACTTGACTCTCCCTCTCTTATGAACAAGCATTGTATATTGATGGGAGACTTTAATGTTAATTTATTTTGTTATAATGAAAAGCCCCAGTGTCAGGAATTCTTAGATACAATGATGTACAATTCATTTATACCTTGTATCACGAAACCAACAAGGGTTTCTGATACAACTTCGTCACTAATTGACAACATATTTACAAATTTATCTCACGTTGCTGATCAAGGAATCATTGTTTCTGATATATCGGATCACTTCCCTATATTTGTGACGTTACACGATATTTTTGAAAAAGGTAAAACAAATTATAATAAAAAGGGATTTCGAGTAATGTCACAACAACGTATAGAAAGTTTTAAAATGAGTCTTGATCATACCGACTGGTCTGCTGTTTATAATATGAATGACGCTGATATAGCGTTTGATATATTCAATGAAATTGTTTTGCGTTTATATGATGCTCATTTCCCAGTTTCATCGATCAAATTGAATTATAAAAAAATCCCAAGAAGTCCTTGGATCACCAAATCAATTTTGAGATCTATAAATCGTAAAAACAATTTATTTTATAGATATAAGTCTAGTGGTACAGAAGAAGCAAAACGTAAATACTCAGCTTACCGAAATACTTTGACTTCTGTGCTACGTAAAGCAAAAAAAGATTATTTTTCTGCACAATTTCAAATCCATAAAAATGATATCAAGTCTACTTGGAAAGTTATAAATGATGTATTAAAAAAGAATGATGGAAAGAAACTGGGAATTGATAAAATAATACAAAATGGAACGATAATTGATGACTCCCGTGGTATTGCTGAAGCATTCAACACGTATTTTGTAAATATTGGGTCAAATTTGGCCAGAAATATTCCTTTAACGGAAAAAACATTTCATTCATTTCTTGTGAATCCCAATCCTAGTTCTATATTTTTCACGCCCGTAGATGCATTGGATGTCATAGATATTGTAAATAATTTTAAAGCTAAACAAAGCTCAGGCTATGATGGTATTTCAATGTTTCTTCTTAAACAAATCATTTATGAAGTAGCCGCACCTTTGACCCATGTATTCAATTTGTCTTTAATGACTGGTGTTTTTCCTAGTAAAATGAAAGTTGCCAAGATTATTCCTGTTTTTAAGAAAGGCAGACAGGACGACCTGGGCAATTATAGACCTATATCTCTTTTATCATCATTCTCCAAAGTACTTGAAAAAGTTGTCTACTCCCGAACTATCAAGTTTTTAAATGACCATGATATTTTAGTAGACACTCAATTTGGTTTTCGCAAAAAACATTCGACTACTCACGCTGTTTTGTTGTTAATAGATAAAGTTGTTCAAGCTATCGAAGCTAAATCTCACACTGTTGGAGTTTTTCTGGACCACTCCAAGGCGTTCGACACAATTGACCATGAAATATTACTGTACAAACTGTCTCATAACGGGATTCGTGGCAGCGCCTTGGAGTGGTTCAGAGATTACCTCACAAATCGGTCACAATTTGTACACATTAATGATTCTGATTCAAGCACAGCAAATATAACGTGTGGTGTTCCACAAGGCTCCCTTTTGGGACCACTTCTTTTTATTGTGTACATAAATGATTTACCCAGGTCGTCAGCACTCCTTTCTTTCCTCTTGTTTGCGGATGATTCAAGTCTTTTTTTGACGCACAAAAATCCTACTGAGTTACTTGATATGCTTAACTCTGAGTTGAATCACGTCAATGATTGGATTCAAAGTAACAAACTATCTCTAAATCTAAACAAAACTAATTTTATGGTGTTTAGTAATACAATCACTTGTTTACCTGGCTCAATTTCAATCACAGGAGTAAACTTACAACAGACAAATTCAGTTAAATTTCTTGGTCTTTTAATTGATTGTAAATTATCTTGGCAGGAACAAACAAATCATTTATGTAAGTTATTATCAAGAAATTTGGGTGTTATACAGAAGCTTAAGCATGTTTTCCCCACATATATATTACGTACCTTATATTCGACTTTGTTATTGCCGTATCTTCATTATAGCATACTGGCCTGGGGGAATTGTTCCAAAATACGCCTGGAGTCTATCTTTAGAATACAAAAGCGAGCTGTAAGGATTATCAATTGTACCAATTATTTAGCACCGACAAGCCCTCTGTTCAAAAGTAATAACCTCTTAAAGATTTTTGATATACATTCTTACTCCCTTGGGATATTTATGTACCAGTTAACTAAAGACGAATTACCTTATGCTTTCACTCCCATGTTTGTAAAAAATAAAGTTATACATTCCTACCCTACAAGACAGGAAAATTCATTTCACTTTTCTCCCGTGAGAACTGCATTTGCTCTTAAAACAATAGTACATACAGGTCCAACATTCTGGAATAGCCTTGACTCCGACATTATTGAATCGTTGTCATTGAACTGTTTTAAACGTAAACTAAAAAAATCCCTTGTGCAGGCTTATATCTAATAATACAACATGCAATTTTATTTGAACTCCCTCTTCTTTATCAGATTCGTTGTTTATCATATGTATTCCATGGTTGCCTTTTGGTTTTTTTTTACTGAGTCATTTATGTCAAGGCCTTCCTGAATTAATGAATCATTATGTATCATGTGCGTTTTTGCGCATTCTTACAGTTACGTAACTGTGTTGCTCGGGTGACAAGGAGTCTTGTTAACGCGTTACAGGTGGCTACTTTGTATTTCGCTATGCTTTCGTATATTTTATTCCTTTCCTTTGCTCTTTTTGCTCTCTTTTCTTTTACGTCCCTTTCCTTCCTTTCATAGTTTTCGTTTCTAGGTTGTTTAAGAAGACCAACACTTTCATATATACAGGGACCTATACATTACAAGCTTTGCTTTTTAGTAGGTCCCCACATTTCATGTTTGTTAAATTGTCTTCTCTTGTATTTTTTGTAATTTACGACGCTATGTTCAATCTTATGTTCAATCGATCGTATCATGTTTGATGTTTTGAAATGTGGAACAATAAAATCAAATCAAATCAAATCAAGAATGACGTAACAATGACATCAATGCGACACATTGATAATGATTAACTGTAATCTCTCTTAAAAGAATGGTAATGTTATTCATGATTACAGTAATAATGATAATTATGATATGTTAGCAAAATATGTGACAGAGCTGCGTCATATGACATAAATATATCATTTATTTTGAAATTCTCCCACTGCTGTTGTGTAAAGTATTAGAGTTGCCGCAGTTTTTGCACGGGTCAGGAAAAGAGCACGTATTCCCGACTGGTTATCATTATTTCCTACTTGTCACCCTAAACGTGTTTGACGGCTAGCCTTCGCTCGTTATATTGGGATCATTTAATTCATTAAATCCGACCCATTGATCACCCACCCTTTTTTTCCCTGTATTTCACACTGACTTTTCATTACGTCGTGAAACATCAGTCTGACATGGACTCAAAACACACACACATACACACACACACACACACACACACACACACGCACACACGCACAACAGATACAATGACGTCATGCCCTGACGTGCTCTTGCGCCGAGTACATACATTCCAGTTCAAATATTTATGGCAGGAACACAAGGGTATTGCCTGGATGAGTCGGATGTGATATTTTAATTCTACTTTAATGTTTGCTTACTCACGTATAATACTTTAAGTTATCTCTCGATATCGTAATTATTGTCTTGAATGTTGTCGTTTGACTGGGGGGGGGGGAGGTCGCGTGCTGTTGACCCTCAAGTTTATCAAAACGTTCATCGTATACTGGTAGACTGGTTGATGTGATCTTGGGTGATATCCTTCGTTTTTTGCTTGTGCATGTACGTCTCTATCGTTAGGGGAAAAATAACAAAGGAAGAAAAAAAAAGAAAAATAAAAAAGGAAGAAAAAAGCGTATAACAGCCTCGTTGCACAGGTGGCTTTGCGAGCAATAGGTACACTGTGCTTCGCATAAGAATGTCGCATTTTGCGAGTATAATGTGATGATTTTGTTTTTCTTTTGCTGTCGTGGCTTTGGTGTAGTTACACTTGCCCCATCTCTTTCTTTTTTCCCCTAAGAAGAGCTACAAATGAGACGCAGAGTGTATACAAACACAATAATAGATGAGATTAATCAGTATCGATTCATCCAGTTGTTGAATGGTCCCATTTTATCCCAATGAACAAGGATGATGACATGGCAGTCTCACCATAAGAATGCATGGGATGGTGCTCAAGCGTCAAGGAAGCAGAACAAAAGAAAAAGGCATGCATAGATTTTACACAGGTGAACTTATAAGCAAGCAGTATTGTAATGGAATTACACTGCTATATTTATGAAATTTCTTTCTTTTTTGTCTTTTCAGAATCTTCACCGAGCTGTTAATATCACAGTTACAAAACGTTTGTAATCTTCCCTTCTTAACTTTGCTTATTGCTCTATGATATTTGCGAAATTTCCAAATCCGATATTGTTGGCCAAGGTACAATTTGTACGATGCGTGTAACCAGGCTTGTTCATTTTTGGTCACTCTCCCAGACATGCCAGATGTTTTTGCACGCCTACTCTCTATCTCAGTCTTACGTCCATTGAGGAGAAGGCTGTATATTATATATATTTCAGTCTCAGTTTCAGTTTGACTTTATTTCTGCATTTTCCCGTGGAAATCACACATAAATGATGGGTACATGTATTTTGAGCAAAATAATAATAAATTTACAGTATATCGATCGCGATACTCTTTAAAGTATTTAAAAGTATAATAAAAATCCAATAAAGAAACGATACACTTATTTCCATGTTACAGCACTGGGACTATGTCAGCCCCCCCCCCCCCCTCTCTCTCTCTCTCTCTCTCTTTCCAGTGAAGATGTCATTCATAAGATATTACTGTCTGCGGTAATTGTGTTTTGCCCTTTATTTTGTACCGTCTTACCCTTCTCCCGCGATGCAGTGGTGTTAAATCGTGTGCGAGGCGACATACCAGTAATTAAGTTTTCTACGGATTGATCTCCATCCAGTCGAAGATTGAGTGAAACGTATGAAAGGCCAACAGTGATTTAGCCCAAATCATTTGCAAGTCGATGACTTCACGGTGCTATTACATCAGATGGGTCATGAGGGATCACCGCGCTCTGTGAGACTTGATGCCTTGTGCAGAGTCGCCGCATTGCAAATTGCATCACCCGAATTATACGTTCGCATTTAAAATAGGGCGCGGAAATATTGGATGACGGAGGGATGCGCGTATCGTAATGGGCTTAGGGGATAACCGCGTCGCGGATGTTAAACCTCCCGTGAGAGAGTACCGCCAAAATGTGCTCCGACCACCCATCGATTTCTCTCTTCTAATTCCTCTCTGTTTCATATAGTCAGTTATCAACAGATACTCGTGTGTAATACAGAATAGCTGAACCAACAGTCCAACGAAGCATGTGTGTGTGTGTGTGTGTGTGTGTGTGTGTGTGTGTGTGTGTGTGTGTGTGTGTGTTTGGGGGGGAGGGAAGGGGTTTGAGGAATCTACTTGCAAATCGGCAATGTTTTTTTTTCCTCGTGCGATATAGGTCACGTTACAATAATTATGATACAGACGTGGAGTATAGATCGGAGATTGATGCAAACATTAACATCCAATGTACGTCGCGTGATGCATTTGTCTTGCCTCAGCAATCGCCAGGGAGTACTTATAGATGAATAAGAGAGAGATGGAGGGGGGTGGGGGTGGATGGAGAGAGAAATGGAGGGAGCAACAGTGCGATTTACTTGACTTTGCTATATGGAAACGGGAAGGACTCGCTGCTAGGAAGCGTCCGAGTGCCCGCGCGCATAATGGGGGAGAGGGGGTAGAGACGGTGAAGACAGTGAATGAACAAGGGGCCTCATCGGGGGAACCTCCAGTGGGGGTAAAAACCAAATACCTCGCTTCCGTTCTGCGGTGTGCGAGAAGTGGGCACGGACAAGTCACCAAGGGAGTGCAACCTGCCGCAGAGTGGAGTGAGCGATTGAAACGCGATGAAGGAAAAGTATAAGTAGAGAAAAGTGGGCAGATAAGATTCCAAGATGGGTAATCATAAAGAGATAGATAAATATAATCATAAAGACGAGGTGAATGATAATGTATATAAATCGCATGCGTACTATATGATAATGCAGCCTTCTCATTTCTTGAGGTATACTTGAGGGAACTATATAGGCCCATTTATGGGTATTATATATATATATATATATATATATATATATATATATATATATATATATACATGTACATATATATAGTACATGATAATAGATACTTGTATATACATTCATATAAAACGCACACTAACAAGTACATATATATATATATATATATATATATATATATATATATAAACACCATGCATCATAACACCAACAAAAAGTAAAACAACATTTTTAAAAGGAGGACTCTATATACGTAAAATGGGTCAACCAATTAAGTTTTTAGTTTGTATATTTTCTGATAAACCAATTCATATTCAGTTGTCATTGTGATTCTAAAGTTTGGGATCATGGAACGAGCTGGAATTATTTCTTCCCTGGTTCTTCTGGAATACTTTTTTTCCCTTCCGTCTGTGTGATTAGGTATTTCATGGAGGTCCCTTTTCATTTCTTAAAAACCCTTCACACATCCTTCACTTTCAAGTCTGATAAGCTTTGAAAGGATGATGCCATTGCATTGACAGTTGGCATTTGTCATGAATAGAATATTGCTAAAAGGGTGGGTAAATTTCAGCTTAAGATGATAATCCCTTCGTGGTGGATACTCGGGAGGTTTGTTTGTTAGTTTGCTTTTTCTCTCATCATGTGATTTGTTCCATTCATTGCACAAAGCACATCTGGGTGAGATAAAGCAATTGAATAGATCCATAACTTCAAAGCGTCTTTCCACACTCAACACTTTTCCAGAGGGTATATTTTCTTTTCATAATTTAGATGTGCTTGGAAAGTCAATTTGTAACGAGTTATATGCCATTTTGAAGCTTATAGTCTGCAGCTCTTACTGCAGAATCCGCCCCCAGCTACAAATCAATGCATGGCGACTTTTGGGAGATGGTGTGATCCAGGGTCACACACACACACACGCCCACACACACACACGCCCACACACACACACACACACACACACACACACACACAAACACGTATGCACTTGTAAATTATTTTATACATAAATACATGTATACTCCTGCAAGGAAAGAGAAAGAGGGCGTATATAGCATTATTTTGTATTTGCACAAGATGTTGGGTCCCACTTGAAACTTTAGGGTATCAGGGTAAAATGATAGTCAAGAGCAACACTATACATGCATTTAGTTATAATAGCGCATTATGTTCTAAATTTGTATTGACAGTTTAATCCATAATATCATTTTTATGATTGTAATTATTTCAATAGCTTCAGGGTGAAAAAAGAAAAACCACGCAAAAATTTCCTTCAAATGCACACAGATATGTCGGCTTTCGATCCATTTTATATTCAGTGGGATGAAAAATTAGAAAAAGAGAATAAAAATAATAGGCAAGAAGATTGCTTTCAAATTAGTTTATTTTCATAAAGATCATTCGTCTTCAAACGTCTTTACAGGCACTTTGTACGATGAAAAGAGAAACCAGGATAAAAAGAAATGATCATGATTAGATTTACAATGTCTCTATAAGTAATTCATGAAATTCGAGACAGAAATAAATTCCTTTAAAAAAGAAGAAAGAATCTTGAAGTGAGATCGACGCAACCAACTCCCCTGTGAAATCAGTTATGTTTTATTTATGGGGAAAATACAGAATATCTCAGACGCCATAATATCATTTTCAATTTCACTTCCGTCCATATTACAGGAGTTGTTGAACTTTTCATAGAGTAGGCGAAGGCAATTAAGCCTATAGACCCCAAAGGTAGGACTATCATGCACACCGTGGTTCGAATAGGTTAAGCACTAAAGTGTGTTGCGAATTTGTTTATTGAATCGTTCTCCGGAAATTGCCCTACAACGTTGTATAGAAACACTATAATAGTGATAATAGAATGTGAAAATGAGAATGAGGAGGAATAGTTAGAGGAGGAAAAAGAAGAAGAAGAAGAAAATAAGAAGAAGAAGAAAAAGGAAAAGTAGAAGAAGGGGGAAGAAAAAGAAAAGAAAGAGGAAGGAAAAGAAAAAGAAGAAAAAAAGACACGAGGAACAACAACGAAGAAGAGACACATGTTTTAAGTACTGACGTCCAACGTCCAAGGCTGTGTTTGTTTTGTTCGAAAACTTTATTGTGTGCAAATGAATAACACATTTCTTTTTTTCAGTATGCACTTTGGCAATCTATTCCATGGCCTGTTTGATTTCCTTCTTCATTCCTTCTTCCTTCTCCTTTTCTTTCTCCTTTCTTGTGGGGGCAATAAAGCTAGATGAAGTAGACCCTTTGCAGTTTCTCTGTAGACAATATCCGTATCAAATTGCTTGGCTTTGGAGTGGCGGCGCTTCTTGCCAATTTATGTCAAGTGCATTTTCATGGACGTCTCCATCTTTTTTTTTTCAAGAATGAAAGTTCACGTTTTGGACTTTTTTTAACCATTCTGACGTTTTTTCCCAGAATATCTCTTCGTCAATGTTCTCGCTCTGTCCTTCTTACAAAATCGGCAAAATGCAAGAGCGTGGCGCTGATACACTTGAAATGAATTAACTCTTCCAAAGGTTATACGCAGGAAAGGTGATGAACGAGTTGATAAAGGGTCTTCTATAATGATGAGTGTGAATTTAGGGCATTCATACTCGTAATATAATATATATAATATATATATATATATATATATATATATATATATATACACACACACAGACATATATATATATATATATATATACACATATATATGTTTATAAACATTGTAACTGCTGCGCGTATTGGCAGTACTAGATATAGCAATAGTATTGTGACATTATATATGTTTATATTTACATATAAGTATCGCAAAAGTAGCGAAATTTCGCAATTTCATAACTTCCCTACAGTTCTTATCCGTTTTTTATCAAATTTTCAGTGGTGTGCAGATAAATGTTTACTCTTCTTTTCAGACTAATCCTATTATAACCCGATGTGGAATTCCTCACTGTAAAGACCTTTGCTGGAACAGGACTATAATCATTAGGTAAAGCATTCAAGTGGTGTTGATTGGGACATCCCACTTTAATTTATGTTGCATCTATCCTGTAACAAAGGAGCAATGACACGGAAGTATACAGTGACCTGTCAACGACAATACTAGTCATGAATAGAAGCATCCGCAAACACGGCCCTTGCAGGTATGAGATAAAGTGAAATAATGTTCTTTGCTTTCTTTCATCCGAAATGAGTGCACGAATTTAACGCCGTCGCACAAACCTTTAAAAACTGAGAGCTGCAGCGCGCACGCATGCATCACACGCGTGAACGTTCACTTTATCACGTTGACGTTTACTTTGAAAAATTGAGTAAACTCAAACGAATGAGATGGTAAAAGCTTCGTGAGACAGCCATGAATCTATAGAGTTTAGTGAGTGGAATCGCATTTTGAATTCCTTTATAGGTTGATAAGCGCAACAAAAAAAAGATATTGGTTTTCAGGCTTTGTATTCGGGAAGAGGAATTTCAGCGACACAAAATTGCAAAGAAATATTGGATCTGAGAGAGAATGAAGCCACAGAGAGAGAGAGGGGGGAGGGGAGGGTGAGGGAGAGAGAGAGAAAGAGAGAGAGAGAGAGAGAGAGAGAGATGGAAGTGGAGTGGTACCAATTAAACACCAATTATGACCGTCTGGAAACTGGTGCCCTCATGGGACGAATAGAAGTGAATCGGTTTGCTTATAGTGATACGTTTTGCGGCAGTGTGATGTGTCTCGATCGTAATCCACAATAGCCTTCCGGTCTTTCTATTTTTACTTCTTTTCTTTAGTCTTTTCATCATAAAAACACACACATGACGTTAGATCAGCTATACTCTCTAAAAAAATCGAGTGAAAATATTCACTCTTAAAGGGGTGAATACAAAAAAGAGTGAATTTAGAGTGAAATTGGAGTGAATTTTGAGCGAAATTGTTCATTTTTACTCATTTTGGAGTGACCTCAGGGATCACTCGAAGATTTAGGAGTGATCCCTGAGGTCACTCCAAAACGAGTGAAAATGAACATTTTCACTCAAAATTCACTCCAATTTCACTCTAAATTCACTTTTTTTTTGTATTCACTCCTTTAAGAGTGAATATTTTCACTCGATTTTTTTCAGAGAGTAGATAACACTCCCTGATGCTTTATTCTTTTATTCCTATTACATAGTGTGAACTGAATAGCTGTTATTAAATGAATTCTTTTCTTACATAACATTATGTTCCATTATTAGACGCTTTAAGATTATGTCACTTATGAACCCATGTTTATGAGGGAGATACAGAAATCATATAAATGGAAGTAAAAGCCACGAATTGAAAACAAGACCTAAACATTACGGCTTGCTCATTTGAGTTTCCAAAAACGTAACTATCACGCCCTTTCACAATCATGAACATTGCGTACTTCGACAGTTTCTACAGTTAATTTTCCTGTCGTTTCGTCAGTGCCTTAAACGTCAAAACACCTTTGCTTTTTGTTTTTCCTGTTTTGAATACAAACATTGCAGACATAGTGCTTCATTAGAACTCCACTCCTGGTCTTCAAAATATTTTGCCGGCATCGCTCTGAATGGGATGAGAGCTTTGTCTCTCTTATTTTCCATTGACATTTGAGGATTCCTTCTCTTCCGTTTCACTCCGACTATACACTAGTATTAAAGCCAACACACGCTAGATAAAAGGAAAAAGAAATCAAGGTTAATCACGTACGGCAGTAAAGAAAAAGATAGTCAGGTAATTTCACTGTTGTTCTGTTCCTCCAAGGTGAACTCGTAACTGCTGATCTGTTATTACTGTTTATCAAATGTCTGTTACATTTCGAGTTGCTGTCACGACTATTTATGGTTGTCGAGAAGTAAATATATTTCTCTATTTGGGAGCAGAAAACTACCTAACATAGAACCTGTATATAACTTCCACCCGTCTATAACGGTCACTCTCTGTGTATCCCTTAGTTTGCCGCTAGGCACAGGTTTGACTTCGGCATCTTATTTGGCCGTACTGGCGAAAGCAATAATCAAAGATGCAGATGACTAGTATGGCAACTTCGACAAGAAATAGCCCCCTAAGACCGTTCACTGATTGAGCTAAAGGACGCAACTGCCGCAGCGATATCCTATAATCTTGTTTATCAGCTGCCACGTTTTGGTTATTAAGAGTTGATGATTTGATTTGCATGAACCGATTTGGTTGATACTTACACGAGACCCCGTAAACGCCCGATTCTGACTTAACATCAGGCCATACTAGTAGGCAGGAAAGTCCCCGGGGCTTGGACTGAACTGGATCTGAGTCAAAACGACAACAAATGGCTGGAGGGTATTCAGTTAAATAATATCTGCGAGATTATTGTTTGGAATCCTGTTTTGAAATATCATCATGTACACTCATATTAGGCCTATATTCAACCGCGAAATTCTTATTAAACGGAGGGCAGGAGGGGCCGGGAGAGGGTAGCACCACTCGTAGTGGACAATGGACATTTTCCTCATTACTACTCGCAACAGGTGTCCAGAGAAGAAAACAAGGGCATTGAACGGAAGTATCGATCCATTCAGAGAAAGCACGGAACGCTATAATGTAACCAAGGAATATAAACATCACATCTCTCTTACCTGAAAGTTCCCCGACAAGAAAGCAGCAGTTGATCATGTAGTTTGCTTAAAAGCATTCATTTAAAGGTTCCCTGAATGAAATACAAATGCATGTTGATTTTTGTTGAGTTATGATACCCTCAACATCACTTTTGCGGTGAAACGAATATCTAGAAGGAATATTGGTTTGGAAGAATTTCTTTTGAGCGTATCCAAGTTATTTAAAGTAAAATAGAAGAAAAATCAGTTAAAAGGTAAATGGAATGTTTCTGGATATTCGTTTCACCGCAAAATTGATGTTGAGGGTATCATAAATCAACACAAATCAACATGCATTTGTATTTCAGGGAACCTTTAACTGTAACTGGTACATACGACTTATTGAATAGTATCTGTGCCGGATGGATATCTCATTTCAAGTTTGTATTTCCTCCGTACTTTAAAACAAAATATCGCCTACAATACGTTATGTATTGCCTCCATCAAAATCATGATTTTGTGTGTATGCCAGTCATCAAATGCTCTAAGCCTACATAGGTCTAGATAAATTTTGGGTGTGTACATTATTGGCGTATACGAGCTCCGCCTTACATGCAGGTCAGGAGGATGCACGTTTAGTCATAACTCCATTGTTTGAGACCGAAGTGTATCTTCGTGGTTTGCTTTTGTTTTCAAGGCAATCTTTAAGTCTGGCCATGCCTCCCCGTGTATGGTTTCCTCTGATGGACAAGAACAAAATATATTTGTCATCTCCTTTTTGCTGCGCTAAATATCTTTGAATGCCAACTTCATATATCATGGTCCTAGTAATCTTACAAAGACGATAACAATGTGCTTTGTTCTACTGCTGCTTCAAGGTCCTTGGACAATCACGTTCTTGCGTCCTTATAGCAAGACGAACGAGAGGATCAGAAAAGTTTTTTTTTCTGTTTGTTTGTTTGTTCCTTTGCTTTTATGCCTATTTTTAAGTTAAGCAAAGTCAAACACTGTGCTATATGCTGAAATTGGTCCTTTTTGTATTTCATATTTTCAAATAATCTTACCAGATATGAATGGACTAGTTATTAGCAAACTGTTAGGATAAGAGGTATTACACTGCCAAAAATAACGCGATAACGATTATCGCGTTATAGCTATTATCGCGTTATGTTACAGCGTTTAGCACCAAAAAATTCCCGCGAAATAACACGTACGGGAATGCGAACAGAATCATTGTCTGGTCAACAGGATGTTTTCAACCGAACGAAATATTTTGGTAGATTTTTGGCAATCCAAAACAGCGAGTGGAAATTGTGTGCAGTACTATTCTCACGCGCACGGCCGGCTTGCATACACACGTGACGTCGGCGCGACCGTCAAACTACGTACGTCCACATAAAAAAAAAAAAAAAAAAACACACACACACACACACACAAAAATGATAAATTGATTATTATCATCATTTAGTTCTACTAGTATTCATTTATTAACGTCAGCAGCTACCATGGACAAAAAACAAATACAAAAACAAAAACAAAAACAAAATTTTTGCACTCGAGTGTTAGGAAAAAGCACATTTATTTGCTAATAGATTACTTATGGAGTAGCCTAATTTGTGCCCCTAACAAAAGAAACACTGATGCACGAGGATTTAAGTCGCAAAAAGGATGCTTAGAGGCATGGGAGATCTGGGTAGCGTACCTGCATTTCAAGTTAGTACGATATTTCAGAGCAGTCTAGAAACCAACTTTAGATAAGAACTCACTAATTTTGGGGTCGGCAAAAGCAATCCCAAATTGTAGTGCTGTTTTTGAAAATAAAATGCAGTGCAGCAGTGTGTGTGTGTTTGTTTGTTGTTTGTTTGTTTGTTTGTTTTTTAGTGTGTTTTTCAGTAAGTCCTGTCTGGTCAGAATGAAATCTGGGGGCATTTCACTTATGAAGCGTTTTGCCAGATTTGTCTTTTTTTTTCTCTGACAAACTGTTATAAGCTACTGAAATCCATGCATGTGATTGGCTGAGAGCAAAAACGCTTCATGAAATGCCCTCAAGGTAATCCATACTTTAGCTTTCAGTGATAGAGCAAAATTTTAATCTATGTTATAAGATAATAACCTCCCATGCACATTGTTCATCCTACATAAGCACGATAAGAGTACGAATTCGTCTGAAAATGGAGTTGGGAGTGAGATATCACGTATTAAATTACAAATATCCTACTAAAAGATTACAGTCTCTGCAAAAGAAAAGAATACAAACACAGAGCTCGCCATTATTTAGCTTTTCTCGATTCAGGTGCTTATCGAATTTCAAATACAGATCATCAACTCATTTGAAGAACAAAACAAAAACAAGACAAATAACAGACAAACAAACAAACAAATGCATAGCACTTGAAACAACACATGAGTGCTTCATCGTATCCTAAGACTTCTGGGGAAAACGTTTTCATATTTGAAAAAGAAAAGTGTTTTCGCTGCTATCGAATACTCCCCCTTCTACCATTCTACTTATGTTTTATGTCATGTTGACGAAATGATTGCTGCCAGGGGCCCAATTTTTGTGTATAGTTGGTAAATCTTGATGGAAGAAGAATCCTCATCACACTCCCGGAAACTAGATCAAGTGTGAGTAACGCGAACCCGACTCATATCCGGTTTGTTTCCCCACAGGCTACAATGCATGCCGGTATTTCATGAAAGTCTTCTGGTTAAAACAAACAAACAAAACTAAGGAAACAAATATGAAAAACGAAAACAAAAACCGAAACAAAGAGCAAGGAAAGAGGCGGGTCTCATTTGGAACAGATTACGAACTTTAATCCCTCCCCCCCCCCCCCCCCAAAAAAAAAAAACAACAACAACAACCAAACAAACACTATACATTGAAGACAATTGGAACATGATACAACAACATTATCATCGAGTATCATCCCATGAACGTATGGAGAAAAATAGCCTTCCATAGCTTTGCGCACATAACTGTACCACTATGACATTCTCAGAATACTAGTATAAAGCAGTAAAGAGCCTACTCGAATTCTTAGTGTATAAACAAGACACAATTATATGTCTACTTTGGTGTTCCTTTATCATATTTCTGTCAAATCTATCAGATCGATATTTGCAATTTCACGTAGAGCAGTGAGATTGATTTCGCTATGTTAAATGGACTGCTGAGTAGACACAGTGGTCGACAACGTCAGGAGTTGATTCCGACTGATCGAGGTAAACGTATACCATCAAAGTATGTATAATCAGAAATATATCTACGATCTTGTGAAAACATTGTTTATTGTTGGCATACAGGAAGAGCAACAACAGCAGAAAAGAGAAAAGTCCCATTCTACTGTGGCAAACAGAAAAGAATGAAAAGAAACCACAACTCCTAAAAATACACAAACAAAACAAACAACGGATAAGCCTGCACTTTCTCAGTCAATGCCAATGTTCAAAATTAGAAGCGACTGGACTGCACGAAGGCGGTTACTGGAAATGATATTGAACAGTACTTGTTTGTTTGTCTGGGCAAAAACAATTGACTAGAATCACAGACACTCAATTTCATTGAGCTTATGCCTCAGCATAGGTAGAGGAAAAACTATAGTCGGGCGACGAATTCGACATTTTCAAGGATAGACACAAAAACACGTACAGGTAAAAATAGTCTGGCAATTGAAGGTAACGAAGACAGGTATAAAAGAAAATGTACACCGGCAGAGAAAATGGAACATGCGGGAAAGCACTGCGCATGTCCATAGAATAACATAACGACAGTACTACAAAGGATCTCGTATAATTTGATGGGTGAAATTGGTATGAGGTTGGTTATGTGAGTTGTCCTACAGTAGATACTTGTAATATTCTAGGAGCGGTAATCAAGATTATCTGAGATGTCATTTCAGAAGTATCTTGATGTTTCCTTGTTTTACTTGTGTACTCAACAATAAGCAATTTCTGCAGCCCAACTAATGATACGACCATAAACAACATGTTGATTTTGTTACTCGCCATCACAAAAAAAAAAAAAATTAGGTCTATACTTGCTTCACCAAACCCGATAACTGTCAAATTTCAACAGAGTTTAGGACTTTGACACTCCTAAAAGAAGTACCTAACCTCAACCTATCGATTTATATGATATAACGGAAAGATTCTTGGTTTTCTAGGAATATTGTTTTCCTATCTCATCAACCTTTCGACAGAAATTCGCAACAGTAACTTCAAGACGAAGGAATAGAAGCGGGGTGATGTTTCACCAAGTCGTTCTTAATGTTAGGAACAACGTTAAGAACGACTTGAACACGTTCTGATGTGCTACAGCATTTCAATAATTCAGCACAAGAACTGATCACCAGTCGTTGTCAAAGTCGTTCTTAATATAGCCTAAGAACAGCTTGATGAAACACCACCCTGGTCTGTGAAATGTACTACTTTGTTTAGCAGATGTTAACCATCTTTTTGTGGATCCTTACGGTGCTTTTACTCGCTCTCGCTGCTTTAAGCATATTTCCTTACGATCAGCCATTGTTTTGATAAATGGATTGTCCTTTGTGGTCGTGCCTGATTCCAATGCTTGAGTTAATGTCCAACCATCCCATATTTATTTATTTTCCTTTAAGTACGACTTGTGCTGGAGTGAAGTTACCGCTGTCTTAAAGGGATGGTATAGTTCTGGTTGAGATGGGAATTCAGATTTTAACTTTTTCCGAGATAATTAGAAACCACTTAGGCCTACATGAAATATTATAGAGTATACAATTCCGAAAGGAATTGAAAGTTTGTTTGATCAAGATTAGTTCTGAAATGACTGACATATCCAAAAACAAACAGGTCCTAATAAAAGGCGGGACGTACGTTTTATTAGGATCGCTTTGTTTTTCTTTATTTTTTGATTTATCAGCCATTTCAAACTTTTAAACGTTAAAGCTTATAACACAACGGAAAATCATAATGATAAATATGGAACAGAAGATTAATGACTTAGCACTACCTAAAACTCAGTGGTAATAAAGTTGTTAGAAAGAAGTTCGCATAACGGAAAAAGAAGAGGAAAAAAGACAGAAGAGGGAGGGCGTACCAATCAAAACATTTTTTTAATGTGCATTCAATTTCATTGAAGACGTGTTGATGTTGTTTTTCCAACATGTTTATGTACTTGAAAAGGTATTATTGATGTTTGATTTTTGATGTCAGTTACAGCGTACTGTCAATAGACAAGAGTGAGTTGTGGGCACATGTACACGTAGATGGCACGAAACGCGAAGTGCTATCTTTACAACGTGCGTTGTCAGCTACCCGGTCGTGTTTCTCCTTGAAGGAGATGAAGATGGAAAAGGATCATAAATGACTGGTCCAAATTCTGCCATATTCCTGGCTTGCTTCGATTGAATCTCGTCCTCTCTCTCTCTCTCTCTCCCCACACCGACCAGCAACATCAACAACGAAGGAGACATTTAAAAAACCCACGAGAAAAATAACAACAAACAAACCAAATATAAAACAAAAAACAAACATGGCGAGGATGCGGAAACTTTTGACGTCATCTGCGTCTTTTAACAACATCGACTTGAATACAAGGAAAGCTCTCCATTTGGAGGAGAGATGTACCACATATCACGTGACTAGTACCAGTGACGTAGATATGGCGTGCATGATGAAAACAGACTGTTGTTCGTTCTTGGAGGGAGCTCCACGTTGAAGGAGAGACAAGGGGATTTGTGTTTGCTCGGTACCCCACCCCATCCATTTGCTCATAAAATTTTGATCGCTTAATCATTTTGTTTTGCCAGACTTGATGGGGCTCAATGTACACTTGGGACTCTCTATATGAATTAGAAGTTTGGTTGCTGTTAACTATAGGCTACTTTGCAGTTTGCAGTGCATGCGGCCAAAAATTTATGACTGTGAATGACAACTTTTTTTGCTTTGTTGCTATTGTTTTATTTCTTCTTTCATACAACGAAATGCCCTTGATCATAAAGAAGTTTTCCACGTTTTGATACAGCTGTTTGCTTCGTTCCACGTGCGAACTTGTGGATTTAGGCAATGCCTGGCAATGCCATTTGACAATTCTTTTAAAATCGGACAGAAAGAGGGGGAGAGGGATAAATGACAGACTTATATCAAATTATATGTTTTCCTAGTGCATGTATTTCATTGATATTGTTGTTGTGTTTGAAAGAAAGGAGAGAGAGAGAAAAAAAATGGGGCCCTATATTACAACAAATAATTTGCCCCATGATTTTACCCACGCTGCGAATTGGTCGACATCGGACTCTATTAACAATCGAAGTGTAAGCACTGTACTGAAACAGGTGTTTGACATCGAATTGACATACCGGCGATATCGCCGACTCACGGAATCAACGTTCACAACGTTCTAGTGCCATCGTGTGACCATAATTATTTGAGTAACAGTTGCCGACCTAATGGAGCTGGTATCTATCCATGATTTACCTGATATTGAATACAGAAAATGAATAAGGGGACCATGAGTCACTGGCCTTGGAAAGTTTTGAGTACTGACTCATATTTCAATTTCAATTTTAATCTCAATTTTAAATCCATGCGACAAAAATGCAGGACTTTATAGATGTCTTATTCGTATTGCAGAGTTGTATGTGTATGAAAATACACACACAGGCACACGCAAATACCTACATTGTCATGGGTATATTATGACATACAAAGGTGTACATGAATTTTGTTGATAAATGCATTTTCTATGGCTGAACCATATATTATGTGTAATGTGATACATATTGCATATTATACATTGTATGTGCAGTTCTTCATGTCTTTCTTTCGTTTTATACTGTTACTGCTTTACATGCTGAACTCGGCTGGCAAAAGCAATATGAATTGCTGTTGCTTGGGAGCATATCAAACCAAACATGTAGCATGAAAAAAAAAATACATTCAATGATCAAAAGAGATCAAAAGAGAGTTGCTGTAAGTTTGTAATGCATACTTTTAAACGGACACACAAACAACTTTGATGCCTTACAGCATACAATATGCCGCAATAAAAAAGGCAGCCATTTTTTCCCTGCAAGGAATAATTAACAAGTTATGAATGGACATGACGCTCACAGCCACAAATCGATTACCTGTCACAAATTTTTTCTACCACTTTTAATTCATCGAAATGGCCCATTAGTTCTTTTCTCCTACGAAATCATATTACAAGATCATCATATTTCTGTCATCTATAGAATATAATTCACATTATGGAATAGAATAGGAATAAAACTTACGTTACATTACATACAACTTTATTGATGATACGGATACTGGTACAGTATTTTAAGCTTCGTATAACATTTTCGACACTGTGAAGGGAATACGTATTAGGGAAAATATCAGATATGGGGAAAACTTTGCACAATTCTGAGTTTGTCCAGACAATTTTTGTCAACAGACTTTGCTTTATCATGTGTAAACTTGTCCATTTTGCTTCCAACTACGCTGTCGAGGATTGGATTCTATGTCAATATGCATGTCCATGTTTGTACATATCATCTTGTGTATCTTTAATTCATATAATATCATTTGATAAGGAAACCCCGTGATAGGGTGAAGCAAACCCAAATCAAATATTCAGTGAGCAACATCGTAATTATAGCTTCTAGCAGCTCCGCAGCGCTGTCTTTTAAGAGTAAAGATGACATTGCAGATGATGAATGGGAATAACAGGACGTGCTATTAAAGGATTTTAGTACCCATCAGCAGACTCTGTGAGTATAGAACAGCGAGATCTGTATCAATGGGTACTTGACGCGAATAGAGAACCCCGCTAGCACATCTCTCCAACGAAGAAGAGGGCGGGAGGAGGGGTGGATTAAAACGGATTCAACAACCGTTATTTCTTTTTTCGACTTTCCCTCTTTCTCGTCATATCATCTCCCGATACGATTCCACGTCTACTTTGTTTTTTCGATAATCATTGGTTTGACTCGATTTTCTTAATTTCTGTGTCATAATCTTATCTCATTTGTTCTGCTTATTTTCTCTCTCTCTCTCTCTCTCTCTTTTTGAGTTCTTGTTTTGGGAGTGATTAGTTTTGTTCTTGTTGATGTTGTTGTTGTTGCTTTCATTGCTTTTTATCTCGGTCTGCCTCTTTCCTTGTCATAGGGAAACGAGAACGCGACGAAAATAAGAGAAGGGGGGAATTATAGTCTGAGGAAGAAGGGGGTGATTGTGCAGGGGAGGAGATATCTCTATAGAGTTGGAAGGCGGAGCCCTGATTTATTGTGTGTTAAATCCTCGTGACCCCATGCACTGCCACAGGCTTCATGTTTACTTGGCAATCGAATGCATGCAGGGCAATAACGGTGCAAGTGAAATCCCGCAGGATTCCATGATGAAGAAACCTTTTGGACGACAGCAGTCGCATAATTTTGACTATATACAGTAAGAATGGCGGTACTGCTGATTATCCTACCAGGATCAACGCAAAAAGCGTCACCCTCCCAGACAGGAACGGGACAAAAATTACTGGTTTGACTCGATTTTCTTAATTTCTGTGTCATAATCTTATCTCATTTGTTCTGCTTATTTTCTCTCTCTCTCTCTCTCTCTCTTTTTGAGTTCTTGTTTTGGGAGTGATTAGTTTTGTTCTTGTTGATGTTGTTGTTGTTGCTTTCATTGCTTTTTATCTCGGTCTGCCTCTTTCCTTGTCATTCGAATTTTCCTCTTTCTCTGTTCTTGTCATAATCTCACCTTTTCCTCATCATCTGCAGCCTATACTCCCACGCCATCTCCCTCAAGTAAATCCGCGCTCGGCCGTCGCGCACCGGGAGCAATTTTTGACACTTCAGGGGTATACCCCTGAGATCCCCGGCTCCGGACTGCGGAGTGTTGACCCAGCGCGCGCTGGAAAGAGGGAGGAGGAGACTTAAGGCCCTTGCAGATAACGGCTGGGCTTTGCGGGGGGAAACAAACACCCCTCACGTCCGCTCCGGAGCGGGGGATTTTTTTTTTTCATAGGGAAACGAGAACGCGACGAAAATAAGAGAAGGGGGGAATTATAGTCTGAGGAAGAAGGGGGTGATTGTGCAGGGGAGGAGATATCTCTATAGAGTTGGAAGGCGGAGCCCTGATTTATTGTGTGTTAAATCCTCGTGACCCCATGCACTGCCACAGGCTTCATGTTTACTTGGCAATCGAATGCATGCAGGGCAATAACGGTGCAAGTGAAATCCCGCAGGATTCCATGATGAAGAAACCTTTTGGACGACAGCAGTCGCATAATTTTGACTATATACAGTAAGAATGGCGGTACTGCTGATTATCCTACCAGGATCAACGCAAAAAGCGTCACCCTCCCAGACAGGAACGGGACAAAAATTACTGTTATATAAATTATGATGAAAGAAAAACCACAACACCAGTAGTAACCATTGTGATGACGAACGATTCAGATAGACAGGGGGGGGGGTGGGGTGATTAGGTAATCGATGTCGATTTTCACGACTGCGGTATCTCTGAAGTATTATCAACATGGCATAATAATCATAATCGTAGTTACCTCCACAGCGCCTGTCATCGACCGTTGTAATTATGAGAAAACATCCAACTGAAGGACTCGATTGCCTATAAAAAATAAAGATCCCACTTACACACATATACACACACACACATACATACAAATTTTTTTGTTGTTATTTTCAAATTAAATTCAAAAACGCTTGAACATTCACAAAATTTTCAAGGGTATGGCATGTAATTCCATGCTTTCTAATGGCGCCCTGCAGTGTTAATCGCTGTTTAAGTATTGATTTCAACCAGCGGTATTTGCAAATCATAAATTCTATCCATGTCTTTGCCTAACCTAAATGTGAGGGGAAAAAAGCCTATTATCTCGTGACGAAAAGCTGATGATTGACTAGTGTACTGTTAACGTCAATTCTCACTGACGTCACTGTTTGTTGGTATTGTGTGCTTGTTTGTTTTTATAGTCAAACTTTGTCCGGTCGCTTTGCCACGCGAGAACAGTAATGACGTTGAACGTGTGCAAAGCCTGTTTCATAAATAATTCTTTACTTGCTAAGTGTTAACAGAAAGTCGATAAGTAGACACGCAGACGCAAACACGGACAGACATCTATATAATGTTATCCATCTAGTCGCATAATCATATTAGTTTCTTTCATCTCTTAATGAATATAGAGTTTTATTGCATGTCGAGCACATGGAAAAATAAGAACAAGTTGCATTTACAAAGGAGCATAGTATTGAATAAATGGAATAATGAGATAAAAAATCGATTTTCGAAAGCTGACAGTCTCTGTGTATTGATGAATCTCGAGTTTTCCATTTTAATTTGTACAGGAAGGAACTCCTCTAAAAACACACACACACACAAAAAAAAACCCAGTGGCAGTATTTGGAGGATTAGAGAGGTTCTGCGCAAGAGTGTGGGACTTAACTTCCCATCTAATTCAGTTAAATTTCTATAAGGACTTAACTTCCCATTTAATTCTGTTAAATTGTCATATTATAAAGTTACCACATTCGTGAAAACGAAAGACTTAAAATAAACGAGGCAGGCAAAGAAATACACAAGGTTCTAGAATGAACACTTACGGAATTTTGAATGCCCGACTAATAATCAACTCCCATAACAATAAAAGCAAAAAAACAAAACAAAACAAAACAGAACAAAACAAAAAACAAAACGAACAAATAAACAAACAAGCAAAGAAAGAAATAATGCAAACCAAAAGCAGCAACAACAAAAGCAGAACCGACCTGAATGTATTACTGTTTGTCTTCTTGGGCAATGGGACTGCCTAAAGAAGAAAAAAAAACAGTATGAAAATTGTAATGATGTATTCTCTTCTACTCCCATGTAGGTACCTATATAGCTAACCGCTAATGGCTTGACACATGAGATTCATGTAGTGTAAATACCCCCGAGTTATGTAGATAGATCAATGTGAAATCAAATATGGATAGGGACATCAGAATATTGGCATTGTGAAAGAGCGTAACTTGGATTATTCTTGAAAATGTGAATCGCTTTGGATAGAAAGAATTCTTAAGTTCTATAGCATACACTTTGTACTTTGACTTCAATCTGATGCCATTTGTTATCAGTACAAAAAAAAAATGTTTGAAGGGATATGTTTTACTTCAATGCCAGTCCTATACCAGCTCTGCGATTTGGATTAATATTCCACCACTGTCAGTGGTCTTAGTACGCCAAATGCCCTACGTTTATGGTCGGGTGTTTTTGTGTTTTTTAATTTCCTATTTTTCCTCTCTTTTTTTTTTCTTTTTGATTGTGAAAGAAATTGAATTCTTAAATTTTGCTCAAAATACACGAGCTCACTCTCGTGGTTAATCATGAAATGTTCCGAGGGCACTTTCAGCGCCTCCGGGGGGACATTGTTTGCCGGTAATTTCCCCATCCCATGACTGCTAATTGCTGATAATGACCAAAATCAAAGGGGACTTCTTTAGTTCTCAACCACGATGCACCATTCTGACCTTCTGGCAATACGAAATGTACGATTCCCAAGGTGGAATTATGCATTTATGCCCTAAACTTGTATTGTTTTTAAGTCATGTTTGAATTAGAAGAAGATGATTGACTTGATGAAGATCGAATATATTATCCGCGGTTTGATTTCGCATTGTCTTCTCTCTCTCTCCCTCTCTCTCTCTCTCTGTCTGTCTGTCTGTCTATTTTCATATATCTCTTACTTTAAACATAGACGAGGAAAGTTCAATGTCCCATTTTTACAGGCTTTCTTTGTCTTGATGTTCTTAAATTCTGATTTTCTTACAACTACCTTGAATAGCAGAGAACAATATTCATGCATTTCTCATAAAATTGAATACAATAAAACATAAAAACATAAAAATTGAAATTCAATCTGTGGATTAAAATATATCAATATACAGGTCGGTCGATATGTGGTATTATAATCCTTTTAAGACATTATTAACCATTTGCCCTCTCATTAATATTTTTGGCTTCATTGCGATTTTTTTTCCGTATAGTAAGATGTTTTGTGGTACAACTGGCCTACACATATGCATCAAATGAGATAATTCAAATAGTTGTTAAATCACTGCTCCCAATGGTAAACAATATCTGTGATCCTGACAAGTATTCTCTTCATCTTATCGATCTTAAAAAAAAGAAAAAATAGTCTTCAAGGTTTTCTTCTAAGGTGACTCTTATAGTAATGAGCAGTATCTAGGGCTCATTAGAATCATGCAGTCAATCTGACCATATGACATCTTGACTCTATAGTGACGATAGCAAATGAGATTTGAGTACGGCAGTATAAGTATCTCCGCAAAAAAACAAATCAAACAAAACCCCAAAACACAATGTTGATTTTATTTTTATTTTGTTTTCAACTGTGACTTTTTTTATCTTTCGTCTCCCCCCCCCCCCCACTTCCTCGTTCTCCACAATCCTGCAGATCATTAATCGCAGACCCGATATCTCGATGACGCGCTGGTAATCGGTGGGAAAACAAAAAGGAAGCCATATGTGAGTACACACACGCGTGCAAAGTATTCGTCAACAAATAACGAAGAGCAAAACACCCGCTCTTCCAGTTCATTTGTTTTTTAAAGACCTAATAAAATGCTTACAAAATGTTTTGATATGCAAAAGAAATGTAAAATATTTGTCATAATTATCAATGTAAATATGTTGTCAGTGTCGTTCCGGTTTTTATCGCTTCTAGAAACTCCCCCAAATATCACATTTTTGGAGGACCTCGTTGCAGCTTTTGCGAAAAAGATAGTCACGTGACGAACACCCCTGAACCGATTGATGACGTATAAGCACGGAGTTGTGCTCAGTTAGCAGACGCCGCTCAGCACAAGCACTCAGATTACTAGCTTGGTACACGCGCGTACACGTTAGCTAGCCCGGCCAGGCCCGGGCCCCGCGGGATGTGCGCTCCCGGTCGACCCACTGACTGTCGACACATACACGCATTAGTACCACGTACATTATCACTAAGTTAGCTTGCACAAATACCTGGTACCTCGAGCATAATGTCTTCCCCTATATGGGTAAACTTCGACATTGATGATGATGATGATGATCAAGACTGCAGCTCTGACGATAGCGGAGAAGAAGAGGAGGCACATGAAGTTGAAGGGGAAGATATGGAGGGAGAGGCAGCCGATGAACCAGAACGTTATCGTGGGGTTGCACCTTACCGATATGAACCAGCTGCATCTCACCCGCTGCCAGTGCAAGAGCGTATGAAAATGGCACCAAGTCCGAGAATAGACCTCACGGAAACGATCGCCTGGGAAATACAGAGTGGTATGTCTGGTATGCCCCCATATAGTTTAACGTTAGAAAGGATATAATGTATTCTACATGATTGACATTGTAAGTTGTAACTGTTTGTCTAGTAAGTAGTAGAACTAGAAGAACAGACCCAGCTCGCTCACAAAGTGAGCGGCTACTCCGGCCGCAGCAAGCGGGAGCGTCCCGGCCGTGGCCTGGCCCGTCGGCCGGCGCTAACAGTAACAGTAACAAGTTAAACTACTAGTAGTAGTCTAGTAGTAGATCTAGTAGTAGCAGTCTACTTGTAGTAGTAGTCTACTAGTACTACTACTAGTAGTAGTACTATTATCACTAGGTCTAGTAGACTAGTAAGTAGTAGGCCTAATAGCAGAATCTTTGGTAGTAGTACAGAGGCTACATTCTAGGGGGATGTGTTACAGGGTGGGTCGTGGCTCAAAAAAAAGAAGGAAAAAAAAGGGCCAAACCAGTTTCCCATGGTCAGTTTCTGCAATATTTGTTATCAGTAATTTAGATGCGCCATTTTCTAAGAAAAACGATACCAAGAATGATCGTCAATTTTTGGTCGAGTAGCTTTTGTTTTATGCTAGCAAATCATACAGTGGAAGAAAGCCCCAACGCCGTGCTTATCTAGGCCTACCTATGAACGCCACGGTTGGGCTGGATTCACGAGTAGGTCTAGGCCTATAAAGAAGGCGAGTCGCCGTAGTATTGAATACAAACACGCAGTGGTGGTGGGGCTATCGTTAAATAGGCCCCACCGTAGTGCGCGTGCACCGTACCCGTGCGTTTATAGCAAGCAAGGGTAGGTCCTCCTAGGGTTTAGGGTTAGGTAGGGTTGTTTTTATGATTAAATTGGCCGTTAAATTAGTCGAGGGACATATTAGGAAGTCATTTTCGCCGCATTCACGAGTATTGATCGTGGAAGGCAGTCCCACCGCCGTGCTTACCTACCGATGAACGCCACACGGTGGGGCTGAATTCACGAGTACTGTATTCAAACAGGCGAGTCGCCGTAGTATTATTACTAGTTCAGACACGCAGTGGTGGGACCCATTTCACGAGTTTGCCGAAAATAATGGACATCCAAGCGTACCACAGTTGTAATCTGTATTATTGGCAGTATTAAATCCGATACAATTCATTAAATATTCTTTTGTCTAAAGGCTTAGCCAATGACAATAGTGCAGCGCAGCACCTGCTATGCGCTCGCTAGCTCTCTCCCCCGCCAGCGCTAGCCGCCGGCCGGCTGTCGCTCGCTGCGCTAGCATAGCCTTGCCAGGTCGCTGCGCTGGCTATGGCTATGCTGGTCGGACAATCAATATCGACGACTCCGTTCTTAGACGTCATCACAATTTAGAAGTGATAGTGCGCCGCATGCGGCGAAAGTATAGACAGTTTTCCAAAACCGAGGAAATTGCATCCATTATGTTAACAAATATAGAACAAAATTCAGAACAGTAGAAAACCCCGCACTGCCATAGAATTACTTAGAATTTAACATTTCATAATGTTACATCTTTGAGAAAAAAAAAGCCTAAACCATTTTATTAGGTCTTAAATTGTTACTGTTACTGTTGTTGTTGTTCATGACGTCACAGCCGTTATTGTTTGGTCGTCTTGGTGCCAAAGGAGATCTCCGGATGATTTCAGACTTTTACATTTGAACAAATATAAATTAGTTATATCATTAAGTAGGCCTACACAGTCTTAGAATTTATAGTTATTGGGATGAGGAATAAGCATGTTTTCAAAATTTATAACAGATTGCAATGAACAAGGATGCTGACATGGCATGCATGAGTTGGGGCTCAAAGAAGCAGAACAAAACAAGAAGACATGCATAGATTCTACACAGGTGAAGCGGTACTGTAATGGAATTACACTGCTACATTTCTGAAATAATATTGTATGTGAGGCTCCTATATGTCATCGCTGTTCAGTGTAATTTGTTTAAGATTTTTTCATCGATTTCTCTGCTCAAGGACACAATAAATTCCACAAATCTATACATGGAGCTGTCATGATGTGAAATTATGAAAATCGTCTGGAATGCCCCTTTAAAGACTCGGTGAATTGGGGATTCATTGGTGGGTTCCAAACCACGATGATTTTAGGCACTGTTACATTCCCTGTTGAACAACTGTGTCGTAAAAGCTGTTATCCATGGATAGCACCGGTATGCAAATATTGTGCATCGAAGCGTATACGCTCATCGGTAAGGGTCGATTCCATTCGAGAATCTTCGGCTGTGTATGTACTTTATACAGAGGTCAGTGATAAAGCTGTACATAAGTCGTTACGGGGATTGTCGAACATATCCGATCCGGGCCAGCCTTCCCACTCGAGATGGTGTCCCCTTACTACCCGGTGTGAAGTAGGTTTTTAATGATTCGTTGGCGACATACTTAGCTGTCATTTTCAGGTGACACATGTACACCGTATCATGAGTTAAACTCCATGACATGATGTAAATCGTCTTTCTGCTCCACCATTTTTTTTTTTTTTTTTAGGTTTCCACGAAAATCTTGATGTGTTGTTCACTTTTTTTTCTTGAATAAATAAATAAAAAAATAAATAACAAATAAGTTGATGTTTTGAACACAGTTGATACATATATTAATTTCATTTCATATCATTGCATTTCATCTATCAAGTTTTCCATATAAGTTGCTTTTGTTGTTTTAACTAACTCCACCTATAATTGCATCAACTCGTTCTATTATCTCCCACCCTGACCGCCTATATGTATCTATCATATGGGACGATGATTTTTTTTTAATCCATTTTGTATATTTCTGGTCAGTTACCCTATCGTTTGAATCTGTTGTATTTGTGGTCTGAATCAGGAGAAGAAGCTTCCTCTGGTGTGTGCGAATACGCATTTTCAAAATAGATAATATCATTAATTTTCAAGTACAAATCTTTCCCAAGTCATAGATAAAACTACAGCTATCATATTGCATTTCTAGAGCTGAGAAGAAGATTTTGTTGCACGTCGCATGTGTAGATATTACAAACTGCGATATAAATCTTCTTCCAACCTACGTATCCCTCCCCACCCACCACCCCCGTATTTGCCATGTTGTAAGTACCTCTGAAAAAAAAGAAACCACCCAAAACACGTGTTATTTTTTGATATCAGCCGAAAGCATTAAGTCGTTTATTGTCCATAAATTTCCAATCTGGAAAACGATCATGACAGGATAATAAATAAATAAAAAACAAACAAACATGCAGATGAGAAGGGAAAAGGGCCGACAGCTAGAATAAATAAGGGAAAGAGAGAAGGTAATTGTGAATGCCGTTTTCTAGAATAGCAATTTCCTCGAAATGGGAACTTATTTTTGACTCTACCATTAACACTTCCTTTATCCGCTACCATAAAAGACTCGGCCTCCCACTCAGCCCAGGAGAGAAAAATGATTGCTCTTTTCAAGGAGGTTCCATACCCTAGCTTTCCAAGGTATTCCCTGGTTATTGAAGTGACGTACTGCTGGATCTTACTGCTCCTACTTCCAGTGCTTTCTTAAATATTACTTGTATCAAAAGAAAAAGAAATGATGTATGATATATACATATACTGACTACCAGCAGACTGACGGTGAAAGTAGCATACAATGGACATAGATAGATTCAACGTCGTTTATTGACCCATGCAGTTATCGGTTTTTCTGTAGACCTTCATCGGGGTTGTGCAAAAGTGAAGTCTGTGTATTTAATGTATAATAGGTGCATATATCGTTCATAGCAATAATAATGTTACAATAGAGGGATGCATTAAATGCCAATTGCCTTGATTTTAATTCAAAATCCGAATTTTCGGGGGCCTCCCCCTTCGTCAGGGATGAAAGTGCTTAGCACTTTCATCCCTGACGAAGGGGGAGGCCCCCGAATATATATATATATATATATATAATATATATATATATATATATATATATAGTGCTTAGCACATTCATCCCTGACGAAGGGAGAGGCCCCCGAAAATTCGGATTTTGAAACAAAATCAAAGCAATTGGCCTTTAATGCATTCCTCTATTGTGACATTATTATTGTTATTTCTAGTACTGCCAATACGTGGAGCAATTACAATATATATATATTACAAAAAGATATATACATATATATACCTCAAATTGTCTTTCATCATACCTGGATTGAAAAATGGAATTTATTGATGATTTACTTACTAGCAGAGTACACAAGCTAAAGTGATCTTAATTCTTCTCTGGACCAATCATCAGGTGATCAATTGTTGCAAACACGTGCTTCTTCCTCTATGAAATGTCCATGACATTGAACTACATGCTTTCTCTCTAATCTAGTCCTTCGTCTGTCTGTCTGTCTGTCTGTCTGTCTCTCTCTGTCTCTCTCTCTCTTGTCTTATTATATACACATTGTCACAAGAAACTTAATACATTCCATTTACCGTATTCCTTCCCTTGATTCAGTGTGTTGTACTTTCATCGTAAACACTCGTGTATTCATAAAAAAAAAAGCTAATTTTTTTTTCCTATTCATTACCCATGAATTCCAAGGCCACGAAAGAGTGCTAAATATATCTTCTTTTTCTTTGAATGAAGAATTATCACGTACAATAGCAAAGTTTAATTGATTGCTATGCCATCGACTACAAGAAAAGCCTGCACACCATCATTGTTGACAACGTTTAGATATCATTGTCGACATCTCTTTATTTGATATTCAAAAATGTCCTAAAACAAAGAGACGGGGTAGGAATAAACCATGATTCTGACGAAAATACATCATCAAATTACATTTTTCAACGTTGAACATGATAAAATCTGAGCTGTATATATTAGTGTGATTTCGTCGTTTGGTTGTTTTGTTTCCAAAGTCGCACATTTAAATAGCGACAAGAATGCGAATGCATGGAATACAGAAGGCGTGTACATAAACAAGGAATGTGTGATAGCTGAACCTACTGGCTCAAAATTATTCAAGTACACATCTGGATCTTTGTATACACACAAGGATTTTCGTGAGAGATAAAAATCTCTTTAAACCGCTCTGTTGCTGCTGAACTTCTTTTTTGTTTTGTTTTTGTTCTGGTTTTTTTTTTCACTCATGGTTAAAGGTCTTTCCAATCATGAAGGACGCAAAATGGAGTTATGCCGCTCTAAAGAGTGTATGTGTGCTATACTCTTCTTACTGTTTTCTATTGAAAATCATTATCTCTGATCTCCACGAGTAACACTTGACTCGAATCCATTAAAAACCTCTTCATTTCCCCCTCCTTTCTAACGAAATATAGATGCAGATACTAATCAGCTTCAAGCGAAAAGATATTGGGAAACCATGTACTCTATCTCTCCCACCTTGCCTCTACCAACATTTTTATGCAGATGCTCGCCAGCATCCAACGATGTAAAAAACATAAAAATAAATCCATGTGCATTCATTGCCAGCGGCCGCTGTTAATGTTTCAGACACATAAATTTATACGAGCATCTCAAGTTCCACACTGATGGCTCTTAATCATCTGCATGCCACTTAAATTTCTTCTCCATAAACATGTGTTCAAAGTTTGTTCTAAATTGACACTCTTGCACAGATTAGGTTAATAAGGCAATCCGCAGAATGACGACAAAGACACCCTATATAGGAACCTCCCATTTGTAATCCTCGTGTACGAGATTTTCCCTTGTACTGTACAATGAATAACATGTTTGTCTTACTCAGTGCAGACTGGATGATTCTGAGTCCCAATCCATCAATCTAAAGTTTTAGGAGAGAATGTAATCCGAAAAAAAAAGAAACTTATTTTCCATGTGATTGCAATACACACAACAGACCGGTCGAAAATTTAAGTTGATTTGACCAATTGATAGAGTACGCGGCATTTGAATTGAATATCGATAAGTCATTGCATACGATGCGCGCTGGGCACCCTCGAAAGTCACGTGACCATGGAGCGGTATCTTTCTGGATGTTTGCTCAATTTCCGTTGCTGTATCACTTTGGTTTCACCAATTTCATTCAAAGCATGTTATCGTTGGGTTCAAGCTCCCCTCGTAGCCCTTTCAAATCACAAACATACGGCATGGGTTCAAAACGGTTCATACTGTATTTCTCCTAAACTTCTCTTGATCTAGTTTCAATGGAGACTGCCGGTGGTGTGGGCTTCTAGCCCTGAGATCGACTGGCTCAATACCAGTCGTGTTGCGCGTGTCCTTGATTCATGCATGGCGGCCGTTGGAGGCTTCGCTGTCTTATGTTGCCAAGGCGGTTTCCACGGAAACATAATGACTCCATACTTCTCGCTATAATGTAGCAAAAAATATAGTAATATGCATAATATAAGCTACACTTTCTAGGACAGAAACACACTTCAAACCGGAACAGATGCCTTCGACTGTTTGTTACCGTAGAAGTAGGATGAAAACTTGCGTGAATCCGTATGCACTCTGGGACTGGGTCATTAGTTCCACAGCTCTTGACGGGAGAGATCAAAGAACACAAGAGGTACTCTTACATTTTACGCAGGAGCGAGACATAAACAGTATAGAAATGTTTGAAATAGTCCCCGCGTTCCCTGTCCTAGATATCTCATTCCCACTTTTCTGTCTTCATTTTTTTTTCTTTCTCTCTCTCTATCTCTCTTACTCCCGGGCTCTCTCTCTCTCGTCATCTATATCCATATGATTCGTCCCAATCTTTTGGGCTCTACGAGACTTTCTCATTTTACACGCGCTCTAATTCTTGTGTCACAACAACGCATGCGCAATGTGGTGTCACAAATTTTTCAAACGGGCATACATTCTCTAACAGGAATAAAAATGGAATAAAAAAAAGAAAGAAAGGAAAGAAGTGGATAATCTTACCGTGCAAGAGAGAAGTGCTCCCTACCTTATGTTGTACTTTTCAGACTCATGTCGTTGATAAATTAGCCTTCCATAAGTCTCCCACGCGCAATAACGCCCACTTGTGATAATTTTCATGTGGGATGCGCACGACCATTTGAATGCAAATATCTGTGTGTTTTTAGACGTGTATGTTTCTGTCAGGTCTGGTGTGTCATGCATATTGACAGTAAATGTGCGTTTGTATGTCATTTAGATTTAAGGGCGTCTTGTCACAATGCTTGAATAATGCTTTGAATAATCTGTGTGTGAGTATAGCTGCACTGTCCCTCATTTTTTTACAAAAACACCATACTAAAGTGATCATTTACTGCTTTAAAAAGGAAACGATGAACATTTCTGGGTAACCAAATTTAAATACCGCACACATTCATTTCCCTGTTACACAATAGTGTATAATAGAATAAAGATTTTCGGACGAAGCTTACTACAACGGCAGAATTTGTGATTTCATTCATGGTCAACTACTGGCAGCAAACTTTGCTAAATATTGTGTCCTTGACTGTTCGCAATCCAGCGAGCATCGTCTGTACAGCTAACTCTGACAGTGGGATAAATTTCAGGTGCAACAAGTGAATAAATCTTATCTTGATTCCCAGTGACCGACACCGTAAGAAAAGCCAACAGTTGTCATGCTTTTGATAATAATTCATAATTGCTTCGGGAAAAATAACTGAAAACTATTCTGCCAAACTGCTCTATAAGCGATAGATAATCTAGATATATCAATAAAAGGAAAAAAGGGATAAAGTTCCACATAGCAACAACTTTGTGCGTTCTTCTGCAACGTTCTCGCTCGAAGCAGGAGTTATAATCCTTCAGTTTATTTCGTACATTTTCAGTTTGTATTGTCCCTAATGCCGGCAACAACCCATAACGTTGTATTAGTAGTATCATCTACATTTTCATAATACGTTATCATAATATGTACATAATGCTGTATAACGTTATATATATATTATTTTCTCCGGATTGATGCGCTTAGACACATCAGTATTAAGCGCTATATAAATGTTATTCATTATCATTATCATTATCATTTCATTTCCTCATTAATAGTAACATTTACAAATATTAATATCATCGCGTGTATCTCAGTCATGTCAGTATAGATACTGTTGTCCTCACAATTTCTAGGATAATTTCTAATGGATTATGATACAACTATATGAAAAAGTTCATGAATATGTTTACATACACGGCTGAATGGAAGGGAAGAGTAAAATTATATGGATACACGGACATGACGTGCCCTACATTTTTGTTTTCAGGAAGACGATCTATGGAATTAGACAAAATAAGCAAATAGATTGTCGTGTCCGTTATCATTGTGCAACCAAAAGCAGTGCAAGCTTGGAAGTACAACTGTAACTGCCTTCTCTTCGGTCCCTAATTCATTCTGGTTGTGCTCAGCACACCTAGTGTGTGCATCTCCTCAGCTGGCCGTAGAAATGAGATGGACCGTGCGGCGTGCTGTGCATTTTTCCACAACCCGCACACTATACGGTTTCCCCCCGTATTCTCTGTTTTGCGCACTCGCATTCCGCCATTCGCTGGGGGACAATCAAACAAAAACAACATCAGCGGGAGATGCTTCCTCCGCACTCCCGTCAGTATGATATGCTAAAGAGCAAGACTGGTGACGTATGAGACAACTTCATCGGTCGTCTGTCGGAGTGGCGGATATCTCCCTCCCGCTCTCACACACAATCTCACTTTTCGTCCGGAGATCTCATTCTTACTGCGTCGCATGGTTGAGAGTAATATTCTTCTGTTGTAACTGACGCTCCGTACGTTTCCCCCGTGCAGGATACAATTCCCCAGCACATGAGGTGAGTTTTAGCCGCCGCCGCCGCTCCTAGTGAGTTTATTTTGGCATACTGACACCTGTTCTTTAATCCGAACTTGGTTGCATTTTTTTTTCTTCCTGTGTCTAAAAGACGCTGACGACAAGATGCTGATGACTTTTACTTGTGTACCCCGGATATCTGATGCTGCATTATTAGAGAGTTTAGTACATGAGTGCCAGTCTTCTGATAATCCGTTTGTTGTGCTTTTCCCAAATGGTGTATAACCGCCGTCGGTTCACGCATCGATTGCATGCTGGGTGAACACACTCGCGTTGACTTTTTCCTTTCAGGTTTTTCTCGTCTTGAAAATAACTTCCAGCACGTGGTTCGTATCAAAATAACAAGAATAACAATGATGTGGTTCGTATCAAAATAATAAGAATAACAAAGATAATGATAAGGATAAGGATGATTAGTGTAGTAATAGTATTAAAGACACGTAGTTATCATTGTTATTATCATTATCATTATCCTTATCATTATTATCATCATCATCATCATAATTTGTGTACTATTATGTAAGTTAGGAATCCCTCGACAGTTTTGATAAAAGGAATACACAAATTACCATTTAAGGTATTTCATCTCGGTAAGATTGTTTGTGTTTCCTTTCAGCCTTTTAACACAAGAAGGCAAGTACCACGACACTGCGCTATTACTGTAGATTATCCTAGAGCTGATGTCAGAGAGTCATGCCGTATAGTTGTCATTTCAAGCTGAGCTGTAACCATCCACTCCCCCACCCCCCCCCCCCCCCCGCCGAAAATTTTGCGTAAGTCTGCAACAATGCCTCCGCGTTTGCAACTTGTAACGTCTATTGAAATCTCTTGCCTATCTGTGGGAGGCGGTGGGGGTCCGTCTAATGGAAAAATGAAACGTGGTAGAATATACTACATCACTATGTCATCTGTTTAGGGCCATAACACCTTTTGAGATGATTTTTAGCACTTCGCTCTCTCTCTCTCTCTCTCTCTCTCTCTCTCTCAAAAGAAAAAGAGTATGTTTATCAATCTACTTCCATACACAACTCTTTATATTCCTTCATCATCTCTCTTTCGTTTTGAATCTCCCTCTCCCCTTTCCTCTCCGTCCCCACACTATTGGATGCCTGCAGTAGGCTTTGTATAAACCCCTTATTTGAAATTGTTAATTTCATATACAAGGACAGGCGCGGTATTAGTCACACAATAGCAGTTTTTCTCAGTTCTTTACCTTGCGAGCATTCCGTTCTCATGACTTGCAGAGTTATTGTTCCTCTGAGGCCTGCTTGCACTGGTCGAAGGTCGTGATGCGAATAGATGTTGAGTCAAGCTACACCCTCCGTCAGTATAGTCACGCCAAACGCAACTTATTAAAGGCATAATTGATCATTTGCAGATGAAATAAAAACCCAGCTTTAGTGCTTCAAAATAGTTCTAAAATGTGAGTTAGAGATAGAAACAACCGATGTAAAAATTTGAATCAGTATGATTAATGTTAAGTATTGTTAAATATACAAAATATGAATAATAGTTATAATGAAAATATTTCTAGACTAACCGTCTACAGTTCTTGTTCATTGAGAAAAATAGTGATATCTCTTTTTATCTTAGGCTTTATTGCAAAATTTTTACATGGTAGGATGTTCTATAATACAACTTACCTACACATAGGCATCAATTGTGATATCTCGAACATTTTTTTAAACAATGCTCCCAAAGGTAAACTGTGCCTTTAACAGATACAATTCATTGTAATTGAAAGTAATAAAAAAAGGATATACAAAGCATTACACAACGGCGGATTTTGTAATAGGGAATAACATTTTCTTTTCTCTTGTCATTGTGGCGATTCCTTGGTTTGTTCAATATCAAGATCATTATGAGATTTAGTGAATCAATTAGAATCATGAGGACAATTGCTAATGACTTGTTGCGTGTAATTGTGGAAAAGGGAAAATTGCTAGAAGAATGATTTCCAATTTTAAGAGGATTTTGTCGATATTTGCGGATGTTAATGTAATCTCTGGGGGTTTTGCTTTTCTTTTTGGCAAGAATGAGCCCCTGAACTGAAGTCAGCGTTACGTTGACCATGTCACCCGTACACGCAAAATTCGATCTTTAAAAAACTGATTAGCCTTGCTGAAGGGAAATGGACAAGGTACTATCATCAGAATGAAATAACAAACAAACAAACAATAATCTTCTTCCTGTTTCATAAAGTCAAAGATCGAGCGTAAGTTGCAATCAATCGCAAATTGCTTTTCATAAACAACTTTGTGATTGATCACAAGTAACTCAATCTACTGAAAGTTGCTCTTGACTTTTCTTGAAATCAAGCGTGTCTTTACGAAACAAAAGTTACCCTCAATGCTGAACTTCACACTCGATTTACCGAGTTACGCTCAATATACTGATCAGTATATAAGATCAATTGCAACTCTTTATGAAACAGGCCCCTTGTCATATTACTCGTCTCATTTCTGTCGTCAGAGACATGAGTATTCATTTGCAAACGACTGGCGTGAAATTTAGCTGCTTGATAGCTGTCCTTTGGTAGTAGTGATCAATTTCAACAAAATGTTTCACTTCTTTGGTGTTGGCGCCAAACTCCTCCAAAAAATTTGGAATCTGATATTGTGATCTATTATTTCTCCATTCTCTTAAGAGAATGGAGAAATAATCGATCACAAACTCAGATTCCAACCTAAAAAAAGTTTGGAATCTTGATAGCTGTCCTTTGGTAGCAGTGATCAATTTCAACAAAATGTTTCACTTCTTTGGTGCTGGCGCCAAACTCCTCAAAATATGTTGGAATCTGATTTTGTGATCGATTATTTCTTCATTCTCTTAAGGGAATGGAGATATAATCAATCACGAACTCAGATGTTAAAATTTTGGTAATGATAAATTGATGCTTGTATCATCAATAATATCACTCAATCTTCTTTCAAATACTACCCTGTTTGGTTTGTTTGATTACGCTATCGGAAAAAGGGCAGTATTGTAAAATATAGGTTGAGGTCCGATGGAAAGTTGCTTGATGAATATCAGTGGTCAGAAAGAATCAATAAAGAACATGTTTGTTGTTGTTGTTGTTGTTGCTGCTGTTGTTGTTGTTGTATAGAGTCGTTGACTTGTTTTCGGTTGGCCAGCCGTGAATGCCAATTTTAATGGAATTTGGAATGAATTAAACAGTCAAGCTTGTAGTGGTGTCATGACAAGCAAGGTTGATAGCTCACTTCGTAGGGCCTATGTTCGATTGTTGTTCATCGTGCCACGTGGAAGCAATGTTCAAAAAGCCCACGTCACAAGACAAATCGGAGCTGTAAATCAAGCCCCTGCCACTTCACTTCTTCATAACTTTGTTGTGTGACTGTTGTGAAGGTTCTGTGAGATTTTATGGCTTGAATTCCTGTCTTTAAATGACCGCACATGTTCGTGTGTTTGTTTGTGCATACTTTTTGTTTTAATCCATCTTTATCACTCACTTATCAACAAGGAAAAAAAATTGTGTCAATTACCAAACTTGGGTCATTTTGCAACTTTTCAATTTTGATCTTATCCCATATTGTAAGCCACAAACATGACAAGTTCGCTATTGATTTACGAAACATTTAGCAATCTTTCTATGGTTACCAAGCATACTTCAATTAGTACTAAGATAAGATAGAACTAATTGATCAAATTCTGATTTCCAAACTTTTTTTGCGGAGTTTTAGATAGATAGCTGAACGGGACGCGCACAATTTATTTACCATATTTGTAGAATTGGCTTGTATTGTACGGCCTATTGTATTTGTTTGTATTTCATCTACAAGCACGTGTGTGTTCGACTTTAGTACTGGTGATTGGTGTTACAATGATTCAAGGGGTTGGGTTTGAACGAGTACAATGAAATATTTTTGTTTGTTCAATTCAGTTTGGCAACAGAACATGACCATGATAGTATAGTTATTCGTATGAATGTTAAAGGCGTGAATATGTGTGTACGAATGTTTTATTTCCCCCGTTCAACGACCATGAAATCATATCATCCCATCAACTGGTTGGAAAATGGAAGCCATGATAAGGGATACGATTGTCAAAAGTCCTTGTCGCTTTTCCTCTCCATTTACAATAAAAAAAGATGATTTCATCAACTGGTCGGTAATAAATTATAATAATGGATGCAGTTAAAAACCTCCAAAATACCCCCGCATATTAAAGTAGTACCATTACAAAATATTATCTTCCGTAATGTCTTTCATATGAGTGGCCAGGGTCCGTCGTTTAAACATTGTGGTGCGGATTAAATGATCACCACGGTGTACAAAATTCGATATGTTGCGCGAGATCAAGCATAGATGGTTGCACATTTCCCCCACGACTCCCCAAGGCCCTCCCCAAAATGTCAGGAGTGGTTCAGCGGCATGTGCCACAAATTATGCGCTGTAAATGGCCCGCATTGACGTGTAAAAATGACGTGCAGCGAACCGTAACGCCAATTGCCATGCCTCGGGAATTTAGCGGAGGCAGTGGCACAAAAAGAAAGCGGTGGCACAAGGAAGTATTGGATGAGAAGGGGGCAGAAATTAGTCCCGGAAAAACTACATCAGTAGGATTCGAGAGGGGAAAACACATACACACACACACACAAACACACACACACACACACACACACACACACACACACACACACACACACAAACGCTTACCGTAAATAAAAAGAAAAAAAAGACACGCAAACACACACACACAAAGTCGAATCTATAGATTTGGAAGAACAGCCGCAGTTAATATTTTGATTCAAATGTGTAGAAAGTGAAGAAGAAAAAATCACTTCGTTGTGTGTGAAATTCAATCTACATTATGACACGATGACAAAGTATAAAGGACAATGTTGACGAAGCCTGTTTTAATGCACTCATTCTGTGTTTTAAATCAATTTCTGAGACCAAATCATATTAATTCATCTGTCTTAGATTGAGCTATCTACGGGAGATATGAACACACCGAGGAGAGAGAGAGAGAGGGGGGGGGGGGAGAGATGGAGAGAGAGAGGAAGAATCCTGACTGCCTGAAACAACAATGGCGGGAAAAAGAAAACAGGGCCAAGTTCCGTTTTGCATGCTGACAAAATTTGTCAAAACTATACCCTGAAAAGTAATATGCCCTTAATTCTTCTGTGGTTACTGTTTTACATTTACTCTTCTCTCTGTATTTCTCTTCCTTTTTTCATTGTCCATCGCTAAAGTCTACATTTTGTCATTTTATTAACAATGAATTGAACCAATGTAACGGTAAGATATTCTTCTGCAGTACTTACGCACCAGTTTATAAACCCTGCATACCATTATCCTTTTTCCGCGCACGATCAGATGCCCCAATATACACACCACGTTGTTGTCCAAGATCTAGTCAGGCATGATAGTTAAAAACTCGAGAGTCCCTACAGCTTTTGGTACCCATGAATGTGAAGTTTATCATCAATACTCTTGAAAACATTCTTTTTCTTCTTTTCTTTTACCCCAATACCGCCAATACTACATCAAAGACACGTGAATTTAGAATTTCTACGCTTATCTTACACCTTGACATTCGTACACACATACGTTCTTACATCAATATAACAGCAGCAATGTAAAACACAACCCAACACTTTGCTGCACACAAATAAACAAGACATTGTGCCGTTTTTTCCCACTTGGAGTAATGTTTGGTTTTGAAATGCAAATGTGAACAGAATTAGTGTTTTTGTTTAAGGGGTCGATTCAAATTAAATTCTCCTTCTAATGGCAGTCTCCTGTAACGCTTTGTCCCTCTCCTCCTTTGACTATACAATACAGTATCGCTACTTTACTATTGTGTATGTCCTGTTAAGATACAGAATTTACAATTCCTGTCTTCTACTTTCTTCTACTGTTAAAGTAGCAGTATTTAAAATTCCTGTATTGATTCGTGTTTTCTGTTTTCTATGAATCGTATACTTTGCATCTATTTGTTTCAAAATGTGCATAAATAAAAGATACATCAAAC
Organism: Diadema antillarum; assembly: GCF_040938485.1. Lineage (NCBI taxonomy): Eukaryota > Metazoa > Echinodermata > Echinoidea > Diadematoida > Diadematidae > Diadema > Diadema antillarum. The sequence goes on from NW_027271720.1 coordinate 1,469,452, forward strand.
CTCACCAAATCAAAACCGAGTCGAATTTGTCGACCCCCCCCCCCCAAAAAAAATAGAGAGAAAAGAAAAAGTATGTATTTTCTCTATTAAAAAGCATCTGTTAATTTTCTTTTCAAAATGCATAGCTCCTGAGGGAATTTAATCATGATGTACAGTACTACATTGTATATCATGATCATGACGATAAAGCAACCCTCATTCCACACGAGGCACAAAACTGAATGAAATAAAAAAATAAAATAAAACGAAGCAAAAAAGGACTAATTTCAAATGAAACTTGACGAAAGAACAATTAATTTCTTTATCTGTTATTTGATGCCGAGAATAATATTGTCAAATTGAAAAAAAAAACAGATTATGATTCTTGCAGTTATCATTCTTCATTTTCTTCATCATCTTAATGTCATCTTTTGCTTCTTTGAGCCTTAAAAGTTTCACAAGTGCATGTGCTTATGCCTGAAGCATATGCAAAAAATATTCTCCAGTAAACAAGCATAATTATTCAACGTAAACAAAGTTCACAGACAAACACGAACATATCAATGCACAAATCTCTGTGATAAGTTACAAGGAACAATCAAGGGGTGAAAGCAAACATGGGGTTGTACACGAATACTGTTGAGGTTTTGCTTTTCTTTTGCATATTCCTTTATTGTTGATGTTCTTGGTTTTTTTTTCTAGAGGGACACGTGTTACCGAGCGTGTAGCGGTCTCTAGGTGTCGATTTGCAAAAGTGACTATTTATCACGGTTTTACTTGATCTTTTTTTCTCATTAATATTCATGAATTGACGGTCAGAGGTGATGATTAAACCGTCGGAAGATAAAAGGAAAGAAGAAAGAGAAAAAAGGAAAAGAGGAATACAAAATATAAAGTGTCACTGCCATCGACGTCAAGGACGATTCACTTGGGACAAATTGTGGCGCGCTTCCAAGCTGAGATTTTTTTTTGCTTCTGTTCTTCTTCCCTTTTCCCCCCTGCTTGGTGTATATCTGGCATTGATCGCATGATTTCTTAATGTGCTCTACCATCGCATCGCTCTCACCCCGCGATGTGTTACGGAACCTAATGTGAACCCTTTTCAGAGACGTAGCGAATTTCACTCGGAGCGATTTTATCTGCGAAGCTTTGTTGCCCATAGTATTGCAGATTCTTTACGACGTTTAACGGCACGTTAACCCGATGCACCAGCGGTAAGGATTATGAAGCTAGGTTTAAAGGGATGGTATAGTTTTGGTTCAGATAGGGATGCAGGTTTCAAACTTTGTGTGTGCATGTGTGTTTGTGAGATAATGAGAAACCTCTCATGAAATATGAAAGAACATGCAATTCATAAAGTAATTCTTAGTTTATTTGATGAAATTTGGTCTTTAAATGGCTGAGATATCAAAAAAATAAAAAAAAACAGGGCAGTCCTAATAAAATGCAACAGGCCACGACTTTTGTTAGGATATCTTTGTTTTACCTTATTTTTTGATATCTCAGTCATTTCAAAACCGATTTTCATCAAATAAAATGTCAATCGCCCTTAGAATAATTATTATATGCTCTTTAACATTTCATAGAGTAGTTTCTAAATATCTCGCAAAACTTTCAAAGCTAAATCCTCACCTCAGCCAAGACAACACAATCCCTTTAACTGCAGGGGAGGGCCAAATATAAGTATAGATTGGAAGAGACCCTAAGAAATGAACAGAGAAAAAAACAACAATATGGACGGAATGAAACCATACGACAAAAAGACGAGGAGAGGATAAATATATCTGTATTTAATTTGAATACGTTTGATTAATTCTCTGACGAGCATTTAGATATGGACTGTGCGTAACTATAAACATTGCATATATCAGAAAATTGATACATTTTACCCCTTATTGCCTGAAGTGGGCTTTGTGATCCAGAATGACTTGATAGGTGAACACACACGCACACACACACACACACATTCCAATATGTATCTTTCAATATGGTCTTACCAGAAAAACAGAATCATTTATATTTTAAGGGGTAGCCGCTCCTGAGGCTCCCAACTGTAGCCGTGACCTTATTTTTATTAAGTTCGGTAATACGCATGTTCAAAAAGGAGAGAGAGATAAAAAAAAGAATAGACTTGGTCGTACTGATCTTAGTGAATGTCCGTGTACTCGTATACCTAATAAATACAGCCCCGATATGCATTGGTTGCTTTTATTGTAAATTGCGAACATAAGCTAGATTGACTTACATATTCTTTTTGTTCATTTTGGTGACGTAATATATATATATATATATATGTAAATTCCATGACATATGAAAAATGAGGCATTCTCCTCAAAGTTATTTTGTCACCATCTGTTGCCGTCAGATTTCCCTTTCGTTTAACTATATCATTAGCCATCATCAACAACACGTAATTAAACAATCGATTTCTCACATATATTTTAAAATAATGTGATGCTGTCTTGATTATGAATTCAATAAGAATAGATTTCTTAAGAGCCTTAAAGTTTTAGATCTGGTATGATAGCCATAGAAAACAAATGATTTTTCGGGACTGGCGCTCATAGGAAAGTGCTTTGTATAGTGTAGGAAGGTAAATTAAATTGGCAATGAATGAATAAATGAGTAAATGCGTGGATACTGAATACCATGTGAGTGGGTGGGAGAGACTTGATTATCAAAAACGAAAATAAACTAACCTAGAATGAATGCATATCTGTGGTCGGTTCAGATTAATACAATGACCCAGAACATTTAGCGATAACGTACGATTGTGGAATCGTGATAAGCAAACAAACGGAAATCAAGGAACAGAGAAAATCTGTACTCACTGTCATACACAATACCACGATCCATCAAATACCAATTTACTGGGAGGAAGATTGTTGTTGTTGTCTTTTACAGAGTAAAAACAAAACCAGTGCTTAAAAAAAAAACCGCGAGTGTCATGTAGAAGAAGTGGGGAAATTGACCTAAAGTACACCCCCTTCTACGGATCGACGAGTGAAGAGAGAGAGAGAGAGAGAGAGAGAGAGAAATAAAAGAACAGTCACGTCAAATCGTTATCCAGCTACTGTCTATCCCGAAACCCGCAAAATAAAAAAAAGGGAGAATAATTAAAATGTCAGAATCTCTATATTCTTACTCCCATTATCCCATATTTTCTCTCCCTTCCCCTCCTCCTTCCGATGTCGTTGGTCTTTCAGGTTGGTTGTCACCACTGATTGTAGTAAAAGTCGATTTCGGTTTCATGCATCGTATCTTTCTTTCAGTTTTATTCATCTGTTTCTCCGCACACAAAAATAGCCTAAAAAGTAACGATGTTTTTTTTTTACGGCACCGAAGAGTATCTTTTATTGCCATTGCACTGCATTTCCCTTCTATTTCTTCTAGCGGATGTTGTGAACATTTGACAATTATATATTTCAAAAATATTGTCTGTGTCGCTCCGACTTCTCTGGGGGTTGTACGTGCTGATTTCCCCCTAATTTTAATCATGCTAAGTTTGACTGCTCATTATGGTGACAGTGTTACTATACATAAACATTAACGCCAAGGATTTTAACACGAATGATGGATTGCATGTAGGCGTCCTAGGGCTATAAAGTGATGAGCCCTGTCTGGATCTGGCTTTTCTTCGTTGTGTGAACGTGCTTCTCATAGAGAATTTTTAAGGTTTTATATACTGAGTCAGTTGCCTTCCAGTAGTCAAGACCGGGCCCGGGGTACATCGTCCATGTGAATGGAGTCAAATCATCAGAATGCGGGTCATATATGACTGTGGTTGTCTTCTCGTCACTCTCGTATGCGCTAAATAAGCACGCTATATAGGAAACAGATCCTTAACAGAATACAGAAAACTTTCGTCGGTTATGAAATAATCATACAACGGGAGGTTTCACGGCTGTTACCTACCGTTAGCAACTTTGTGGGAGAGCTAAAGGTACGGGAGGTGCCCTAACCCTATAAGATAAAAGCACATTCCCATACCAGAATATATCAGAGTTAACATTTATTTTTTATTTTGGGTGGCTTAAAAGCAAGATTCATATCTAGATACAGCTGAAATACAAAATTTTTGTTACTTCTATTAAAGGTGAAACGAATTAGAAATTGTGAGAGCAAGACAACATCAACTTGCTCATCTAAATGTTCATAACGACTGGTCAAGACATGTTTTCCGAAAAGGTTTGAAATCAAAAAATGTCATAACTTCTTTATTTCTTATCCGATTTTGATAATTTTTGCCCTTTTTTACCCTATTAAATGAAATTGATACAATTTGGGAGTGGATTTCTTCTTCTTCTTCTTTTTTGTGGACATGAAGATATTAGCGGCGTCCATAACTTGTTTATGTTGCTGCATTTTTGTGGTGTAATATGATAACAATGATAACATTGGAAGCCTTTTGACCCTCCGTACCGCTTCCCATTTTTGTCATAATTGCCTGTCTTACCCTGCTAGTGGAGCAGTCGTGATTGCTTCCAACGTATGACAACAAGTACTACAATGTATAACCAAGGAGGCATACCTCCTTGGTAATGGCTTGCCTTAAGCGGTAGCACACTGCGGATGTAAGGCTGACGTCACTACTATACGGGCAAGGACACTCATTTCTCTGTACATGCACAATCATGTTGATGGTATCGAATTTTTAGTTAGGAACAATCTACTTCCTCTGCCTGTATTTTATTGATTCAGCACATTAGCAGCTGCAGCCTTTCTTGTCCGAAACAGTGACAAAATCTTTCTTTTTTCTCAGAGGCGAAAATACTTCCTATCGAATTTTCAATCAGCAATATCATGTGGGTCATTCTTAGGCTATAATCATCTTAACGCGCCATCACGTGTCCACTATAAAAAAAAAAATAATAATTACGTCATGGATCCATCAGCCAAATCAATTAGAGCGATTGTCCCGCAGGTTAAGGATAATGAATAGCTTGAAGAGCTGGCTGTTTTCGTTAGGCCATTGTTCGTCGTGGCCATACAAGAACGGCAAAATTATTGACAGCGGCGGAAAGAGAGAGAGAGGGGGGGGGGGGGGATGGGGGGGGGGTACAGCATTCCGAGAGGAAATAACGGAATGGAGAATATTGTCACCGAAAATGCTTATTAATGGGATCAATTAGCCCTGCGCGTGCTTTGAGTACTGATTGTAATATACAGAAAATCCCATAGCAGTGTGTGTTTGTTTCAAGTCCATCTGAGAAGATGGCTGGATAGCCCATATTCTGCTGCACTAGCTGGTCTTCCTTGGGGTCCAGTTGGATGTGAAGAGGGACCACTTCACTGGGTTAAACACCCTGCCCTTTGCGGTGAATGAATGAAGCGGGATCTTTTACGTGCACGAGTTGTGACTCTCTCACACATACGGGACCTCAATTTTATGTCCTATCCGAGGGACCATGGACCTACAGTCTGTAACATCTGTTAGGTCCATGGAGGGACAGAGTGTTTTGCCTCTTACTAGAGAGGACGGTAAAAGTACACACAACATTGCTCAGTGGGACCCGGGTATCGATCTGGGGTCCTTTGGATCTTGAGGCAGACGCGCTACCGACTGAGCTAACTCTCCGCCCTCATGATGTAGGCCTACTCACTGTCCAAATTCCTTGACACAGAAAATATTGAAGGACATCGTGAAGGATGTGGTGTGGAGGTGATGGAGGTTGAGGCCTGTCGGCAAAATCCGTAGAACACAAAGAAACACAAACTGTAGGTCTAGAGATTGCCTATTTTTATATCATACAGTTATTTAAAGTCTATAAGTGCATTTGATGAGTTGGGGGTAGCTTGATATTGCCCTAGCATATAGCGATTTGAGTAGTGAAGGCTTGGCGGGAAAAGAGATTGAGCTTCCACCGAGTGAGCTGCGTGCAAGTATGTGATACCTTCTTGGTATAACGATGTCAAACTCGTTTGATTAGCGTGTTTTTCTCCATGACACCACTGCAAGCACATGATGGATTCCTCCGTTGTCACGCTTCATTTAAACCCATCGTTCACCACCTCCCAACGCATCATTCATTTACTCCCCGTGATTATTATATCTACTTCGGACGTCAAATTAGGAGGGGGGGGGTCACACTTCCGAGAGGAACTGGTAAAACTCCACCTAACGTTCAAGCTGTCTTTAATGAGAGCAAACGAACAGAATGGAAAAAGAAAATCATGAAGACTTGACAGAAAAATTATGACATAGGCCCTATCTATAAAGTCGTTGATAGTTGTGTGCTCAAAAAGAGTGACATTACGCTTTAAATACTAGTATGACTTTGCATGGAGGAGAGGAAAAGTTTTACAAACTTTTAAAAAAGAAAATGAGTAAGTGCGAGGGAATTTGTTTCTGCAATGATTATGGGTGCAGTAAGCAGTACCACCAAGTAGCCTACAATTACATTGAACAAAATGCAGTGGCGATGTTGCTGATACCAGAATTTTCACTCACCCACACTTCTAAAAGCTGCAGAGTAATCATGTCTTTTATGTGACAATATTCAAAATGAAGAGACCATTCTGAAATTACTCTACATGCAGATGTAATGGACCGAGATTGATTCCCTTTTGATAGCGGAGCTGAAAATCCTTGCTTAATTATGATTAAGAGAGAGAGAGAAAGAGAACTGCTTTCGTGATTTTGATATGTAAATATGAAAGTTATGCGGCGGTGAAGTCATCATGGGTTGATTCATTTGTACAATAGTGTAAATTGCAACCAGTTTCGCTATTTGCGTAGACATGTTCAAGCTTAAGACTATATCACTTGCCTATTTTCTCTAATTTTAGCGAAGCTTGTATACTGCTCTGTTCGCGTTCATTTTTCGCATAAAGCAAACGTTAACATTCTATGTAGTTTCCCTTTAAAATGGCCTCCAAAATGGTCTGCTTGATGAGGAGGTTGCTCCATCAAGCGCTAGGCTTCTTTTTTTTTTCTTCTTCTTCTTCTTGCGTGGGCAGGCAGGCGAAGAAGAAGCAATATTCGACAAAAGCCCCTTCCCCAGCCTCCCACCCCCCCCCCCCCCCCCCCTCAAATCAGCCCCCTCCTTTAGATCCATTTTTGTCGTCCCGCCGTCCCGCCGGCGAAGATGACAGTTGTTGAGCTGCGATATTACGCGGTGACAGCATCATTTTTTTTTTCCTAGGTGGAGTCCGGTGACGTCCACAAAGCGAATGGCTTCCTGCCTTTATTTCCGGTCCCGTTTCATTCAAACAGTCATCCATTTCCGCACTGTTGCGTCGTCGCATGGTCCCCGAGGCTCTTGTTATTATTCCAGTACTCTGTCTCCCTGTTGGCAGGCAAGGCCTTTCTGTCAGCCCATCCTCTTCCCTATATATATATATATATATATATATATATATATATATATATATATATTTCTCTATTTTCTATCTATCTTTCTATCTATCTATCTATCTATCTATCTATCTATCAATCTATCTATCTGATATATATCTAGCGATCGATTTGTCACTCTATTCATCTATTATCAATCTATCCATCGATAAATTTATTTTCATATATCATATTCATCTATACATTATACTTCTATTTATCTATTTTTATATCTTTCCATCTACATAAACTTATGTTTCTACCTATGTCTTTATATCTATTCATCTACATTTTTGTTTGTATCTATTATTTTGGTCATTTTTATATCCATCTATATTTATGTGTCTATCAAGATATCTTCATATCTATCAATCTATATTCACGGGTTTTTTTTTGTATCTTGATATCTACTTCTCTGTTTAACTATTTGCCTACCTGCCCATAGACTCAATTATTGAGAACACTTGTATCACTCTAGGGGCTACATTCTCCAATTGCAAGTGGTATTCCCCGCTGAATTGAAGTCACATAATTACAATAAGAGATAAGGTCAATAAAAATCATCAATAAAAAAGCACTATACAATAAATCTAAAGAAGCTTCAACTTATCACCTTATCATTTTATAATCATAATATGAAAAAAAGCACCATACAATAACTCTCTATGTATTTTTTTCTCTTGCTTCCATATTGGAGCCTCGTGCCCATTGGCAACCTTTGATAATGTTCGCAAAATGATAGTGTTGTTCTGTGAAATAACGAAGAGCCGGGTCACCACAGGTCTGTGTCGCAACAAACACAATCCACTTTCAAAAAGAGTTCAAAGGCAAGTCCAAGTACGCTCCGAACGCGTATCGAGTACCATCCTTCAATTCATCAGTACTGATGGAAACGTATTGTGCCGTTCATGCTGCATCATGTCGCGAGTTTTTGTGTGCATTCTGTGTGTAGACTTTTATTGTCATGAAGACTGATAGGTTTTGTGGCTCTTAAGTGGACACAGATGACGGTGGAACACGATTATAATCAGCCTCCTTAACGTACAAAAGGACAGAGCAGGAAACGAAATAAGAAACAAATTAGAACAAACTAAAAGCGAGCTTTATAATCACCCACAAAGAACACCTCCCATCACTACGTTCCATCAGTGGGGTTTCCCATTTTGATTTTGTATGTCTTACTGTTGAAACATGCGTTGATTAAAATTAAAGCTTCCTGCCATTCTTAGGCCAAGACTCAACATCAGCGGCGACTCAGGGCCACCCAGCAGAAATACATGTCGAGTTACCATTACCTAAGAAATAGCGTGTTTTTGTGCCCACTAAACATTTGCGTGCATATCTATTAAAATGTTTTTCATCATCCAGCTGATAGGGAAGAATGACTCACTGGGCTTGAATTTTGATGCACGCATTTCAGTTACCTGCCAGATCCCTGCTATAGTCTTCATGCATGGCTATTAAAACTGGAAAAGAGAAAACAAACAAATATATCTTTTTTTTTTTCAAATTTTATCTTTCCAACAATAGACCTATATTTCTATGTTAGCAGTAATTATTTCATGAATATGTAATGTCACTGAAAAATCATGTTCATGTCTAATATCCAATATGTAATACTGACATCATAATATCTGGGTTTAGTGACCATAGTCACAGTATGTGGTATTTGAAGCACTGCATCATACGACCTGCCAATTTTCACGTTTTCATGGTTTATCTTATCATTTAAATATTGTATTAAATGATTTCATCTTTTTATGTTTTTCGCATGTTTTCAAATTTCATTGTCGGGCCACCACAGAAAAACAGCAACAACACATAAAATTTGATAATTTTGGTCGACGAACGGGGGAAAAACGTTGGTGAGGAGTCCAACCTATAAAAGCTCATTAGGCCGTGCATCCCCCGCAATGCACTCAAACTAGTCCCCCTTACATACCAAGTGAGTCTTCCAACTGTCAATTTTCCTTTTTAATTTATATCTAATCCAGCCAGGCTTACCCTCCTCACTAAATATAACCATTATTTGATCCCGGCACTTGATTTCTTGGTTAACATTAGCATGACACTTTGGTGCCCCGCAGGCGCCTCCACTGATAACAAAGTGTAAAAAAAAAAAAAGCCTTGATATTTCCCATTCCAGAGCAACTTACAAAATTGCGTCTATACGACGATACCCATCAAACATACGTTTACATTCACTCACACAAACAGACATACACCCAGACAGACAACACACACTCACAGACAAACAGACACAGACACAGACAGACAGACAAAGACACATACACACACACACACACACACACACACATACACACACACACGCACACACACACACACACACATACAAATCTCAAATTGCTTACATTGCACTGTTAAACGTGTTATATCGCAAGACAATCCCAAGATTCCCGACAATCAGCATCTCACAGAGCAATCGACGTCACAGTCTCAAGCATGTATTAGGGATGCTATAATGCTCTACAAATGAGTTCGCACGATTACATAAATGTGTATGAATCGAGGGGGGGGGGGGGGGGGGGTAGGAGGCACGCTCTTACTTTCTCGCTCGGAGAATGCCCTGTATCCGCAACCCTTACGCACTTTCCCAAAGAACATAACCATGAAACAAAGTCATGAACATAAATCTGTAAATGTGTTTCCGTCCATAACGATAATTGAAAAACAAAGCAACCAACAAAACCAACCAACCAACAAACAAACAACCAGAAAGCGCTATTAACAACTGAAAATAGATGCAACTATGATAGACGACAGTAGGTTACATTGTTGGCTACAAGTCTGTTTTCGTCGTTGGATATAGAAAGTAAGCGATTGGTTGGTTGTTCATGATGTTTTGTAAATAGGTTACGGAAATCGATGCATGCAGGATTATCCACAGTGGTCTGTGTAGAGTACATAAATGTTATAGGGCATCACTAGGTCTAATTGCACTGGTGGTGTTTAGAAAGTATGAACTTTAAAAATATACCGATGAATTTTAAATATCTAACCTTTTAGAAAAGAGAGCACATAGATCTGGATCTGAATCTGGATTTTAATACTGACAACGATAACAGTGATCCTAACAGTGATATTGATTATTATGTCAAATAATCCTCATCAAATTTTATAAAGTGCGTGCAAATATCCACACTCACAAATATCCCAACCACGAGAACAACAATAATAGTGATGATGATAAGGATAATGATAATAATAGTAAAAATAACAATAAGAATAATAATAGTAATGAAAACATTGGATAGCGTGATAACACTTAATTATAACCATATTATAGTGAAAATTATCAACCTTCCACCCAATTGATATTCATTTCATTCATGGCAACGTGACATCGATGGACTGTTGAATGAACGACTGATGAATTATCTATCCCTTCCGCTCGTTGTGTTCCGTCACATATACGGCCGAGAATGCAGATCTTGACTTCGCTGGTGACATGACCTATAATTGATTGGAAGCGATACCTCCCATCGACTCTTGCGCTCCATCGTACCGTCGATGACACTCTCTTTGCCGCTGGACTTATTCATGCCGCGCTGGCGCGGGAAATTGATACCCAAGCAACAGTGTTTGTTCCACGTCATCACAGGCCATGGTACTATTTTGGGAGAGTATGACCTACGCAGTGATACGTGGAACTCTTAATCAGAAGGGGGGGGGGGGAGGGAGAAAAAAAATCGTTTTGGGGCATTTGAAAAAGCTTTGACCACGAAAACATTCACCGCGAACTCCGATACTCCTACTCAAGCACTGGGGAGAACATTCTGCAACACGAAGAGACAGGGTGTCTAGATATAGCAAATGTAGGATGAACGGGAAATTGAATTAGTTAATCATGGAATGACTTTAAGCAAATGGAGAAGGGAAAACAAACACACACTGGATTTCGCACTACACTCTTTTTTCCCAGCATGGCGCCCAACCTGCGTGACATCAATAATTAACCGCATGCTTTACGCGCCGCAATCATGGTGCACAAACCGAGTGCATATTTGCTACTGTATTGATTCAGGAAGAGACGATAGATTTAACCACTCGATAATCAGCATCGACGTCTGTAACAATCCGATATCACCCTAGCGGCTTGGAATTAATACATTTGAATTAGATAGCGAAATGTAAGTAACATTGAATTCAACTAATCAATCACGTGCCATCAAGGGACAGAATACTTTATTCCATACGCCATTTAGAGTATTAAGGTGATGTAAATACATGTCACTTAAGGAAGAAAATTGTCCTTGAAATGCGTTATTCTTTGATGGAAAAGTTATTACTTTACATTTAAGTTGACGTGAATAAGTAAAGTTAAATCAAACAATAATTGATGCATTACATTCCAACATGATAAACGATCTTTTATGAAACTCAATCTTCTAAATTCGACTTTAGTGGTGATTAACTCTTTGGAGTAGAGAATAGCTATGCAACTTGTAACATAATCAATATAATCGTGATTGAAGACTACTAAGTTATAAATCATCATCACTAACTGATCACATGCAAAAACATGTTTCAAAGGCGATCCGCCTTCTAGCATTTCAAGGAAAATGGAGACTGATTTCCAGATCCAATCAAGATCTCAAATTAGTCACTGATTATATAAGAGGATTTTGAATTTCATTTGCATGATGTGACGGTTCAATACGTAATCACTGTGCCAAGAAAACGGCTTTACGCTTTACGTTGTTATTCCGAAGGGTCATTAATCCGCCAATGATATACGGTTCGCTATTCCAAAGAGTCCTCATTCCGAAGGTTCGTTAATCTGAAAAAGAAATTAGGGTCATAACTCCCAAGGTTCGTTTTCATCATTGGATTATTAACGAACATCAAGACAAACGGAATTTGTGTATTTCAGAATAACCTTCGTTATAACTGATCTTCAGAATACAGTGGATACCTTGTAGATTGTGACTTGTTTTGTGGTATACATTGTCAAGATTAAGCCGAAACTTTGACTCTTACGTTAATTTTTTTTTTAGTCACCTATAAAACCAGCATAAAAATAATTCTATGAGTAGGGAGGTGTAAAAAAGAATGACATCTCATTGAATGACATCTCATTCACATTGTTCGTGACATTTCATTTCATTAGTTCCATTTCCAACGACACAAAACATTCATACACACACAGTAACACGAAATCAGTACAGTATTATAATTAAGGAAAATACTGACAAGAAGTACAGAAGATACTGTGACTTTTGTGATTGTACCAAACCAAAATCGTTGCAAATGAAAGGGATTGCCGAAAAGAGGGACTTCTAAACTGCTGTCTTGTGAGCAATAACTGATTAATGAACTAATAATACTAAGGCAGATTGCGTAGAAAAAAAGTAATGAAAGGCAAAACGAAGGAAATAATTATACACATGCACAAAGAAACAAACATGACAGTGCACGAAGTAGCTCTCCAGTAAAAAAAGAAATAAAAATGGAATAATATGGGAGGAATAACAGGAAGAGACTAGAGGGGACACGGAAAAGGGGTGGAAGAGGATAGCAGCTGTATGAGTTTGTTTGCGATTAATTGTCGATAGAGTTCAATGAATTGAATCTTAGCCTACAGCAGTTGTAAGTAATTGGCGGTTATCCTCAATCAATCAAGGGAACCAACCAACACACAGCGCATCCCCTGTCAACAAACCGGATAAATGATTTCCATTCGCATGAGCATGCGATCAAAATAATACGCATAACGGCACCGAAACGGAATACTGCTTCATATTACCATTGCTGTTCTTATACAATGCCATTAATCTTACGATAAAAAAAGCTCGATATGCGTGCAGAGGAGCCCCTTTTGTGAGCGCTATTTTCCCCAGAGGGCCTAGATGCGCTGATCACTCCAGCATCGCCCGGTAACCATTACTCACTGGGATGTAAAAGGGGTCGTGATCAATACATCTCGTCCAAGATGTGTGCGCCACGCGTGATTCGAATCCACGAGCCATAGTTTTTTTCCAGTGTACCACAGTGCTCTTCATCACTTGATATTTAGAATGTTAGATTACAACCCATTCTGTAAACGCAGTTCCGCAAGAGATTGCACTGAGTAATCTGCACATCAACGTGTCCGTGGTTACTGCCTTTTGATATAAAAACTACATGTATTTCCTTTCATGTGCTGCACTGATGGTTTTCAGTGTCTGTTATTAAAATACAGATCGTCAATCCCTCGCCATCAAACAGCAATCTCAAAACGTTCACACATCAATATCACCTGATTTCGACAGTTCGCATCTTCCGGGCGCGTATGTCAAGGGTCTCTCTTTCTGACGTTAGAATTCAAAGAAGCAAAGCAAAACAACAACCAAAGAAAAAGAAGCATTTTTGACAGCATGTCGTCCGCCATCATGCGAACGCACGTGTAGTGAATAGTCAAGTGGTTGTTTTTTTTTTCCCGTTCCCATTTGGCGCGCTCTGCGCATCCCTTGTTAACTCCACCGGGTCGTAAATCAAGTCCCGACGCCGAGGGCGCAAATTTAGAAACTTCTCTGCAAATGACGTTCAGTACTTAAAAGACTTACAGATAGCAGCAGCAGCAGCATTATGCATGAGAGGTCATCGGCAGATTGACAATAATATAGCTCTAAGGGGGGGGGGGAGGATGCTATAATACAAGCGGGATCCACACAAAGGAGGATGAAAGAAAAGTTAAAAGAATAAGAGAGAGAGAGAGAGAGAGAGAGAGAGAGAACACACGTTTTGTTGCCTCTCGGTGCATTGTTGTTCGTCGTCTTACCTATAAATACACATGGGAATTGTCACATACTCAGTATGTCAAGCGTGGCGTGTCTTAATGGTACAACATGCTTTAGGCATTCTCAAGCGAAGCACTTTACTTCAAAATGACCACTCAGCTAAGATTGCACAACCCTGTATATGTCTATATATATTTATATATATGCAGTGTTTGTCTAACTGCGTATATGTTGTATGTAAATTTACATATACTTGTATTATCATGCGGGCCCTCTCTTTGTTTTTGTTATGTTGCCGTGCATTGAACATTCAACTTGTATTTGTTTTCTTTCAAGACGTTATTACTGTCCCCACCCCCTATTTTGTTTTTTTTTTAAAGTATTTACTGTAGCTATTTACAAACTTTCCCTTAGCTCAAGGAAGACACTGTGTAGGTCTGAATTAACTTTAAATTCTGCAGTTGTAATCGTAGGTCTAGACCTAATAGTGAAAGATGCCTCCTTCCACCAGCGTTGTAGGTGAAAACTTAAGAAATAGTTTGCTTAGGCCCCCAACTCACTAGGAAGGCGACCATGGCGACTTTGGCGATCTGCGTCGATTTAACAAATCGTGCCGCGATCGCCATCCGTCTCCACTTTTGGCCTCCGAGGCGATTACACTACGAACGCTACTGCACGTTTTTGCCGCTTTTCCAAGCCGACGAGACGCGCTGCTTCTGCAATCAAAGCGATCGTGTTGCGATATTCGTACGCTTATAAAGACCTCGCTACAACAGTGATACGATTGGAGCGACAGTGATACGTTTACGCCGAGCTCATGCTACGATCTCAAGCGATCGGGGTATAAAATGGGTTTCATGATTTAATTTCTTCAGGCAGATGTCAGTGTCAAACCAACATGGATATACAGAATATAGATTTACTCTTACATCTTAGCATTCTAGAACACACCAATTAGAACCTGATGTGAAATTCCACTATTGGTTAAGTCTTCCATTCAGATAAAAGGGTAAAATGTGTATATAATATTCAACATGTTAAAGAACCGGCTTACGAGCAAACTACCAATCGTATCCCTCAACGAGACAATTTTATGAAGATATGTTTGAAAAAAATACAACTTAATTTACATTCATTGACTTGCAATGGATTATCACAAACAATCAATTTGATAAACAGAGTAGATTCGTACTGAGTGTACGTGAAAAATGAATTTTATACGCTTTTCTCCATATCAACCTTCCTGGTCTGTTCATCACTTTTTTTCGTTCATGGTTGGTTCCTGCTGTAAAAGTGGTAATCTTCATGGGCGATGGGGGCCGCTTTCGATGCGCTTGAGTTACGCCTAACGCGTTGCTACCCCGTCAGAGTTACGAATGTGGCGCTTTTAATGCGCTCTTGAGGCGATTCTGATACGCTCTAAAACGACGGCGAGCTCGCTACGGAAGTTTTGGACATGTTCAAAACTTCCGTAGCGAGGTCGCCGACCATGGCGATGGTGACGACCCTCCGCGCTTCTGAACCGCTCAAGATACGATGGAGAAGATTTAAAGCGATGAAGCCACGATCCGCCGCGCTTTGTCGATTTTTGATAATCGTAGCTGAATCGCCGTGTAGTGAGATGGGGGTATTATAAAGAGCCGGCAGGATGAATATTAGTAGATTTTGTATTCATCTGTCAATCACTCACTTATTTTGTTGAAGTCGTCCCTTGACAACATATTTAAAAAAGACGATATCGCTTTTCTATGGCGATAGCGATGATGACATAAGTGACTATTTTGTCTTTGGTAGTCCATATACTTTCGTAATTGTGTTTTCGTGATGAGAAAAACAACACTCTGTAAAAGTTCCTTGTTAGCCGATACGTCGTACGTGGGATGCAACCTCGCGCTGACCGTAATATTGTAGCCCTCTATTATCGGCTTATCTCTTCCGTCTTTTGTTTCGAGCATAAAAGGAGGCAAAAGAAGACGCCAAGAAAAATGACAAAGTTGAGAATACGGCTGTGTATATCTTATGAAACGAACAAAGAAAACAAATCCTTGTTTAAGGCGCTGTTCTTCTTTCTGCGATTTTCCGCCAATTACCTATATACACTTTCTTGGCATCGCCATGAATTCCCCAGGTATTGGCGGCAGAAAGCGGCCTCAAGGCGACGTCACCAGAAGAAGACTCTTCCCCTTTTCAAGCATATAATCTTTCATTAGTCTCAAGGAATAAGGGACAAAATAGATGAATACAGGGACACCTGAAGAAAAGAGAAATTGATGCAGGGATTAATTATTGGAGAATGCGACGAAAAGAAGGAAACTAGTTGTTACGTGAGAATGGCCGATATAAAAGGAAAAAGCAGAAAGACAGGAAATGCCAGATAAAGTCGTTTCTCCGAAGAGGAGAGGAAACGTTAAGAAGAGATCGCACTACATTCAAATTTAGCACTCGCGCACTAAGTTACGTGCGTACATTAGCCTGGCGAAGAATAAGTTATTAACGAGATATTCATAATGCAGCTTCTCACGCGGCTAAAAAAAAAAGGAAAGAAAAGAAAAAAGAAACCTACAAGAGTTTGCCAAGAGTACGCGCGGATTTTCGCAGAAAGAGACCTTGAGCGATAGAACCAGATAAAACTTAATAGAGTGAAGGGGTCTCGTATACAACGGTGTACAAAGAAGTCTTGCCGGAGTGGAAAGAAGGTGCTAAGTTGATTAAATTTTAAACCAAATCCTATAAAGCAGAGATAAGTATCAAAGAAAGATAGAAAGATAACAGCAAACGAAACTGACTGACAGGCGCCTGATGCGCCTGAGAGGTTGGTGTTGATTGGAAATTAATCGTCGGGGATTTGAAATCAGAACAATCATTTTGATTTCTTTGATTAAAAAATCAGAGCACTCTTAGCTTCCGAAGGCCTGATACCAATCTTTGAGCCCGCCTACGCATCATGATACATTAGTATGTATTTTTTCCGTCAATAGCGAACACTTCAGTAATACTTCACTATAGACGTGCTAGGAGGTAATATGATTAACGTAACCTTTATCTATTTTTACATTCGTCATTGGGTTTCGCGTCGAAAGACTAAGCGCGCAGCATCCTGATAATCACTTGCAAAATGGAGTTTGAATTACGTCTGATGGCATGTCATATTCTTAATCTTAATAGGCGCTATGTCACCGGGGCGAACGTATCAGGTAAGACATAATTTTGTCACCGGTAGGAAGGATTACACGATTGCACGAGGACTTTCCACATGTTCAGTGATATGGAAAATATCTAAAAATATGAAAATGAAATCAAACACACAGAAAGTAGGAATGTAAAAACTTGTGTACTTCCGAGATTTGATGAATCTTCTCAAAAGAGATATTACAACTATTTATACCCATATCCATGTACTTATTTGTGCAAGTCAACAGACGCACTGGCGTTTTAATTGCAACAAGCCTATTTTTATTGTCATTACAAAAAAATAGAACGAATTAGTGAGAACGTAACGGAATGTCGAAGTTTTGTCGTCTCGCCACAAATTAGTGATTTCTGTCACATTTTATATGTTATAGCTTTCTTTGGAATTGTGTCTACTAAATATTGAGAACGGTATATCTTGCTCGTACCATACTTTTACATTACGAGGTGAATGTTTGTAATAAGCCAGTTCGTATAGGTTCGCTTTCGGCAAGAGCAGAAAAAGGTATAATTTGTGATAACAGACATGCTGGTTTTGAAATAAAATAAGATATATCATAAGCATCTGAAAAGAAAATGAATATTCATGACGTGAAACCCTTGGAAATGGTGCTTGCCAGTACATCCACCTGACAACAACAAAGTGTTAATAATTAAAGCCTATGGTATTTGGGGATTAAGATAAAAGGCTTATTGATGCATTCTTTGTTTGAACATGACTTCCATAAATTGTTACGTCAAGCGAGGTTATGCAATATGTTGCTTTGTTATATTAGTGAATGAGAGAGACAGAGAGAGAGAAAAAAAGGGAAAGTTTGAAAAAAAAATCGCCCAAATTTGCGCGTGAGCTAATCACGAAGTGGCTTATTAGCATGGCCGTAAAGTATGACGCGTCTTTGAAAAGACTGCAAGTTATGAACATCGCTGCATTTAGAAGCAGTTTCGATATCATCGCGATGCCACCCCGCCACTTTGCTAGTGGTGCCAGGGATTCTTTTTCATCCCTCTCCTTCAACACAAACAAGCTATATTGGGATTTCGCCGAGCCTCTCGAAGAGGGTTGCGTCCTCGCCGTGTAGACGTATTCATACAGGACTGCAGCGAAATGGCGACTTGTTTGTTGAGAGATTTCCGACGGAACGTATCAAATAGCTAGTATTTCACCTCCTGCGCTGGAAGCCATACTCGTCCTTCAATGCCGCCGCCCGTAAAACAAAAAACGAAGCAAAAAAAAAAAAAAAAAAAAAAAAAAAAGACTTCTAATTCATCCCAAAAAAGAAGATGTTTGACTCGGGCAATGACGTTATACCATTCCCGCCACGAAAATGTCTGAGGGAATGAGAATTTAGTCTATTTACCTGGATAGCTCAAAGCGCTCAAAACTAATCGTTTTATCCACCAGTGTTTGCATTCTCTCTGCAATCAAAACAACTAACAGCACAAACTAACATCAAATCTAAAAATTCGCGCATCACCAGCAACTATACAAACAACAAGAAAAGCAGCATCAGTGCACGGTTTATTATTCACAATGATCTGCAGATTTAATTATTAGGTGTATAAGGTGACGGCAAAAACCAAATACTCTCCGCCTTATCGTTTATTAGCTTATTAGTCAACAAGCCTGACACGAAGGACCTCTTTCGGCTAAGTATTATTTGAAATAGTACTTTCCACCTTTTTAGTCATCATTTTTAGAGAAAAAAAAATGTCTCAGTTTAAACATGCCCAATCTAATATGAATAATATGATATAATATATACATATGAAGAGAGAAAGAAAGAATGAAGGAGAGACAAAGAAGTTCCCCGTTGTACTTAGGCAAACTGATAGTAGCGCTCGAGCAATAAATACCTCTAACGACATTAGATCTCGATCTTCAAAGCGCAATATGTTGACTGATAAAGCTAAAAAAGACCACTGCAAATCATATCGGGATTTTACAATATCTTACTTGGTGTCATGCGGGTGTGAGAGGCAGGGCGATACATAAGTGTTTGACTATACCATCACGGTGGCACGTCGCATTAAACTCGATCCTGCTGTGTGTTCAGTCTTTGAAGACTCATCGCCATCATTGCGCTGCCAATATTTTCGTTGTAGCTTGTAAAGAAAATGAGGCAACATCATGTTAGGAATTGTTTATGTTTCTGCAAATCTCTTGCTTTTATTCATATTCGTTGTTAGCATTCGACTACTAAACAGAACTAGGTAGGAATTTAAGAGCCTGGGTATTCATTCGAAATTCATCGTGTCTCTGCCTGCAAACAAGGACAGCCTGCGGTGGAAGTGTCGCTCCAAAAGCAGTAGATGACAGGTTTGTTTCCTACTGGTCGCTCTCCGATATGTTTAGATCAGTAGTTGCTATCTTACAAATTCATTTCTACAGAGGGTGACAATTGATTTTAAAAAAAAATATGTCACAGCTCATCTCCATCGCCCTTCTGCATAAACATTCATTTCTAGAACTGTTTGAGCTGTTTAACATTTAACAATATTCGCAATGTGAATAATATGTACGTTCCACGAAAAAGGTCGCTGACAAGGGGAATCACGGTGGAAAATTCACGGACAGTATAAACAATATAGATGAGTAATGGAAAGATTAAAAAACGGAAAACAACAAAAAAGACTGTCGTTGTTTCAGGCATTCTACAGGAATATGCTGACATCACATGAGCTCTTTTTCGACATATCCGATCAAGTCATTCATAAACGCGACTTTTTTTTTGTCCGTGAGGAAACGGCATCACTCATCAGTAAAAGCAAGAAAAATAAAGAGAAGAAAACATATAACATTTTCATCTCTCTCATATTTGCCATTTTAATGCATCGACACGTGCAGTACTAGTATAGTAGATTTTGTCCATTCACGCGTTCGGGAATATGGAGCCCGACAGCTCACTCGAAACATAAGAATGTATCATTAAGGATACTATTATAATGAGTTCTTTCATGAGACGGCTTTAGGGGAGTATCAGCTATGGTGTCAAATCTAGATGCATGCAAGGAGAAGCGGCCAACTACTCGCAATTCATGCTTCACATAAAGCGTCGCTGCTTCCACGACAAAACCCATGAGCAGGTGTATCATTTGACGCACGGTGATTATCCGTTTGGACGTTTCCTTGGCGCTGCAGCTGCTTCTCGGGGCAGAGAAAGAGAAAGAGAGATAGATAGACAGCCAGAGACAGAGAGATAGAGAGAAAGAGGGAAGTGGGGGGGGGGGGGGGGGTCGAGACAGACAGACAGACAGACATGAAAACCAGCGCATACTGAAAGAGAGAAGACTGATTTTTCTTCACTCACACATCCTATTTTTTTCCACGATGATCAGTATGGTGTAAATAATTATTTTCATCTTTGTCTCTTCTATTATTCAGAATGATGTCATTATAATCATTCTTTATCTCTCTGTGTTTGTCAATATACATGTATATATATATATATATATATATATATATATATATATATGTATATATGAATTATATGTATATATATATATGCGTGTGTGTGTGTGTGTGTTTATGTGTAATATATACAGTATTACACAAAAGTAATACAGAGAGGAGAAGTACTTGTAAGAGGATGTGCGTTTTCATTTACAAGTCAGGGAAAATGGCCCATAATCCTTCTCATCATTCCAAGAAAAGGAAATAGAGTACAGCGTCATAATGAACCCATTTACGATCAAATGTAGTTAATCAGTAACCAAACTCTACGGACAGTTTTTTTTTTCTTCTCTTTTTCCCTTTTGTTTTCAAAGTTAAAAGAGTGCCCTCTTACAATTAGTTTTTCTCATTTATCATCTAAATTTTCCACATACACCAGAACACAAGGGGAAAAAACACAAGGAAATTATGTCTGATATCGTTCTATGTGAATATGTATATCACTGTAATCTAATAATGAATATTCTCTCCAAGAAAATTGAAATGCTGTGCAAGACGGTCTAAAAAAAGAAAAGCAAGAAAAATTAAGGCATACATCTCGCACTGTTTCTTTCTTTCTTTCTTTCTTTCTTTTTTACATCATGGACGGGCTCTCCTTTCATCTATCTGACAAGCGTGATTTTATTAGCCTGAGTAGCACTCCCACACGCAGTTGAAGTATCGGAGGTGGGTGCATTTATCGCCCCGGCTTATTGATTTATTTTCGTCAGGTCGGGTAGGGAGTAATCAAGCCTATCCCCGACGCCACCCGGAGAAGCTCTGGTGGGTGGGTGGGTGGCATCAGGAGACTGAACGTCATTTCATGTTCCTTTCCATATGTTGAATACATAGAAGAAAAAGGGATAAACAGTCAAGGCATCACAAAGTTATGACACATGACATTTTGACAAGATCAGTGTGGATGATCGCGCAGATTGCCATACAATGACACATTATCATACTATAAGAGTCCTTCGCATTTATTGTGTTATGATGTATGTATGTATGTATGTATGAATGTTTGTATGTACGTATGTATGTAAGTATGTGTGTGTGTGTGTATGTTTGCATGACGATGTGTGTATACAGTATCATTATGTTTGCATGTAAGCGTGTATATTCTGTATGGCTCGAATTCACGAAGGTGGTACAATATTTGTCCATTGACAAAGACCGCAGTTTTGTATGGGGCGCCAAGTGTCGCAGGGCCTATTTCGTTAACGAAATGACTGATTTCGTAACGAAGTAGGCCATGCGACACTTGGCTCCTCCTATGAAAAAAAACCTACGTTCTTTGTCCATGTCGTGGTTTAAAGCATGGACAAAAATTGTACCACTTTCTTGAATTGGGGCCCATATGTTTGTACGTATGCTTTTATGTTTGTATGCATGTATATGTATGGAAATATGTCAAATATTTCTACGTGCCGACTTTCGAATCAAACATCATTCGTGACTCGTTCATTACTCGTTCTTCTATGTCTTTTTATGATTAAAATAGTAACAATCTGATAGACCCATGTCCTAAGCTCACATTGTAATGTGCATGGGAGTTGATTGATGACGGACCAAATTTCTCTTTTCAAGAACGATTCCCCCATGCCCACATGAAATCTGAAAAAGAAAGTGGAGAATAGCCTTTAATGAAGAAAAAAAAAAGATGAAAATGACCTACTAACACGAAATGTTTTGAGTATGGAGAATTTTGTATATCTTTAAAGAGTATATTTTATTTTTAAAGTTGTCGTTTGATTATGAAAAGAACAGATCATTCCAGACATTTGATGACGAAACGTTTCGTCACAAAGAACATGATCTGATCCATTGCTTTGATACTCGATATATCATCACGCGAAAGCAAGGGAAAGACCATTGTATTAAAGAATTCAATACACTAATCATGTATTACATGAACGTGTTAAGATAACTTAAAAAACATATTGGTATTCCATATCACATGTTTAAAACTCCAACAATTCTTACTTTCATTAAAGGGTGACGTATCCAACGGCTTCGAATGGCACAGCCCCTCTCAACCCAAGAATCCATGCTGATAAGCATGATATATAGTTATATCTATAAATCTCAAACTTATACAGTATTCTATTACACCTGGAGATGTGTTAAACCATGTCAATCATTTGACGATTTATTACTGTAAATACCACCCTCGTAAAGGCATATTGCTCTAGTTTAAACATCGACAACAACAACAAATCATTCGGGAGATAGTGAAAGACAGTATTTATTATTTCCCCTCACAGAACATGTCAGTGGTAGATGCTTCCGGTCATTATGCCGACTAACTTCAGTACTTCCACAATTTTCCACGCTTATCAATGTTAACGTGTGGAAGATCAACATTTGCCAGTAGAATTTTACGGCATGCAATTTGTGTATTCGTGTGTGTGTGTGTGTGTGTGGTGTGTGTGTGTGTGTGTGTGTGTGTGTGTGTGTGTATGTGTGTATGTTTTACTAAGTATTTAAAGGTCGCTATTAGTCATTCTCATATACCAGTATTCCAACGTCTCATGCATCTTGGAAATGCAACGACGGCTATTTCAACCAAGCATAGAGCATGTAGACTACCTCCCAAGCGTAGATCAAAATATTCTTATGTTAGGAACCTAATTTGTCCAAACATTTTGCTATTTTCATATGTCCGATGCTCATATGGCACAATGAAAAACAAAAATGAAGCCATACATTCGTTGACGCACATTTCCACCGTGAAAGTACGGAAGATGTTCTTATGACACCGACATAACAGAAGCCTCTGCACATTCGCCATCAATTCCTTCCTTCACCCCCACCTCCCCCCCCCCATAAAAAAGAAATAAAGAACCTTCCATCTAAAAGTACAGAAACACATTTTATTCTCTGACGCAAGAAAATAGCAATGGCTAATGATGATTAAAACGAAACCTACGGAGCTTGGGACGCAATCCCCTCATATTAAAGGACTGTCAAAGCCAATAAAATTTGTTATTATCTTCAATATCAATAACGAATCCAGAAGGAGGACTCATTAATTCGAGGGAGCCAATTTGCTTCCTCCAAATACACGCATAGCTTCTCTAAAATAACTGGACCACTGAGATAAATACAATATCTTTTCCCTATTTAGATTGGAACGATGGAAGTACTTTGAGAGATACAGTAGTTCTTCAGAGTTGATCCATGATTAAAGTTGAATGTTCTGTATTATCATTTGTCTGTTTCATCTGAGTCGTTACTGCAAAACGTGATCGTGTTGGCTAAAACGTTGTTGATGAAATACGTACATAAGCACACATACACACTCACAAACACACACATACACACATATAAAATGCATATTTAGATATGTATAAGTCTATGAATATATATACAGATAGTTTATATGTACGTATGTTTTTTGTTCGTTTGTTTGCATGTGGAAAATCTGAATTTGTTTATTTTCATGTATCATCTGAATTAACAAGACAAGACTTCTGAGTAGACCTCTGTGAGTCGGCTGCACTGTCATAGTGCTACCGGTTTCCATAGAGACTAGTTGTATGCACTGCGTAGGCTTGGGACCGACCACCTCATCAGGTTATGCACCCTGCATCTATAACCGATGATGAGCCTGAAACGCATTGTTGTCCCTTTTCGCAACATTTATGACTGCACAAGGAAATCGAAACTCACAACCGCACATCAACACAAACGACAAGTTAAAGAAAAGAACAGAACTAATTTGGACTTTGAATTAACTGATTAAGGGACATCAAATTTCAAAAACTTGTTGCGTGTTGCAAACTTGAATCTAGAAGGTTCTATAGAACACGCTTTCGCGCCTCCCTCGTATGTAAGCTGGGTCGTAATCTACCTTCATTTTGAACATGGACAGAAGGAGGTCATCTCAATTTATGTCACGTATATAATACAACTCATCGTGATGAGTACAAGAATTATCTTTGATATGATCGTCATATAGGTAATTTCAGTTTCTTGTCAAGAGAAATGAAATCAGAAACAAAGTATGAAATAGAAATAAATGAATAACGCGCGCCTCCGATTCAAAATAGGCAAAGGGTAGGCACTTTCATATAAAATGTACTAGACAAAATGGATCCACGAGAAGTGCCAGACAGAGAAATGAAACTATTTCTTTTCAATTCTTGACATTTCATGGATACCAGAACAAGTCGTTAATCTTATGCTGCGTTTATCAACTTTCCCCTGTTTAAACTGCTTTCAAAAGCCGTTTCCAAAGCCCTTTCGAAAGCCGTTTCCAAAGCCCTTTAGAAACGGCTTCCAAAATAGTTGCGTTTATCAACTCTTCGCGAACACGATAACTGGCCTGTCACTGCACAGCTGCATTGCGCAAGTCGACCCGAGGAGAAGAGGTCATAATTAAGGCGTGCATTGTTCGTAACTGCAGTACAATACTACAAAGCCGTTTCAAAACAGCTTTGCGCTTATCAACTTCAAAAGGCTTTTACAAACAGGTTTCTGAAAACCTGTTTAGGAAACCTGTTTGGAAAGCCACAAATTTGCGGCTTTCGAAAAGCCTTCTCGAAAGGGCTTTCAAAACAGCTTTGCGTTTATCAACTCGTAAAAATTCCTTGAAAGCTGTTTGGAAAACCTGTTTCTGCCGAGAAAAGGAGTTGATAAACGCACCCAAAGTCTCATGATCACTTAAAGAATCTTAAAGCTGCTGTTTCATAGCTCCTGTGTCTTCCCCTGCCACTCGATACACAGTTATGATAGTGTACGACTGATTGTTTGATTGATATATTATTGCTGGTATATGATAGTGAAAACTGGGCAGTGAAATTGGGTCTTACAGAAGTTTTCATGCGTTGTACGTCGCGCCTGACATTTTCTACTACATGTTGGATTTAAGCCTGCAGACCACCGTTAAAAACAAGGTTTCGTCTCAAAATGAAGTCACGTTAAATCATTGGATTGGGGGAATTCCAGTGTATTTCTATTTGACGAAGATAATGCCTGTGTCGTGTAAACTAATGCCTTGACCTTGGACATAATCCAGGAGGAGGGACATTACCCTCAAAGTAAAAAGAAAAAGAAGAAGAAAAAGACAGATATATTTAACAGGAATCAAGTTGCGACTTCCACAAGAGTATCACCTTTCTTCTGCATTGCAGATAAATGAAAATGCGTCTCGCAATTTCCTGAGTACACTTTAAGAGACCGTCATTTCCTGATTGGAGTTCCTGTTGTTGTTGTATTACTTTTTCTTCGTTTTAAGTGATTGGTTATTGAAATATGTCTTATTTAAACTTCCTTATTCTAGGAGGTAGATATGGTTTATTTTTTACCACTACCAGAGACTGTTTCATCCATAGCTTTACTATCATAAACACACACAAAAACACCCACACACAACCACACACACACACACACACACACACACACACACCTGCTGTCAAACATTGTTCATTTATTGACATCTATTTGACAGTGTGAAAATCGTTCAGCTGATGATGCGAATTCATGTAGAAATTATGCGATTAAATATTCTTTTATACATGTAACGCTGTTGACGTAGGAATGTATTTCTCTTCCGCATTCAAATATGGAATACTTATGTTTCATGTATTTAGTATTACTTTTGAGCTTCTTGGTACTATTGCACTTGGAAAGAATTTGTGTCATCTTGGAAGCAAAATCTAGGCTGAATTTAACGGAACTGAATTGAACAGAACTGTTAGCATTTTCGAATAATTTTTGTCACTGTTTTGTCAGCCCAAAAGCCATGCCTCGCTTCGACAAAACTGTAGCTATTAGTCATTTTGAAAGAAAAACAATGGCAGATTTTTCATAAAGATCACATCAAAGTAACGCGTTGAATTTTCTTTACAACTTTACTTGTTTCATGCCCAGCAAAACAATTCGGGGGGGGGGGGGCGCCCCTCTTTATTTTTTGTTAAGCCAAAAGAAGGGCGCGTGCGCCCCCTTAAATTTTTTTATAAAGGCGCCTCCCCTTGACGGAATTCCTGGATCCACCCCTGTAGTTACATGGAGAGGAAAGCAGTATGTTTAAGCATGCCTAAGTTGCAGTCTCTGAGTAATGTGGCACACAGGGGTTTACACTGTGACGCATCGTAAGAGTTAAAGGCACTCATACTCTTTCCTTGCAGTCGCTTCCAAGGCTCTCGTTCCTCTTTAGTTTCAAATATGATACTCCATTTGGCCATTCAGCCATCATTGCCCAAAGCGCTATATGTGCTCCATTGCCTGCATTGATTTGGTGTTATTATAACCCTGTTCATGGACAGACTCCCAAGAAATGGCTTTCTCTGTTTTCTTTTCATTTTGTGCTTTGACGTCCTTCAGAAAATATTATCTTTCTGCTTACGTAACAATCCTGCAATACGCTCTTACTATTAAATTTATATTACTACAATGTTTATCAAGAAAATGAAATGATACCATTATGACCTATTCTAATTCATACATAAAAGAGAGAACAAGAAACTAGGACGTGGATCGATTTTTTCATATAAGCTATAATTTGAGGACATTGTCTGTTCTGCGAATAAAAAACAAAAACAAGAAACAAACACATGGCCTTACTGGCCGATGTATCTCAATCTTCCATCTGAGGATATTTAAGTAAGATATGGTACCCAATACCAATGCCTCACTCACTCAGACGCTACAAAAATGTTTGCCAACGTTCTTTTCCCTACACTAATGTGTGTTTGTGCATAGAGCCTTGGTGTGTAGAATTTCGCTTATTCAATCAAGTTTCGTCATTTTGCAACGTCTGAATGAAAAACACTAATGGACTCGTATCTCTGTTTTTCTTCTTCCTTTTATCTCTGTTTTTCTCAGTCACAGAGTATGAAGTGTTTTCGAGCGCTCCTCCCCTTCTTGGCCTTGCTTGCCGGGGTGAAGGGCGCCCCCACCGATGCTCCTGACTCGTCTAAAGCTAATGTTATCCCAGCCGGAGTAAGTGTCAAAGGTATGTGTATGTAGTTCTCTAGAGAGAGGGGAAAAACAAGAAGAAGAAGAAGACGAATTTACTGCCGTTCTTCCCTAAGGGGGAGCATTCCAGGTCAACGAAAGAGAAACATATTTTTTTTTTACATCAGCTCAATAACATTAGAAGGTCCTCAAAAAAAAATTGCCGACATTTGAAAAACGCCAAGTTTAGTAGCGTATTCCGTGATCAGAATGTAAAACAACTCTTTCAGGTATAAATCATCAATGGAGATAACATTATCAGGCTGTTGATAAGCGAACAAGGTTAAAACGAAGACCAAGAATAGATAACATTTGAATAAAAGATTCAATGTTGTGATATAAAGTATTACGAAGAAATCTTCAAAAGGTAAACGCTGTATCGAGGACGTTGAATTACACTCTGTTATGCATTTAGATATGCCCTTTCTATTTTGCCCCAATGATTCTGGCCTATGGATTGCACGACATTGTTTGCAAAATCGACACACAGTAATCATTGTCTTCAACGTTGCTCTGCAGATGACAAGGTCCTGGCTGATACTTTACCAGCGGGCGCAAGAGAAACGGAGTTAGATTCTCTGACTGAGTATAAGTCAGACCCGAGAAGCTTTGAGGGAGGCAACGGAGAGGACGATGACGCTGGTAACCAGCCGAGTACCTCTTCCAACGTCGCTGGCGACAGCACTGACACGTCGGCGTACTCCGCTTCATTGCCTTCGTGGGTGGTTGACGAGTATTACGAAAACGCAGACAGCGTCAATGGCGCGGATGATTCTGGAAACGAGGTGTCTCTGGAAAGCTTGGAATCAAAACTCATCAGCGAAAAGTTGGAGCCCCTCTACCAGTCGATATCACATCTTAAGTCGCTCCTATCTCAACTACGTGAGAAGGCGAGCAAAGATCTGCAACAGCTGGCCGAATCTCTGCCGAGTGACCAGGAGGAGTACAGCTATGAATACTCGGCCGGAACCTCCTACATCTCATTGGCCAAACAGGACGAGGGTCAGCTCTTAGATCTTGAAAACAGTGATGATGTAAAGCATGAACTTGATGGTCAGCGAGAAAGTTCAAACCGCTCCCAAAGTGGTGTCGACAAGAATAAAGCTATCGAAGCAGGAATGACGGACTTCCGACAGCAACCGAGACAGGGTCTTACTCCCGGACGTAGATTTAAACGAGACCTCGGGTGGGGTCCTCGAAATATGGACACATCTGATGGTCCCTCCTTGTTTGACGAAAATGAAACTGAAGCATCTTGGAGCAGTTCCTCGGCAGTCGAATCTTCGGTTGGTGACGGCGAGGAAGACACAATCCCTCTCCGAATCCTGAAACTGAGACAAAATCTCGAGACGGAATCCAAACCTCGGGTATCATGGCTGGATCTTCTCTACGACTTGAGTCGGCAAGGGTATTCACCATCGGAGAAATTTTACAGGAAACGGAGATATCGGGAAGATTTACGCACATTTGCGAATAGCTTACCAACTCTTGAAGGCCTGCGAAAACGCACAGGTGATGCTTTAAGCGATATCGAAATATACTGGCACAATGCACTGTAACTTTGCACTCTTATTTCTCAATGCATAAGCACCTACAACAGGTTCGATTAACCTGTGTTTACTCTTTAAATGCGAGGGTCGTGGCTATGAGGACTTTATTGAAATCAAATATAAACCAACAAAGAATACAAATTCGTTTCAGAACTTAGTTAAAGTTATCTTAGAACTCGTGCATCTTACCGTTGTAAAGAGCAAACTCTGTGATATTATCGACCTCGCTTGTCATATGCGTATTGCTACTTTTTGTTTGGTACTGCTTTCCTAAATTACATTTCTTCACGCGTTTCAGGGTATTGTTTTCTCAGTGCTTAACATTCATTGCACAGAATGCGACAATTAACTTTGCTGATCGTTCTGTCGTTGTAATCATTGCCATTAATTGAAGAGCTTGCTTCCAAAAGGCACTAAATCCATTGAAAAATGATGGATTTAGCGCCTTTTGGAAGCAAGCTCTTCAATTGTAAATCCGATTAAAAGAAAACATTCACTATGACACGTGAACATTGTGTTACCATTCGTAACTGTTACTTGACCACCCTATATAAAATGATATCATTAAGCGTTGAAATGTAATCAAAATTTCTGTGTACACAAGTATTTATAGTCATGCACATTTTAGCAGAACTTTTATGTACAGTGGCGTCATTTTCTCAGAGACCTTTACTTAGTATTACGTTTCTTTGGACAAATGCGGTCTCGAGGTTTATTATTGCTACTGTCATACAATACAACTGCCGAATGGAGTTTTCTTTTAGATGCACTGTCATTTTCATCTTGGCTTGTGATGTTTACTATGAATTGAAGAGTCAGCGGACGACAGGGGTACATTAACTATTCATACTGTCGTATTCTTGCCCTCTAGATTCCACTGACGACGATTCCGACAACGGGGTCTTTGTTCCAAGTCCCGGAACGCCGTATCCTGCTCCGCCGAACCTGCCTCCTCCTAGCAACGTCATTTATCCTTTTCTGTCACCAGAGGGGGCGTTGCCGTGGGAGCCCCCACCAGACTTCGAAGAAAATAATGCGAAGCTGGAAGAGCAGACGAACAGCATAGACATGAGCAACGCATACCAGAAGCGAGTTGCGTACCTCAAGGACATAGAGCGTTCCATCATAAGGGAACCACTTCAGAGCCTTGCGATGCAACTGGCTGGCCGAGACCCGGTGAGGCCTGAAATGGCCATGAGGGTTAGGCGAGTGATGCAGATTCCTCCTCCGCCGCCGTACGGGAGGAAAGTGGTGAAGTCCCTGTACAGGAAGAAAGCGTTCGGCTTCCCTTTTAACGATCTGGACAACAAGCTCTTACAGGATTCATGGGATGCGTCAGCGGAGGAAGATGTTAACGGCCCTCTAGACAGGTACGAGATCGAGGACCCAGTTTCTTTCAGCCAGTACTTGCGGCGTGACCAATTGGCAGATCGCCGCAGTCATTACCTGAAGGAACAGCTGAGGCGACTATTTACTTATCTAGCAACAAAGGAGGCAGAAGATCAACTCTTAGAGCGTCTTCTGTCCTCAAAGGACATTCCGAGAGTACTTCAGACGTCGTTAGCAGAAGCCGACTCTGCCAGCGAAGCTGACTCAGACGCAGAGAGTTCAGCTGCGTTTCAAAGCGATGATGCGGACAACAAGCAGTGGGGAACCTTTGAAGACAACGAATCAACAGGAGATGTAGACTTGGCCGACTTCGAGAGCAAAGAGGAAGCGGGCGACGCAGAGTGGGAGAGTTCCGATTCTCAGGGAGATGCTGAATTTTTCTCGAATGGATCAGAGTCGGAGGCGTCGATCCCATTAGAGTGGGCCTTCAACACAGACGAAGATATCCAAACGAACGTAAGTGGTAAGGGACTGTACAAAGACCATTTTCATACTTTTACCAAGTTTAGACGTAGCTATAGAGGAGCAATGGGGGATATAGTGGACAGGGCAATTACACCCTGGACAATTACCCCGGACCCTTCCGCTGACCCTAACCCAAATTTTAATCCTGAACCTTATCCTAATCCTAACCAAAACTCTAACCCTAAACCTAACCTTAACCATAATCTTTACTCTAACCTTATCACTAGCCAATATTTAGCCAGGGGATAACTGCCCTGATACAATAGTGGACAACGTTCGGTCCTCTGATACAGTAGACTCCCATTATAACGAAGTCCTTTGGACCGACAGTTTTTTCGTTATATCGAAATTTCGTTATAACAGAACAAAATTAACAATAGAAGAAAAACCATAGAGCGGATAATGTTGAGGCCTGAATTTTTACTTCATTGTAACCGGAATTTCGT
This sequence comes from Diadema antillarum, assembly GCF_040938485.1. Classification (NCBI taxonomy): domain Eukaryota; kingdom Metazoa; phylum Echinodermata; class Echinoidea; order Diadematoida; family Diadematidae; genus Diadema; species Diadema antillarum. Next base: position 1,500,936 of record NW_027271720.1, read on the forward strand.
TATTATCTTGTTCGTTATAACGGGAGTGCACTGTACTGCGAATCATGCCAGTGCGAGGACATCCATCATCATTCCGTGTGAACAAATTGCAAAAATTAGTTCCTGACAATGCCGGACTAATGATACTTGCTGATGCCTCTAGAATAGTAGTAATAACTCTGTATCAGAGGCGACCTTATTTGCTAGAAAAATTCACATTATCGTTTTCATCATTATCTTCGTTATTTCCATTTAAATATCCAAAGATCTTTTCCGGAAACATGACTTTATGACATGATAATTATCTCGGGCTGAATATTTGTGAGAGTGTAATCTGCATCTAACGTGGATGCGAAACTGATGGATAAGAGTCAATTTATTCATGTAAATTCAAAGAAAATAATGAAATACCCACGTCAGAGAATGTTCGTTTCTCAAGGCAGAAATAAAACCAAACCAAATAAAAAAAAATTGTACTGGTGAGTCTGTAGGAGCCTCATGTGGCATATTGATACAAAGTTGTTTAATGATAGCATTTACAATATTGTTATAAGATACTTGCTGGGTTGATTTTTAAAAAAAAAAACCATACTAGCTAACTAGAACAGATTGAGAATGTTTGGCATACAATTTCATTTCCCACATGTTTCACTACATGAAAGTTGCAAATATTATATATCGGCAAAACTATGTGACTCTACAGGTAAAAGTTACTCGTTTCATTGGACACTTATTCCTTACACCTTATAATCTAAGGAGAATCTTCCGACGTTGCCAATCTAGCCATTATCCTTGAAATATGTTAACTCATATTTCCAAACCAACTGCTCGTCATTTCTGACGTGGAGACAATTTTGGTGAGTTAAAAGGCAGCAAAAATTTACGGGAAAAAATCTGTTATAAATCGTTAATTTGTGTCTTTTTCTTTTCATTACTTTGCATATTCTTTAGATTTTTTTCAACCCATCGTCACTGATCATTATAGTTAAAATGATGATGCATGACCTAGATTTGAAAGACACATTGCAGGAGCTCTGCCTGCTTGCACCACAGTTTTGTCTGAAAGTGACATTTGAGGCAAAATTGCATTTTATAATTGCATCACGCTTCAAGCGAACCTTTCCCCGTCACGTTGTCCATAACTCGGACATAAGAAATGTTGTTAATTCCCCACTGAACGCTCTTCGCGTTCATTGAATGCTGATGGCGTGAGTCCTCTTCCAGGACGGAATCTTCCAAGCGTGGTAATATAGCGTCTCACCGTGACTAAAAGTCGTAACGTTATCATTTCGAGTCCAATTTTATTTTTTTTTTCCCCTTCAGAACTGCGGCGGTAATTTACAAAATGGGAGATTCAGTAAGAGAATGGTAGAAAATGCCCTAAAACAACCACAACAGCAACGACCACAAAAACAACAACCAATGAAACCTGGAATGAATACACTATGTGTAAGAATAGCTGAAAAATAGGTGAAAAATTTACAAATGGGTAGTTAGGCGTTTTAAAACATGCAGGCAAAGCGCCTTAAAGACTTGTTTAACCAAAATCACACACTTACAACCTATCGTTCTCGTTTGCCGATCATTTGAATTTGTCCGTCCGTATTACTTTTCTTTTGCGTCATATAGTGTGTACCACTTTTTTATCTCATCTTTGAGTATTTTTTGTGGTATCTCCGTATATTTCTTTGTCTCTTCTGTTTTACAGATTCTAAAGGTCATTGACGAAATGAAGCAGCATATACTACTTCGGAAGCTCGCCGAAATCTTAGAACGCGCGACGGAGGATGAAACATAGAAAGTCTACAGCGGGCGGACATCTCATATGCCTTCTTGAAGTCTCGTATCTCACTTTCACGTCTCGCGTTGGCCGCAAGGTCGTCACCACATGCAATTCTCAAGTGCTTGTCATCTGTATTTGTGACTTTGTAGCATACCTCTGTCTGTGAAATTACACGATCACCGTTGTTCTCTCTCACCGGAAGTCAACGTACCGCTCCCAATCCCAGAACGATTTAAAATAGATTTTTAAAAAGTCAAATAATCAAGAGGTCCTGCCATGTTTTTTGACACGTATCTCGATAAAGAACATCTTTCTTGCCGTAATAGATGTCAGCATCATTGAATGATTTGTATCTGTGAAGAATTTAAAATGGATATTTTACCTCTGCAAATTTTAGGAGACTCGGACGCATGACACCACGATGGTAATATCAATATTTGATGGTTATGTAACTGTGGCGTTAACTTGTAGCTTTAACGATTTTGTCACTCAAAACATGCCTAATAGTTCAGGTTAGTAACCCGTTTGCACAGTTCATGACTGGTGTGTACGTTTAAATGTTGTATGTAGCACAGCTGTTTCAGTTTTTTATAACTTTTCTCCATGAAAACATCGATTGAAAGACGACTTGTGATCAATCACTTGTCTGTAGTAAAGATTGCTCCCTATATATATTTGAAGATTTTGCTTGCAAAACGAATTAACTCCATCTTATCTGATTTTAGATATTTGCCATTAAAGCTGCAAAAAAGGTAAAGAAAAAAATAAGAGAATATGGATATATTCAATCATAACTTCCAGCATATTCGTTATAATGTTGCAAATGAGGTATCACTGAAAAGGTTTAATTTTGCTCTATCTGATAATGGACTTACTTTAAAATGTTTAAAGATGGCGCTTAATCCCTTTTTGCGATCAAATTCTTCACTTCTTGATCACGATATGACGTCAAACTTGCTCTCTGTTGGACTAATATATACCCGTGTTTGTTTCAAGGATTGCTTTCTTCCTTGCGACCTTACATGATGTTGACTTGCGGACAACGTTTGACTGTGAGGAAAGCAAAATGCCAACTCGATTGCATTTGAATTCTGTAAGGTGACTAGTCGCAACTGTTCGACTCATTGCATCCGTTCCACTTGCATAAATAATACAGGCGTATACTCCCATGACTCAATCGGTCATTTTTGTTGTTGTTCATCATTCTTGTGTATGTTTCTTTCCTTGACATTGCTCCTCCTTCTGAGAAATGAACTGAAGGTAGAGGTAGAGTTTATTTACATCGAAGCAAACATAAATATATCTGTTTATCGACATGTTTCCCATGCATGCAATATGGAGGGGCACGTTTTCTTACTGCTTACTTAAGTCTTCAATTACTATTCAATGTTACACAGTGGTATTCGTAACTAATAAGTTTCTCATGCAAAATATCAGGTACACTCACCTTACATTTCATTTTATCAATTTACTGTACAATAATGTACTTTACGGTGAGTTATGGTAATTTAGTGCATTTTTCATCATACACTGTCATGACTGTGCAACTACATGGGGTAATCGCACACACTTTTTTTTTTCATTACGATAATCAAAATGGCAGTATTCCCCTTAACTAAATGGCGCACACATAACTTGAAAGCTTACAAGCGTGTAACAATTATCCAACTTCGTGTGTATACCTTACGGAAAGGTGCAATAGCAAATTATACTTAAACTGCTTTTTTGTTTTCCGCTAGAATATTGCCAAACTTAAGAGTGACTAATTAGCATCGAATGACTAATTGACTCGTCATATTTGTTTCCGATAGAAATCTCCTGACAGTAACGTTGCTTCGTAAAATCCTTTTTTTTTTACGATATAGTGCGGTCGAATTATACATGCACTTGATGTTGGATTTATAAATGTCAATACCTCTCACTGTCGTTGAATTTTTCATTGTTCATTCTATTATTTTGCTTTGATGGATATTCCTCACATTCTCTGCATTTACATTTTGATTATTTTTCACAACTGCTCTCCAAGGATGAATTCCATGCCGTGTTCCTAAAGGTTGATAATGCATAAATTACTATTCAGTTCCATCCATCCAGACATAAAAATCAAAGGCAAAATCAAAAGAAACATCTACTCTCCATGTTGTGTCCCCCCCCCCCCCCCCAGTGGCAATGTCTCCTTTTTTTTTTTTTGTCTGTTCTTCAGTCTTTTTGTCCCTGTCTCTCTCGCTCATCTAAAGCAATCACTAATTTTTACTGTGTTCAAATTCAAGCATTGCCAACAAAGAAGGGAACTCCCTGGCCCGAATTTACGAAGTAGGTACAATCTTTGTCCATGGTTTAAACCATGGACAAAGACCGTAGTTTTGTATGGGGCGCCAAGTATTGCATGTTTCGTTACGAAATCAGTCATTTCGTCGACGAAATGTTCATTTCGTTACGAAATGTTGTCATTTCGTTACGGATCATTGATCAATCTTAGTAGCCCAATTGGATGACTAAAAGATAAATTTGGTGGCTCGGTACCAATTTTTACCACCACTAATGTTGAGCCCTGGTTATAGAAATGCATGGTAGGCCGTTATTATAAGCAAATGCTTGACAAGGATAATGGCTTCATGATAACGGCGGTGATGACGAGGAAGAACAAAAAGAAGGAGGAGGAGGAGGAAGGTGAAGAGAAGAAGAGTATTAGTAGATTGAGTTTTCAGCGGCTACAGAGAACGTAAAAATGGAATATTATCAAGTAACGAACCAAAAATATCATCGACAGCTCAATGTCTTGTCCCAAGAGATTATTTTCATCCTTTCCGCCGTGTGCGTTGCAATGCACATTCAATAATTCTATATGCTCTTTCATTTTCAACAGATCATGATGTTTTGAGAGAGGGAGAACCCCCCCCCCCTAAAAAAAATAAATTAGATCGAATTAGAGCATTTATTCTAAGCAAATGTATATTTTTTCGGCTAAGGAGAGGTAAATAAGTACATCTATTTCTAACTTGCGCGATGTGAATTAGGTAAATTACACAAGACCCAACCAGATGCGTTCATACCACCCACCAATGTCTTAAAAGCTCATAAGGCTATTCATCAACTGCCAGTTCTGGAAAAAATGGCGGGCATTGCCGCCAATCCTTTGTCCCATTAGAAGAGCTAGAAAATCCTTTCTCGGGATGTAATGTAAGCTCCTTAAGTCCGATACCGTTAGGCAAAGTCTGATGATGATTCAGACAATGTCGACATCATGCAGCAGTTGTTGCTACTTAATATGACCTTTTATGCTAAATTAGTATTTTGCTCGTGTGTCGCACGTCCTCTCAGTATAAAGCACAGCGCTGTGTACAATCACGAGAGCTTGTAAATCTTCACTGAAGGTGGACACTTGACTACCTGCAACAAGCGAGAAGACAATGGAACGCCTTTATACCGTTGCATTTAGGTCCATTTCTTGCTTCTCTACGAAAACAATTGTCCGTTTGATATTATTGCAGTCAGTTTCAAGAGATTTGATGTGTTTAATGACGCTCATTGATTGTTCCATTGTCTTTAATCGTAGATAAGAGATCATAGACCAACAGTATACACACGCAATGACTTAAAGCACATACACATACATACACATCAGACACACATGCATGCAAGCACTGAGAAATGGAATCTTTGTATTCGTTTGCTATCCGCCAAGAGAAAAATTCACCTGTAAACCCTGGGTCGATTCGATCAGAACTTAGTATCATGTTATAGAGCATTATGTGGGTGTCCAATGTGTGGGTGTATCAGGGTGCGTGTGTGTGTGTGCGTAAAACAGCGAGATTCAGTAAATTCAACACACGCACACCACTCAAAAGATTACTTTGCAAAAGCGAAGCACGTATTGTATACTGTCGTTCTTGCTCTTGTTTCATCCAACGCTTTAATAATGTTTTCGACTCACGGCGATTTGGTTTCAGAAGTAGCGTGAAAGTGGTTTGTCAAGAATCGATTTAATCGTAGGTCACTCTTGTTACAGTCTATACGTGTGCTGTTTGAGTGGTGTAGTCATGTCTGTAAGTATATCGCTGACATTGCTTCGGACGAATCCACCATAAGTTGTTGAAAAAAAAATTACAGAAAAAAAAATAAATGAATGCTTTCTTCTTCTCAGATCTTTGTGAGAAAATTGATATTCTGTCTCTTTCATTGCAAAATTCTACCTGATAATTGTACCAGAGGTGAAATGACCTTTGACCTTGTAGTCGTATTTTGTGTTGTTGACTTTTTTTTTCTTGATTTTTTTTTTCTGTGTTAGGTTTCTTCGACGCGCATGATTCGCCGGCAGTCTCATGACATTCGCGAAGCATGATTTGTGGTATATAATTGAATGTTGGAACACAATTGATCCAGAAAATAAATCGACAGTGAGTTGAGTCTATTCTGAGACATTGCCTCTTACTTTCATTAATATGAGTGATATTTACCAAATCGAAGAAATATCATCGTTACACGTATATTTTACTGTTATATGTATATATATATATATATATATATATATGAATATAAACAGTATATATACATATATATATACTTATATACATATGTACAGTATATATATGTATATATATATATATATATATATATATATATATATATATATGAAATATGATGCTGATACTTTCACCGAACGCTTTTGTCATCTTGGGAAGAATGATATAGTTGAGACAATGAAGACAGAAGATGTCGCACGATGCCGGCTTGTGGTAGAAGCTTTCGACCTTAGGTCTTCGTCAGCTTCATATTGTCTGTTACTGAAAAGAAGTTTTGAGCATAGTGTATGGAGTAATGGACATAATAAACTGAGCGTAGTTTCGGCATGAGTTAACGACTTCAGGAATACTTAGCAACATATTTGGCAATCATTTTCCTCCTGAATTGCGTTGATGTTCGTTTGGTTACCAAGATGCCGATGTCGCGCAGCTCTCCTGATGAATCGTGAAGAGTCGACTGCCATTTTCTTTGAATATCCTCAGTTCCGTTTAGGCAGCACATTTTCTTGATGTCGACACCTCTGGGAGTGAGGCCTTCTTCCTTGTATAACTGAAGAAAATCCCTGTGCAATGGAGACGATAATTCATGAGCTTAGTGTATTCGCGATGCAGTCGTTGATTTTATCTGGGTGCAGGTCATTGGAAAGTGTGTCTCGGGTGTGTGTGACAACATTTCTGCATGCGATACCGGGTGCACGCTGGTTGATGGTCGTTGTGTCGGTCGTAGTTCTTGTTGCCATTGTGGTGAACGTGGTGTTGTTTGTTGTGTGGTGTTGTAATGACCATAAACTGTGCATTCCTCCGTATGGTTTGCTATGCTCAAAACTTCTATTCTATTTTGTATAAACGAACAATATAGCCGGCATCGTGCGACATCTGCTGTCTTCATTGTCTATATATATATATATATATATATATATATATATATATATATACATATATATATATATATATATATATATATATACATGTATATGTATATATATATATATACATATATATAATATATATATTTAATGTACAATGATATACAATAAAATCGAATTGAGTTGAATTGCACATATATATATATATACATATATATATATATATATATAATTAACATAAACTGGCGGGGTGTTTTTTTTGTTCTCTCTCTCCCTCTCTGGAAGCCCGTTCGAGCCACTAAAATCTTTAAATCTCCCAAATAATATTAAGCAGTGTGTCTCTATATCTGCATTCAATAGAAAATATAAAGAATATGTTGTAAAATCATATACGTGCAATAATGCCTTCCTGTAATAATTCCCTTTATGCTGATATATGTATATATCAGTAGTTTTCGTTTTGTCTTGTTTTGATTTGTTTTGTTCTTTTTTTTTGTATATTGTGTCATAATTGTTGCTGTTTACTAGGGAGAAGCCTTGACAGGTCAATGGCCTTTGCTTCTTCCTCCACACCCTGTATTGCATATGATTGACATGTTGTCCTGCATTGTTCATTCTTTTTTTTTAACCAGTTGTGCAAGTTGTGGAAATAAATTGAAATGAAAAAAAAGATCTGAGATTTGGTGGTCCGAAAAAGAACTGATGCTCGAAATAAGCGGAAACATAGCAAGGTAAGATAACATGAAAATGGTTTTGAAATGGCTGAGATATCCAAAAATGAAGTAAAACAAAGCGATCCTAATAAGGTGGGCCCCACCTTTTATTAGGCTCCTTGGTTTTGGATATCAGTCATTTGAAAACGATTTTCATCAAACAAACTTTGAGTCCCTCTTAGAATTACATGCTCTTTCATGTTTCATATGAGGTCTCTCATTATCTCGTTAAAAAGAAAGTTGGAAACCTGAAGCCCCATCTCAACCAAAACTGAATCATCCCTTAAGCCATGCTAGGCCTACCCAGTCATAACTCGGGGAGCGCAGAAAATAATGTGCAGTATTTTATAAGCTTCTCATACTTTTGGAGCAAGTTGCGCTTTGTAATAACAAAGCAAAGACGACGAGAAGGGGTTGGGAATCGGGAAGGTACTTAATGTTATTGTTATTGTTGTTGTCGTTGTTGTTGTTGTTGTTGCTGTTGTTGTTGTTGTATAGCAAACAGTCCCGAGTTATATATCTCCTACCATGTCAGAGCGTTCTTCTCTTCATCTCTCCGTCCCCATCGCCTCCTCCACTGCTTTTCCTCCCTCATCTAATTCGTTAAAATGTATTCTCCTGGACGTCTTTCTGCAATATGGGTTAAGTGATCGATCATTCATTTGGTTTCTCAAGTAAAAGATTGAACGCGTGAACGCAAGTAGCAGAATGATACTGAAGCTTCAAATCTGTTCCCGTTCTGTTGCGTTGGTTTTCGCATCGTCGTCTACAGACAGAACACAATACACGTGCTTTCACGCCTCCATTTATTATATGAAGACCTGAATATAAGAACGACCCAAGTCCAATTTTTGGCCAAATTCAGTTTGACATGAGAAATTTTAGCTTATGCAAGGACTCATCTTGTGTATATAAATGATAAATCCTAATTACCCCCGGAAGTGCCTGAAAAGAATGAGTTAAATCTTATATTAATGTAAGAATGAAGGAATTGGGTCATTCTTACATTCATATAATAGCGCCCTCTCTCATCCTTCTCTCATCTCTATAGCAGAATATCATGCATGTATATGAATCAAAGAACGACCCAAGTCCACCACACAAAATGGCATAAGTGTCATAATAATATATGTTTAATTTGTATATACAATGTTGCCTTCCCATCACAGTTAAATAGAATATTATTGGACAAATAAAAAAGATTTAAAGTTTTTTTAGTTTACTCGAAATGGTCTTCCATGGACTTGGGTCGTTCTTATATTCATATACTCATATACATTCACAACAAATGATTAGCTAAGAGTATAAAACAACAACAACAAACAAACAGAGGAGAAAATAAATAGGGCCTAATTCTTTCCGCATTATTCTCTCACCCCCCCCCCCCAAAAAAAAAACCCCAACAACAACAGTAATCCTATGAATTGAGAAAGAGGCAATGCATTCTTTTCATGCTCGAGAATCCACAATCATAAGATATTTGCCATATTTCTCACGATAATTCACCCAAAACAAGTTGTTTTCAGTGAAATAGACGGAATGAGATTGGTTAAGCTGTAAAAAAAAGTGAATAGAAATTGGACGAATCTCTACAACCTAACGTTTGGACACCAGCGCGTCACCCGTGGCACGTCGTCCCACGAGAAGCGTCGAAATGACCGTGTCACCTTTAAATGCCACTTGCTTGTATATTTGCCACTTGTTGGGAGCTACGAAACATCAAACATTTACCAATTTGCAGGAAAGCAATCGAATTCCCCTGTCCGGTGAGGACGTGATATCAGATATCTCATTCCAGAGAGAGGCAGAGTTTATCACAAACAGAAAAATTAATGTTACCTGTCCTCGCAGTGGACTTGTAAAATCAGTGACATTTCAGGCACGAAGTAGTTACTGCATTGTACTGAGTACGTTGAGTCCATTGACCGAGGCAAGCATTACCCCGTTGAGGCCTCACGCTCCTTTTCCGGGCTCCCATTAGAAACCTGTGTTGAATGCAGCATATTCCATAAATCATAAAAAATCAATCGAATCATAGAACTTTTTTAAATTGAAGCAGATGAAGGGAAATTTTCTCTGCTTTCAAGGAAACAACATAGTTTGGGATGTTTTTCAGCTCTAAAAAAAGTTAAGCGCCTCCATACGAGACTAGTCATCCAGTCACTCTCAAAAACGATAAAAATAGCAAATTACCTCTTATATCAATAAAAATTCATTAAAAATATAAAAACACTGATTCATTCAACTTCTTTATAGCCTGCAGAAGCTCCTGTCCTCAAGTAATGTCAAACACTACCAAAGGTGGCAATTTTCCACTTGACTGATTTTTTAATGATTTTTTTGGGTAAAAAATAGCATTACCTCATCTTTGTACTGATGCCTTCCCTGTAGGCAATGTGCGAGTTGAATTAGGAGCGTGAGGCCTTGAGGACGAGCTGCTTATGCTACAAGATGCGATCCCAATAGACACTTGTCCGAGTGTACTCGGGACTATTGTCTTTAACGGGTCAAAGGGAAATTCCAGGCCAGTTACAAGTTGTTTGAAAGAAAAGTAAAATATTGATTGCATATCAGTAAAACTTTGATCACAATTAAGGGTTGAGAATTTATGAAATTTTAATGATTTCCTGATTTATGCAAAACAGTTCTCGAACAGTTGATATGAATATCATGCAAATGGTGAGCAGGTGATGTCATCGCCTCGCAATTTTCCATTGTCCATTTTCCAAGAATGACAAAAATTCTGATCTTCTTCAATAAGAATGTCAATCATTGTTATTCCTGGCTGGATTACATAAAAACAACGATCAGTTAGATATAAAAAGGATAAGGATTTGAAACTGTGGCATAATCGCGCTTTTAACAATCAAAAAATAAAACATTTAGCATGGATACAAAACCACATTGAATGAACATTAATGTCTCTCATATACAGATTTACTATGGTAACGACGAATAAGATGTCATGCGTACGACGTGGTAGCGACGCCTGTCTACACATTGGAATTTGATGTTAGTAATAAGTACTGAACGTAAGTCTTAGAGAGTAGTAACGCCTTTCAGCATGTTCAGTAGTCTATTGCTTGTGACAGAGAATATGATTATGCCACAACCTTTTTCACTTGGATGATCGAGTGTTCTATTGTTCTGGACCTGTTACAAAAATGATATTCTCTGTCAAAAAGAGGAAATGTGGATTATTTTCGAATACCTTCCCGCAAGTTAGTGATGCCGTGGTCCTTTGACAGAGGCGCTTTATCCTGGATACCCATGGACAACTATGTGATTACCTACATGCAAGTGATCATGTGACCATACTAATTTCCGTCCCATTTCACCCGAACCGTCACATTATTGCTGTTAGTATTTTTGATCCAATCAGTACAAATAGTCTTCTAAAATACTCAAATTTATCCCAGCTTTCACAAGATGTAAAGCTCTTTGTCAAATTTTGAAGCCTACTCCAGTATCTGAGAATTCCCCATGGCTTTTGTAATGCAGCAGCAACTATTGTGGATAATTGACGTGCAGGTATAGAAGTGAAAAGATGTGAGACGGCGCGTTGCTCACACACATGTTACACAGTTTTAGTCAGACACTGTTGTCAGTACCCATTGCCGAAAAAAAAAAGAGAAGTTTAGTCACTGACATGAAGACTATTACGTGAAACCGTCATAGATGTGATTGACAAAAGTTTTAAAAGAAGACATTTCATCATCACTTTAGGCTTGATTGATAAAACAATTACATATTATTCAGTCTTTATCCGGACCGATAGGATTGTCATTGTAAAAGCATATCACTTAGTGAGGACTTGCTGCATCGTGTATGAAAAGAATAACAAACAAATACCAAAATGAATACAATTCCCTAACACTCCTTTCTTTCCTTTTCGTACACAAAAAGGCACTCATCAGTGCTCATAGACGTCTCAATATGGCCTATATCCATTACACGTGTATACGAAACGTAGATTTATGGGCCATGGAATAATTGTATTTTAATCATCATACGCCGGGACTGCAATCAGTAGGCCTACATATGAATTATCGGCATGAAATTCTAATATGTGTACTCAATCTGCGTAATAGTTCGTTGCTGTGGATACTTCATCACTGATAATTAGAACGCACGGTAATATAACTCTCTATAACTCTCATTGAATCTGAACAGCGCATGCATTATAACAACTGATTCAGCAGTTAAAAAAAAAAAAACTATTCCCTATGATTTAGCAACTTAATTAAAAATTTGACCCCCCCCCCCCCCCATTAAGGAAGGAAATATAACAAAAAGAAGAGAGAGATAGTGAAACAGTTTGCAATGTGAAATTGTTGGTGGCATGTCCATGACCTCCATTGGCATTATTACGGGTCATGGGGAGTATAGATAAAGTTGATAAACAATGCTCTTGTGGCATCACTATCATTGTATATACTCATTGTTTATACACAAAGAAAACAACAGCAATAACAACAAAGACAACAGCTTCCGAGATCGAACAGCCATGGCCTGCAATATCCTGTAAATGATATATTACACCGCATATTATGATGACAAAAAAAAAAAAAAAAATACAACGGGACCCTCCACAACGATAACTTTTAAAACAGTGAATCAATCAAAATACAATTTCAGGGTATGAAACTAGGCCTATAACTTATTACCCACATCTTCCAGAAAACCCCATCCGATCGGCTTCATTGGTTAAACAGAAACGAGGATCTCTGTAGAGCATGCATGTCAGGAATCCCTTCCCTCCAAGTTGTGTCCATTGTGTTCACACATAATTATGCAGTATACCGGCAGTATACCGAGAGCATCCAAGTGCTAAACTTGAAGAAAAAAAAACCCATCAGACCCATGACATGATTTACAACGATCCAAATTTCTCTGTGACCACTTAACTACTGAATGGGGTTTGCAGCAGAATATAGGTAAGATGTAATATTTTTAGACCATGAAATATCAATCAGACAATTAAATCATATTTAAAGCATTTTCAATATTTCAGCTTTTAATCATATCGCATTCTGTATTAATGTTTGTTTCAATCCAATTACAGATGATTATAAATGAATACACATTTGAAATTATTTACATTATGATATTATTTGCTTTGGGATCATTTTTAATAAGCCTACTTTGTGCTTCTCATGATTCCACTACTATCATTATTATTTGATACCATGCATTCTTGTTTGTTTGTTTGTTTGTTTTTTCAATCTAAATTTTGTAAGCCAGTTATGAAAGTGGAAATTAATGAAATGAAATGAAATGAAATGAAATGAAAGTTATGAATGCGGAAATCCGATTGTATCTTTTTGTTTTTGTTTTTGTTTTTTTGTTTGTTTGTTTGTTTTTTTTTGGGGGGGGGACATACTGTATTGAAGTCTAGTATGGAGCTATCACACACTCATTTATAGGGAACAGGTGACTATATAACTGGACATACATGCAGTTAAACAAAACAAAAACAAAAACAAACCGAACAGACCGGATCTCCTCTGTTGATAGGCCTCGGAAGCGACGACGTGATTGCGTCCTCGAAACAATCGGCTCGAATGTTATTCCACGATTGTTTTCACAGTCCTGTATCACAACACATATTAAGATTATCGTGCTTATTATGTCGACGAGAAGTAATAGCGAGAGAGAGAGAGAGAGAGAGAGAGAGAGAGAGAGAGAGAGAGAGAGAGAGAAACAGACTGAGGGTGAATGAGACAAGGGTGATTCATGCATGTCAGTGTAATTCAGTTCATCATTACATCATCATATCCTAAAAATTCCTATCAAAAATGATTATGAATATACAAAACTAAAACATCTTTAAATCATTAGTAGAATGTATAATAGGGATTCTAGAATAATATACTTATAGAATCACAGAAAGGGAGTACTTGTAAAGAATATAATATATACATATATATATATATATATATATATATATATATATATATATATCTATATCTATCTATATATATATATACATATACATATGTGTGTGTGTGTGTGTGAGTGTGTGTGTGTGTGTGTGGGTGTTTACATGTAATATGTATATTGTAGGCCGTATGTTATCTACATGTTTCATTCATGGCTTATCTTACTTCCAAGTAACGATCAAAATTTAAACATGTAAAAGCTCCTACAATGTATAGCGTCATGAAATTTAATTTCAATTCATTTAAGTTTCCCGAAACTTACATTTGCAAGAAACACCCAGAGATCTATGAATAGAAACAAAATTGAAAATTAAGTATTTATTGACAGACTTAGAATGATATTTCATGATATACCGAATGGATTTAAATCAATCTATGGTACGGTGCGTCATATTCATATGGGATGATTAAGATTATGTGCGGGGGAACCTATAAAGAAAAGAGCATGCTAATAGTGCGGGTAGGTCCCCCCCCCCCCCCCCCCCAAAAAAAAAAAAAAAAAAAAAAAAGTCAAGCAGAAAATAATTTAAGTGCCTGCAGCAGCGAGAGAAAAGGAAATATGAAAAAAATAAAAATAAAAATGAGACCATCGTGTGGGCCTATTCAACAACCGTGCTGAGGAGTCTAAATCAATGATCAATGTTGTTTATTTTAAATCATTATTGATTTGTGTTGTCACCATTCAAGCAGAGAAGTGCGGAATGAGAGTTTACTGTTGCTGTTCATAGCCTGATATAACGTGGACCGTGTTCGTTGCATTTCAGTACTTACAGAGTTCCAAAGTTTATATGGCCATTACACATAACAGTATTTTGTAATATTCGCAGTCTATTTTTTGATAGGTATATACATAGTGTTCTCTGTCTAGATGAATGTTTATGTATTTCTTAATTTTTCTTAAGTAAAGGACTCCAAAACTCCTAAGTTCAATATCATCTATTCTCAAAACATTACGTTCTAAGAAAATGGAGAAGTTTATGGCGCACATGAATTCCTGCCATAAATCCATCTTACAACTCTCTTTTGTGTTATCAATATTACATCATATTATAATCTTAGAGCAAGTTCTATTTCTCCACTTGTATAGAACAAAAATCAGTATGACAATATCAAACATATGAAACTCATGGACATACACAGTGCATAATAATGTAAATAATACATATGTTTCATGACGACAAATCTTTAAGTATACAGGTGGAGGAGACCGTTTGTCAATAAGAAAATCGCTTGACGGACAACGGCCTCTAAGCATTACGGCTTGGAACAATTCTACTTTTTTTTTAACCGAAAGAACAGAACACATGCACATATATAGAATAAAAAACTTTTAATTATTTAGAATTTCGTTTAACAAGAAAGGATAACACAAGATGGAATAATACAAAAGGACAAAAAAAAAAAAAAGAGAAGAGAATAAGGACCGAGGGTACCCGAATAGGAAAAATACAGAGAAGAGAAGAGCTAGACTAGAAGATGGATGAGCTTGGATGACCTTCCCCACGGAATGATAAAAGCATAGTTGAATGTAACATTACAAGAAGCGGGTCGCTTGAAAAAAAAAAAATGTTTTAACTTATAAATAACCACTTAAAATCAGTTTATTCAAATAAATGAGATAGGTGATAAAACGATGTCAATCAATACATCAAAAGTTCTCAAAATTTCGTGAAATGTACACAATTAACGGATATTTACAATTTGACAAGAAAGGTTGTCTAAAAAAATACTGAGTAACATATCATGAGATGATTTTTATTCTGTTGAAAATCTAAAGATAAAATATTTGCTTGAATCCATCTATTCAAAAGAAGAAGAAGATATCAAAAAGTACCTAGGCCTATTTTGAGATCTCGGAGAGGAAACGAAACAGTAAAAACAGTATCTGTCATCGGCGAATGAAATAAAAGTCAGATGTTTGAATGAAGCATTGGTGAACACCATATGAAATGTTTTAAAGAGAAGACTCGCAATATTCAAGTATTATTCAAATATAGGCCGAGTTATTGCTGCCTGCCACTGACAAATTAGGCCTACTTCGTGAACCACCATGTTGAACCCACAAATGTAAAATCGCCTCATGGGAAACTACAATAAGAAAATAAAAGTTTGTCGACAATGCTGCCCTACTTTGTCAAAAGGAAGCAAGTGACATTTTTATGGATATTGACTTTTTTATTGATTTGGCATTTTTGAGGCATGCTCTATTTAAATGAAAAATCCAAAAGTTACAATTTTGACCCATTTCTGAGATATTCGGGTGGCAAAAGGAAGCAAGTGCACAAAATTGCATGAAAAATTGGCAAAAGGAAGCAAGTTACAACCTCGTGATATGATTGCCACTTGCTTCCCTTTGCCAAATCATTTGTATTTACACACAATCTAAAATACTTTGGCAAAAGGGAGCAAGTAACATCCTTATGATATGATTGTCACTTGCTTACTTTTGCCATTTTTTTTATGTTTGCTACCAATCTATAATACTTTGGCAAAAGGACATAAGTAACATTCTCATGATATGATTGTCATTTGCTTCCTTTTGCCAGATTTTTCAAGTTTGCTAAAAATCTGAAATACTTTGGCAAAAGGAAGCAAGTTACAACAGTACGGCTCAGATTATGATTGTCACTTGCTTCCTTTTGCCAATTTTTTATGTTTGCTACAAATCTATGATACTTTGGCCAAAGGGAGCAAGTTACATGATAATGAGTTTCTATGGGAATATCAAAATTCTTCGAGTTGTCGTAAATGCATCACCATATGACTTGCACGAATACCGACATTATTTCTCATCACAAAATTTTCATGTTGAAGGGCCTATCTTACCCAAAAACATATTTTCTTCATTTGTAACATTTGTACTCGATGTCACTTGCTTCCTTTTGCCAAAGTAAGGCAGAATGATACAACTAACATACAAACATTCTAACTTGCTAACTTACACACGTATTCATTCATGCATAAACATGAAATACAATTGATTTTTGTGTGTTTTTTTTTTATTTTTTATTCATTTATTTTTTCCTCTGCCGATACTATAGTCTAGGTGTGTGTGTTTACAGCTCACACTGGCTGGGCCGTGTAGTCAAGTAGCAGTAAAATCTCTACCGGAAGTACATAGTTGATTGCAAAGGTCATGCATACGTGAATGCTTTCGCTGCAGAGAATTTACGTCAACCGGAGACAGAAATCATCCCACGGTGTGAAGTATGGGGGACTTTTTGAGACAGCTTGAAGAGGCCTCCAATATCATCATGGTATGATCTAGTCCAAGGCTTTTCTGCCAATTGTATCGTCCTAATATCTCAACAAATGAAGTTTGTTCGATGTGGTAGATGTGCTATCGGCCGTGAATGAACGTGCGCGAATTGCGTGTTCTAGCGCGCCTGTTTACGGTCACTATTTGTACTGTAGCTGTATTGTCATTCATTGGGCCTGCATGCATTCATTCCGTGTGCGGTGCTACTCACACTCGGTCTATTCGATGTTCTATCCTGTAGAGTTCTAACGTTATAAAGATTCTGACCAATGTCTGGCATGTGCTTGTCCGGAATATTAAAATGGGCAGCCATTTTATGATGAAAAATTTGTTGATCTTGTAACGTGAGTTGCCCAGGCCAGGGAAGATAAGAAGAAGAAGATAAACTTGAGTCTGACTTTAGATCAAAAGATATAAATCTCATTCCCTCTTTTTTCAGGCCCGCCGTCTTGGCGATGAACGGAATGGGTCATTATAACGTTACAGTGCGTATCACACACACACAAAAAAAAAAGGAAAAAGAAAAAAGAAAGAAAGAAAGAAAGAAAGAAAGAAAAAAGAGTGAATTTAAACCAGCGTTGATTGTGAGGAAAGAAGAGTCATTCTGTTCTTTTCATTGGTATGAATGATGGGGGGTTGGGTTTCTGGACACTTAAGTTCCTTTGCCTCAAAGACTTGATAGACTCCTCATATACTAGACAACATACTCTGAAAACTGCGTGAGAATTAACCTGCTAAATCGTTGGATTTCCCCTTCGAAGTGACTCCATGTACGCGTCCGGTCCCACAACGCTTGGTCATACATGAACGTGTACCTGATTTAATTAAACTAATGTTGACAATCATCATGCATGACTGAGCTGAGAACATCCTCATGAGTTTGGAGTTTTAAAAATGGCAATGGCAAAGTCAAAGTGAACTTTTTCCAAGTTTGAGTGTCATCACAAAGGAATAATGAATGTCTCACTTGAATGGTTGAGATTGTCAATGAAAGTGGCCAAATAAAATGACCAGCCTTTATGAATGCAGGTTTGTGTTAAGGCCAATAAGGGTTTCTTAAACATTTTATGGTCCATACAATTGCCTGTAAAATGGCCACCTGTACGATAACTTGTTTACCCCCACAAAGGCCAACCCACAAAGTCTGTTTTTCTCTGTTCACTCACAGAAACAAACCATGCCTTGAATATGAAGAGAGAGGATGGGTTAGCCTTTGTGGGAGTGACCAAGTTTAATGTTTACAACATACAGCTGTACATGGCCATTGCATGTTCAAGGTTATGGACCAAACCCTAAACACAAATCAACAGTCATGCAGGCTGGCCTGTTAATTTGTCCACTTTCATCGACAGATCTCATCCATTCAATGAGACATTCATTTTTCTTTCATAACACTCCAACTTGGAAGAAGTGAAAATTTTCGGAACTGTCTTTAAAGTTCATGTGCTCAGTCATGCATGTACCACTACCAGTCAGCCTCTGAAGCATGCAGTCATTGTGATGTACATTGTAGTGTGTGTATTGTTGCGTCACGATCACTAGCTGTCAGACAGAGCGCTCTTTCTTCTTTCTTGCGCAAGTGCACCAGTGACCCAAACTTTGAGAATGTAAAGATCAAGAAGTTTGGCTGCCAGTATGGACAGATGAACGAACATCGCGAAGACTTCGCGATCTTAGAAGTTAAACTTCGCGATCTTTTGCCAGTGTGTCTGCAGCAAATTACACATTATCCCCATTTCCTTTTTATCGCACATCAATATGACTCTAGTGATAGAAAATCACTACAGCTGTAAACAATTGATCAGCATTGGAAATATGATACCTTACTAACATCACAGGACAAGTTCAGTATGTACAGTAGACAGCCAACCATGAAGATTCCCATTATTTTCCCGTAATGAGTCAAGTTTTATAAACACACGTTAGGGAAGGGAGTCATTAGTCCAATGACTATATATCCTCAACTGTAGTGTAGCCTGACTTCTTCTCAGCTACACAAATGTGTTTGGTAATGTTTCATCAGCTGTATCACTATCAGGAATGGTGGTATTCCGTTCATGCTTTGACCTGATGTTATACCTGAAGTATTCCATGCTGCATTTATACACAAATGTACAGTAGGCAGTCAAGCTTAAAACATAGGCAGCAACCACCTGCTATGCGTATTGTGTGCTATCTGGGTGGTGAAATGGCTCAGTCTGTAGCACTTCTGCTGTGGCAGTTAAACGAATTCGTGTCCGAGTCTCACTGAGTTGATTTTGTGTGTACTCACGAATGCCATTCCCTCTTGCTGTAGTATCAGGCAAAATTACTTTTTTCCTAGGATCTTTAGGACATTAAATGATGATAATAATGATAATGATCATGAATGCTTGTAATACACCAACATCCATTATGAATAGATATTGTGCAGAGAAAAGTAGGCAGTAAATACCTGTAAAGAGAGATATGAAAAAAGGGATCATAAAGAAAATATTTACAAAACTGCATGTCTGCAATTTGAATAAACACATTTAGAGTGCAATCTTGAAGTGACTGTTTAGGAGAAGATAGATTACAAATATCTTGTGGGAGCTTAAATTCCTTTGGAATAGACCTCGATTACCCCAAGAATTATGAGTTTGTAGCACAGCAAGTAGAGATGAGCTTGAAGGCCTAAGATTCCTAGAAGGATTGTTGGAGATTTATCAATTTACAGTGTACATTTGTAACAAGGGGCGGTTCCATGTATTGAATGAAAGACAAATGGCAACAACTTAAACATGATATGATACTGAACAGGCAACAATGCTGAGGGAGTGAAGTGAAGGTGTTATCAAATGAGTTTTCTCTTTGGTGACAGTGAAAGCAAATAGCAGCAACCTAAAAAACATGATACATTTGTATGGTATTGAACGGGCAACCAGTGTTGAGAGATAAGTGAAGGTGAAGATGTTATGGGTTTTCTCATTGGTGAGGATGAAATACTTTTTTGTTTTGCAAGTGTTATTACCTCCGCCAAGGGAGGAGGTTATGTTTTCGTTACCATTGGTTTGTTAGTTAGTTTGTCTGTGTGCAAAATAGCTCAAAAAGTGGTTAACGGATTGGGATGAAAGTTGCAGGAAAGGTTGAGAATGACACAAGTAACAAACGATTAACTTTTGGTAGTGATCTGAGAATTTTGGGGGAATTTATGAAGGATTTTTGATATTATGGCAGATAGGGTCAATGAACTTGGGAGTTCAGGCTGCGCGTATTTGAGGTTTGCATGCGCGCGCTAAAGTGCGTGCTCCACTTTCTGCTAGGGCGAGGGGCGCTGCGCAACTGAGGGTTTATGACGTAACAAGGCTTCTATATTGGGAAATTGGGCAATTTTTCAGCATGTACATGTATACCTATGGATGGAAATCATTGATCTCTATGGAAGATTACCCAAAGAACTTTCCCCCAGTGGTGGAGAGAAGAAAAAAACAATCTCTTTGGGAAGAGCAAGATCATCGGTGGAAAGTAACTGCTTGGCGGAAGTCTGCGCTCTCAGAGTGCTTTTCTAGTTTTTGTTATTATTATGATTTATTATTATTATTATTATTATTATTATTATTATCATTATTATTATTATCATTATTATTATTGTTATTATTATTATCATTATTATTATTATTATCATTATTTCTTTATGAATTATTAAGATTGTTATTATTATTATCATTATTATTATTATTATCATTATTTCTTTATGAATTATTAAGATTGTTATTATTATATTATTTTAATTTCTATCATTATATGCATGTATTTTTTCTTTTTTGTTTGTTCATTTTTTTTCATGCATTTATTAATGTAACTTGTAATCTATTTATATTCTTGTTGCATTGACATTGCATGTATTCATTCTTTCATTGATTTGTCCATACACTGTACATCTATTCATTCATGCATTGATGCATTCCTGTGTTCCATTGCCAGGCCCCTCCTCACACAGTGAACCAGGAACAGCGACAAGCTGCAGAGCATACCATCCTAGCCTTCAGACGAGCATCCAACCCATTGCAGGCATGCCAGTTTATCCTCGGTATGTGCAGCAAGTTAACCCGTTCTGTACTGAATTCTGAAGTGCCCATAGACTTAATACGCAGGCCACCAGGTTACCGTACACAACAGGGTAACAGTCCTTTACAAACACTGTTTACATGAACATTAAACAATAGATATAAAGCAACCAACAACAAAAACAAATAAAACTTCAAATCTATGGAAATAGACCTATAGATCCACTGAGTCTTCAAAAGGACGAGGTACGAATTTATTAGGAATTATTTATAATGCAGACCCAAAGAACAATACCGGTACACTGTAGATCATAAAAAACAAACAAATACCAAAACCATGGTTTAACTTAAGTGTACTAGCAAGGCTACTGTTTGCTTCCTACACTGTAGTGTGTGTTTGAATATGAACAGCCATCACTTGATGAGTGTTCATAGAACTTTGTTATGCACATGGAAGATTTATTGGTGTGGCTGTCTGTTGTGTGTGAAATTTTGTAGGTAGGCCTGTGGCTGCATATATATATCTGTACCGAGATGAAAACTTACTGTTTTGCGTCATTGCTTCATGAGATTAATTGTGTGTGTACAAATTGACTCTATGCCGTAGGGGCTAGGTCAGTCATGTTCTAAGGCGTATTTTGAGACTGAGCAAGTTAATGACAACAACAAGAACAACAAGAACAAGAACAACAAGAACAACAACAACAGGAACAACAGCAACAACAACAACAATAGCAACAAACAAAAGAGTTAATGGTCCCATCCTCAGTGCGAGATTGTTTTGGTTCTTTCTTTTATGCTAAGTTTGAAGTGTATACATATGTGTATAATTTGATTGATGAACAGTGTTGTCGTGATCACCCGATATCACTTTATGTAGTACATTCATGTACAATGTATGCTTCTCTCATCTTGTCTCATTCCTGTGCCTTCATCCTGTTTAGAACACAGCAATGTAGACTACATCCTATTCCAGGCAGCATCTACCGTGAAGGAAGCAGTGATCAGGGACTGGGCACTGCTTGACCACTCGCAGGTGGACAGCGTCCGGAGTTTCCTGCTGAAGTTTGTCACTCACAAACCAGGGTAAGCATTTACAGGGTCATTTGTATTTGATTTTCATGCATAATGATTATTGTCATTTCTGGTTTGAAGTTTTTTGTGATTCTTTTTTTCTTTACATACCGTAAACCGGGGGGACATTGGACAGGCGGGTGACTTTGGACAGTTCAGAAAAAAAAGATTGTTTCACTTACATTTGTTTTGCTGTTGGTTCTTCTGAAAATATTTTTGGAGGTTATGAAAGGGGAATATGTGAATATTTGAATGACTGCACTTCTCTTGTATATTGCATTACCTTATATGTTTTTGGGGCTTTTCTTTGCAGGGTCCATGGAATGCTTGATTTTTGTGGCTGTCAAACTTTTGGTACTCTAGGAATACAGAACTATGGAAGCTCAAGCCTATTTGTTGGATAGTGAACATGAAGTGGTCATGAACCCACCTGTATGATACTCAGGATACCTGACCACCCATACAAATTTCAAAATAGGTCATGTCCAATTTCACCCCTGGATTTGGGGTCACTTACGGGGTGACTTTGGACACCACAAAAGTACCAAATGTTTGACAGCTATGCAATGTTTTTTCTTTCTTTTACAGGTAAAATAGTTAGTTAGGATGGGGAGATCATGTAAAAGACAATCTGGGTCAAGAGACTATAGAAACTCTTCAGAAGAAAGCATGAAAGATGCTGTGAAAGCTTGCAAAAATGGAGTGTCGATCAGGAAAGCATGCGCAGAATTTAACGTTAAAAGAGGGACTTTGTGTAACAGACTGAACAGTTGGCACACAGGCACTCAAGATTTCCAGTAGACATTGGGTTTTCATTTTGTGAACCTAGGTCCAAGAATTTAAGCAAATATTTCTTGTATTTGGTTCTACTTTTGTGATTCCTAGGGCAAGGAAAACCTTGTATTTCCAGTGGACATTGGTTTTAGATTTGTGATAACTAGGGCCAAATAAAGTATAAAAACCTTGTGTTTCCAGTAGACACAGTTTTGTTCTTTCTTTCCAAAGGCATTTAAAAAAAAATAAAGATGTGTTATTTTGCAAACATTTCAAACTGACCTAAAGTTACAATGAACAACATTCAAAGAAAATTACGAAACTACATTGTACATACCCCGGTACTTGAATCTAGCCAACCTCATGTGTGCATGCATTTCTTGGGGTAAAACCCCAAATTATTCTTTAAAATGACGTGAAAATGATCCATGACCCATTTAAATACATGTAGTAGTTTACCTTATTAACATATGTCGAATTTGACAACTCCATGATGGTACATGTGCATTGTACAATACCTCACTTATTTATGTGATCAAAGTTGCTTACTACAATGTATCCTAATTGCAAGAAAATTCATGCAGTGCCTTGTTTAAGTAGCATCCTTTTTCATTTTTGTTCTTAACTATAATGAATATCTAGGTTTTTTGAAAATTCAAATTTTCAAATGTAGGGGTACCAGTAATTCTAGTACTAGTATCTTGGAAAAATTGTGCAAGCAAATATCTGTGAATGCCTCTTTAAACTGAAATTCTTCACATGTTAATTAGTGCAGAATTTTGCTTGTAAAAACCACCGTACACAATGTATAATTCATTAATGTGTATTTTGTAAATTGTATTTGCTGGTTGTTATGAAACATTTCAACATGTTAGAGTTTTTAAAACTTTTTAAAAAAACTTGTTAGTAGTCAAAACTACCCCCATAGGGAGTTTATTCTTGGACACTCAACAATCCTGCAGGGTATATTGACAAGGTGTCTATAGTTGTCCAAAGTTGCCCCGAACCCCGGGGGCACTTTGGACAAACTTTGACCAAAAAAAATTAAGATAAAATAGAATAAACTGAAGAAGTCTCTATATGGCATGATATCCTCTTTATTAGTACTTGTTAACCCCCACATTAACCCCAGAATTCCTTTGTTCCAAATGAAGATATTAATAAAAATAGTTCAAATTTGTCCAAAGCCACCCCGGTTTACGGTAGTGAAAGTGTCTTTAAATACATATGTGGAAAAGTGAGCAAAGAAAATGGGATTCCATCGGGATTCGAACCCGAGACCTCCGGATTGCTAGACCGGTGCTCTACCGACTGAGCTATAGAAAGCCCTAGTACAGTGTTCGTCCCAGAAACCCTTAATTCTCAATGCTCGGGTGGTCAGAAGCTATAGCAGTGTGTTTGTGTGTAACACACACGCACACACTTGAACCTGGCATAAACCCGAAGGATAATTCAACTTGGGGATAAATGCGAGGGATCACCGAAGTGATGCAGCTTTTTTGAGTTTGTAACAAATAAAGACAGAATAAACTGACCAGAAAGAATATAAATTATTAGTGGAAAAGTGAGCAAAGAAAATGGGATTCCATCGGGATTCGAACCCGAGACCTCCGGATTGCTAGACCGGTGCTCTACCGACTGAGCTATAGAAAGCCCTAGTACAGTGTTCGTCCCAGAAACCCTTAATTCTCAATGCTCGGGTGGTCAGAAGCTATAGCAGTGTGTTTGTGTGTAACACACACGCACACACTTGAACCTGGCATAAACCCGAAGGATAATTCAACTTGGGGATAAATGCGAGGGATCACCGAAGTGATGCAGCTTTTTTGAGTTTGTAACAAATAAAGACAGAATAAACTGACCAGAAAGAATATAAATTATTAGTGGAAAAGTGAGCAAAGAAAATGGGATTCCATCGGGATTCGAACCCGAGACCTCCGGATTGCTAGACCGGTGCTCTACCGACTGAGCTATAGAAAGCCCTAGTACAGTGTTCGTCCCAGAAACCCTTAATTCTAAATGCTCGGGTGGTCAGAAGCTATAGCAGTGTGTTTGTGTGTAACACACACGCACACACTTGAACCTGGCATAAACCCGAAGGATAATTCAACTTGGGGATAAATGCGAGGGATCACCGAAGTGATGCAGCTTTTTTGAGTTTGTAACAAATAAAGACAGAATAAACTGACCAGAAAGAATATAAATTATTAGTGGAAAAGTGAGCAAAGAAAATGGGATTCCATGGGGATTCGAACCCGAGACCTCCGGATTGCTAGACCGGTGCTCTACCGACTGAGCTATAGAAAGCCCTAGTACAGTGTTCGTCCCAGAAACCCTTAATTCTCAATGCTCGGGTGGTCAGAAGCTATAGCAGTGTGTTTGTGTGTAACACACACGCACACACTTGAACCTGGCATAAACCCGAAGGATAATTCAACTTGGGGATAAATGCGAGGGATCACCGAAGTGATGCAGCTTTTTTGAGTTTGTAACAAATAAAGACAGAATAAACTGACCAGAAAGAATATAAATTATTAGTGGAAAAGTGAGCAAAGAAAATGGGATTCCATCGGGATTCGAACCCGAGACCTCCGGATTGCTAGACCGGTGCTCTACCGACTTAATTCTAAATTTATCCCCAAGTTGAATTATCCTTCGGGTTTATGCCAGGTTCAAGTGTGTGCGTGTGTGTTACACACAAACACACTGCTATAGCTTCTGACCACCCGAGCATTGAGAATTAAGGGTTTCTGGGACGAACACTGTACTAGGGCTTTCTATAGCTCAGTCGGTAGAGCACCGGTCTAGCAATCCGGAGGTCTCGGGTTCGAATCCCGATGGAATCCCATTTTCTTTGCTCACTTTTCCACTAATAATTTATATTCTTTCTGGTCAGTTTATTCTGTCTTTATTTGTTACAAACTCAAAAAAGCTGCATCACTTCGGTGATCCCTCGCATTTATCCCCAAGTTGAATTATCCTTCGGGTTTATGCCAGGTTCAAGTGTGTGCGTGTGTGTTACACACAAACACACTGCTATAGCTTCTGACCACCCGAGCATTGAGAATTAAGGGTTTCTGGGACGAACACTGTACTAGGGCTTTCTATAGCTCAGTCGGTAGAGCACCGGTCTAGCAATCCGGAGGTCTCGGGTTCGAATCCCGATGGAATCCCATTTTCTTTGCTCACTTTTCCACTAATAATTTATATTCTTTCTGGTCAGTTTATTCTGTCTTTATTTGTTACAAACTCAAAAAAGCTGCATCACTTCGGTGATCCCTCGCATTTATCCCCAAGTTGAATTATCCTTCGGGTTTATGCCAGGTTCAAGTGTGTGCGTGTGTGTTACACACAAACACACTGCTATAGCTTCTGACCACCCGAGCATTGAGAATTAAGGGTTTCTGGGACGAACACTGTACTAGGGCTTTCTATAGCTCAGTCGGTAGAGCACCGGTCTAGCAATCCGGAGGTCTCGGGTTCGAATCCCGATGGAATCCCATTTTCTTTGCTCACTTTTCCACTAATAATTTATATTCTTTCTGGTCAGTTTATTCTGTCTTTATTTGTTACAAACTCAAAAAAGCTGCATCACTTCGGTGATCCCTCGCATTTATCCCCAAGTTGAATTATCCTTCGGGTTTATGCCAGGTTCAAGTGTGTGCGTGTGTGTTACACACAAACACACTGCTATAGCTTCTGACCACCCGAGCATTGAGAATTAAGGGTTTCTGGGACGAACACTGTACTAGGGCTTTCTATAGCTCAGTCGGTAGAGCACCGGTCTAGCAATCCGGAGGTCTCGGGTTCGAATCCCGATGGAATCCCATTTTCTTTGCTCACTTTTCCACTAATAATTTATATTCTTTCTGGTCAGTTTATTCTGTCTTTATTTGTTACAAACTCAAAAAAGCTGCATCACTTCGGTGATCCCTCGCATTTATCCCCAAGTTGAATTATCCTTCGGGTTTATGCCAGGTTCAAGTGTGTGCGTGTGTGTTACACACAAACACACTGCTATAGCTTCTGACCACCCGAGCATTGAGAATTAAGGGTTTCTGGGACGAACACTGTACTAGGGCTTTCTATAGCTCAGTCGGTAGAGCACCGGTCTAGCAATCCGGAGGTCTCGGGTTCGAATCCCGATGGAATCCCATTTTCTTTGCTCACTTTTCCACTAATAATTTATATTCTTTCTGGTCAGTTTATTCTGTCTTTATTTGTTACAAACTCAAAAAAGCTGCATCACTTCGGTGATCCCTCGCATTTATCCCCAAGTTGAATTATCCTTCGGGTTTATGCCAGGTTCAAGTGTGTGCGTGTGTGTTACACACAAACACACTGCTATAGCTTCTGACCACCCGAGCATTGAGAATTAAGGGTTTCTGGGACGAACACTGTACTAGGGCTTTCTATAGCTCAGTCGGTAGAGCACCGGTCTAGCAATCCGGAGGTCTCGGGTTCGAATCCCGATGGAATCCCATTTTCTTTGCTCACTTTTCCACTAATAATTTATATTCTTTCTGGTCAGTTTATTCTGTCTTTATTTGTTACAAACTCAAAAAAGCTGCATCACTTCGGTGATCCCTCGCATTTATCCCCAAGTTGAATTATCCTTCGGGTTTATGCCAGGTTCAAGTGTGTGCGTGTGTGTTACACACAAACACACTGCTATAGCTTCTGACCACCCGAGCATTGAGAATTAAGGGTTTCTGGGACGAACACTGTACTAGGGCTTTCTATAGCTCAGTCGGTAGAGCACCGGTCTAGCAATCCGGAGGTCTCGGGTTCGAATCCCGATGGAATCCCATTTTCTTTGCTCACTTTTCCACTAATAATTTATATTCTTTCTGGTCAGTTTATTCTGTCTTTATTTGTTACAAACTCAAAAAAGCTGCATCACTTCGGTGATCCCTCGCATTTATCCCCAAGTTGAATTATCCTTCGGGTTTATGCCAGGTTCAAGTGTGTGCGTGTGTGTTACACACAAACACACTGCTATAGCTTCTGACCACCCGAGCATTGAGAATTAAGGGTTTCTGGGACGAACACTGTACTAGGGCTTTCTATAGCTCAGTCGGTAGAGCACCGGTCTAGCAATCCGGAGGTCTCGGGTTCGAATCCCGATGGAATCCCATTTTCTTTGCTCACTTTTCCACTAATAATTTATATTCTTTCTGGTCAGTTTATTCTGTCTTTATTTGTTACAAACTCAAAAAAGCTGCATCACTTCGGTGATCCCTCGCATTTATCCCCAAGTTGAATTATCCTTCGGGTTTATGCCAGGTTCAAGTGTGTGCGTGTGTGTTACACACAAACACACTGCTATAGCTTCTGACCACCCGAGCATTGAGAATTAAGGGTTTCTGGGACGAACACTGTACTAGGGCTTTCTATAGCTCAGTCGGTAGAGCACCGGTCTAGCAATCCGGAGGTCTCGGGTTCGAATCCCGATGGAATCCCATTTTCTTTGCTCACTTTTCCACTAATAATTTATATTCTTTCTGGTCAGTTTATTCTGTCTTTATTTGTTACAAACTCAAAAAAGCTGCATCACTTCGGTGATCCCTCGCATTTATCCCCAAGTTGAATTATCCTTCGGGTTTATGCCAGGTTCAAGTGTGTGCGTGTGTGTTACACACAAACACACTGCTATAGCTTCTGACCACCCGAGCATTGAGAATTAAGGGTTTCTGGGACGAACACTGTACTAGGGCTTTCTATAGCTCAGTCGGTAGAGCACCGGTCTAGCAATCCGGAGGTCTCGGGTTCGAATCCCGATGGAATCCCATTTTCTTTGCTCACTTTTCCACTAATAATTTATATTCTTTCTGGTCAGTTTATTCTGTCTTTATTTGTTACAAACTCAAAAAAGCTGCATCACTTCGGTGATCCCTCGCATTTATCCCCAAGTTGAATTATCCTTCGGGTTTATGCCAGGTTCAAGTGTGTGCGTGTGTGTTACACACAAACACACTGCTATAGCTTCTGACCACCCGAGCATTGAGAATTAAGGGTTTCTGGGACGAACACTGTACTAGGGCTTTCTATAGCTCAGTCGGTAGAGCACCGGTCTAGCAATCCGGAGGTCTCGGGTTCGAATCCCGATGGAATCCCATTTTCTTTGCTCACTTTTCCACTAATAATTTATATTCTTTCTGGTCAGTTTATTCTGTCTTTATTTGTTACAAACTCAAAAAAGCTGCATCACTTCGGTGATCCCTCGCATTTATCCCCAAGTTGAATTATCCTTCGGGTTTATGCCAGGTTCAAGTGTGTGCGTGTGTGTTACACACAAACACACTGCTATAGCTTCTGACCACCCGAGCATTGAGAATTAAGGGTTTCTGGGACGAACACTGTACTAGGGCTTTCTATAGCTCAGTCGGTAGAGCACCGGTCTAGCAATCCGGAGGTCTCGGGTTCGAATCCCGATGGAATCCCATTTTCTTTGCTCACTTTTCCACTAATAATTTATATTCTTTCTGGTCAGTTTATTCTGTCTTTATTTGTTACAAACTCAAAAAAGCTGCATCACTTCGGTGATCCCTCGCATTTATCCCCAAGTTGAATTATCCTTCGGGTTTATGCCAGGTTCAAGTGTGTGCGTGTGTGTTACACACAAACACACTGCTATAGCTTCTGACCACCCGAGCATTGAGAATTAAGGGTTTCTGGGACGAACACTGTACTAGGGCTTTCTATAGCTCAGTCGGTAGAGCACCGGTCTAGCAATCCGGAGGTCTCGGGTTCGAATCCCGATGGAATCCCATTTTCTTTGCTCACTTTTCCACTAATAATTTATATTCTTTCTGGTCAGTTTATTCTGTCTTTATTTGTTACAAACTCAAAAAAGCTGCATCACTTCGGTGATCCCTCGCATTTATCCCCAAGTTGAATTATCCTTCGGGTTTATGCCAGGTTCAAGTGTGTGCGTGTGTGTTACACACAAACACACTGCTATAGCTTCTGACCACCCGAGCATTGAGAATTAAGGGTTTCTGGGACGAACACTGTACTAGGGCTTTCTATAGCTCAGTCGGTAGAGCACCGGTCTAGCAATCCGGAGGTCTCGGGTTCGAATCCCGATGGAATCCCATTTTCTTTGCTCACTTTTCCACTAATAATTTATATTCTTTCTGGTCAGTTTATTCTGTCTTTATTTGTTACAAACTCAAAAAAGCTGCATCACTTCGGTGATCCCTCGCATTTATCCCCAAGTTGAATTATCCTTCGGGTTTATGCCAGGTTCAAGTGTGTGCGTGTGTGTTACACACAAACACACTGCTATAGCTTCTGACCACCCGAGCATTGAGAATTAAGGGTTTCTGGGACGAACACTGTACTAGGGCTTTCTATAGCTCAGTCGGTAGAGCACCGGTCTAGCAATCCGGAGGTCTCGGGTTCGAATCCCGATGGAATCCCATTTTCTTTGCTCACTTTTCCACTAATAATTTATATTCTTTCTGGTCAGTTTATTCTGTCTTTATTTGTTATAAATACATATGTATACGAATGATGTACCTGCACTCATCACATGACTCAGGCATTGTAAGATGCGCATTCGGCATTGTAACAGTCATTGAAAGAAATGTAAGACAAACCAAATTTATTCTCTCATTGTAGAAGTATATGAATCTAGGGCATTGGTATTTGATCGACTTCTAACAATTACAATGTACCTCCTGTCTTGTGATAAAGAAGAACATGTGTTTGTGGAAGACATATTTGTAAAAACTTTTTGTCTTTTTTGTTGTTGAAAAGCAAAGCTTTACACTAACCAATTTTTCTACTCGTCCAACTTGTCTGTTGGACCAGTAGGTACCCATTTTTATTTATTTATTTATTATTATTATTTTTTTTTAACTGATCCATTCTTGAAAAAGTTACTGGTCCAACAGTGATTTTACTGGTCCTGGACCGTCGGACCAGTGCCAGTGTGCAGCATTGCGTATATTTAAAGTGAAGAGCCTGTTGATATCTGTCAAGCTTGTAGGGCAGTGGCAACTCGCACTACAACTACTGATCATAATTTGGTGCTGGCGTGGAGTACAAGTGCCATGGACTATTACTGAAAGTTCCTTTTATTTACACATTGTTTTGAGCAACTGCCAATGTATGTTTTATCATATTTCACCCTTGTTGAAATATATGAGTCAAGGGCATCCAATTTGGTGTTTGATTGACTTCTCACAATTAAGCCTTCCTCCTGTTTTGACTGAAAGAGAAACATGTCTATGGAAGATGCATTTTCAAAAATCTGTCGGTCGGTCTTCTTTTTTTTGTGTGTGTCGAAAGGTGAAGCTGTCACCATTCTAGGTCATTTTGCAATGTTGACTCCTTCTACCACTGCTTATTAAATGCAATTTGTCACTGGCCTGGAGTAAACTAATGCTGGGACTGTTGTTGAAAGTTACTTGTTTTATTCAATGTACATGTGTGTTTTGAGCAGGCTGCCAAGTTACGTGCGAGAACAGATCCTGCAAGCTGTTGCCGTCATCTTCAAACGAGGGACGGTGGAGAGCAAAGAGGCGGGGAGGGAGGGACTCTTCTCCGATATATCACAACTCATCGCCAGCGGCGACCCCACCATGGTAAGTCTAGCCCTTGTCTCACACCCCACACCCCCCTCCCCATTTTTCTGTCGGAAGATCCCGGAGTGGTACTGTTGCGTCACTTGAAAGAGCAGTAAAATGCTGACACACATGTAGCCTGCAATGGTTATCGTCTCGTACATTGTAGTATAATACTGTCTATGATTGTTTGTCTCATTTCCATCTGAGAAGACGGCTGGATAGCCCATATTCAGCTGCAATAGCTGGTCTTCCATGGGGTCCAGTTGGATGTACAAAGTGTAAGGCAGGACCACCTCACCGGTTTAAATACCCTGCTCTTTGTGATGAATAAATGAAGCTGTTTTCAAGAGAAAAAGAGAAAGAGAGTTTTCTCTTGAAAACAGCAAGAACATGCTTGCCGAAACGTCAGGAGTGAGAGCGCCCTTTTTAGGGCCACATACATAACCAAGAAAGAATGTTAATGTGGTACACCGTTAAAGCCTTCTACCACCCACCCTTCTGCCGCCATGGAAACCTTCAAAGATTTTACTGATCTTAGGGATGGTGGCTTTCTCATGAAACCTTTGCTCTTTGCCCGAAATTTCCTGCCACTCAAAAGGGCTACAACATCATACAAAGCAGTGGGGCACTGTACAGTGCGTATCAAAAAAGAAAAGAAAAAAGGTAATCCACCTTTTTGGTGATATCTAATTATGTTGACAAATGTCATGCATGACTGAGCACATGAACTTTAAAGACAACAATGACAAATTGCACTTTTTCCAAGTTTGAGTGTTACGTGAAGAAACACTGAATGTCTCACAAGATCTGTCAATGAAAGTGGCCAAATAAATAGGCCAGCTTGCATGACTGCAGGTTTGTATTTCACATTCCCAGACGTTAGTTCACTCTCGGCTCATTGTTTGCCTCCTTCTCGTTTTCAGCAAACTATAGCCTGCTCTATGCTGACTGCTCTGCTGAATGAATACTCGGGATCCACTCGTACAAGTGACATCGGTCTCAGCTGGGAATTCCATATACAATGCAAGCGCATATTTGAGGTAAGGCCGTATTTTCATGCTTGTTGATGTTGTTCTTTTCACACAATACAGTAGGTCGTTTGAGTGACTACGAGTCGTATATTTACTGATTGTAACAGTTAAGCTCGGCAGCTAGGAAAAAGAAAAAGAAAACAAAAGAGGAAAAAAAATGAACACCTTAACAAGAAAAATTATAAACACAAAAAGTTGGTATTCCTCTCCCCCACTCTCTATCTCTTTAGGGAATAGTCTTTATTTTCAAAAGGAACTGCAGAAAGGCCTCAATTTAAAAAAGTATCCGTAATCAATCAAGAAAAACGAGTAAATGTGTATAAGAGAAGTAATGTAAACAGAGGGACTTCAAAAAACAGAAACAGATGCTGGCATACCTGTGCAATTGATAGCTTTGATTGTCAGACCTTCAGAAAAAAAAAAAACCCTCTGTACTTATTTATTCATTTATTATTATTGTTATTTTATTTTTTTATTTTTTTACTTATCTGTCATGGGCAGAAGTTGGTAAGGCTATTGTCTGACTGTGCTTCTTTTTCTTGTATGCTGGAAAACAAAGAACAAACTGCACCCCTGGCTACACTTGTATGTTCTAAAGATTTACTACTATATGTAAAGTAGATGTAGGAGGACGAATTTAGTACTATGCAAGATTATACTCTAAATATTATAGATAAGCCCACTCATTGTTTGTAAGATCTATGAAGATTGATACTGGTGATCATTGACCTGTCCATAATTTAGATTATGCTGCCTAGCCTGACTATAAACCTTCATTTTTTTATATTTTTTTAAAATACTTTTATTCTTTTTTGTGGGAAGGGGGAGGGGGCTGGCCAACTGAAAGATGACTCATTACTGATTGCTAGCTATACATGTATTACAGTAGTGCATAGAATAGTGCTCTGAAAAGGTATGGTTCTTTACCATGTGCTGCCGTAAAGGTCTTGAGACAGGCATTGGTCATACATTGTACATTTGCATACATTGGAGTAGACCATGATGCCCACATGGTACATTGTAAATAGTATAATGAATGTTACGTTTTATAGCACTTATATTTGTGAAGTAAAAGATTTAGAAGTGATCATACCATGAAGCATAAGTCACAAATGTATGAATTTTAGAACAGTTAATAGTGAAATACATGACATTGTATTATCAAAAGAGGCACGGATCAGCTAAGACCTTTGGTCAATTAGACAATAGTCATAGACATCTCTGCACAGCTGTAGCTACAATGTACCACCTGTGTCTAACAGCCGCCCACTTACAGTGCTGATTAACCCATTATGGTACGCAAACAACGTCTGCCTGTACAAACCTGTTCTTCTGGGTCTTTCATTCTTTCTCGGATGAACAGATACTACACTATAAAACAGGTTTGATTGTACTTTCAAGTTGTCGCATCGTGGCCTCTTGCTTTGTCTCAGCCATGTCTGTGTTTTTAAGCTTGGGTTGCAATTCTTGTCATGTGATAAAAGGGAAAAAAAGGCTCTTTTAGATTTGCATCTAATAAAACTAATTTGATAGTTTTGTATTTTCTCAGACCATTTTGCAATGACTTTGACCTATAAAATGTCACTACTTGACAAGTTATATTACAGATCAGTGGCAGTACATTTTTTTTTCAGCATTGTAAAGTACATGTATTTATGATAATCCTTTCTTTCATAACTGGAGTGAAGTTTCAAAACCATTTGCATACTGTTACTGCTAATTTGAGGGTGTCTCACTACCACCCTGCTGGATAAACCCCAGCATATCCTTTAACTCTTTTCCAAGAATCTTGTTTTTTGTTTGTTTGGTTGTTTGTTTTTTTAGGGGGGGGGGGAATGGGGAATTCTGTCATGTTACAAAGAACTTTTAGTAAGCTGTGAATATCGATTCACCTTTCCATACAAGTGCTCTCGATGTGAAATATGTATGCAAGTCTGCACATGTTTTCAACCCTCGCCTACACTTTCTGGCAAAATTCTTTGATGGATTTCTCCATGTACACTTGTACTTGCTCATGTGATGAGAGTAGTCTTCTCCAAAAGAGAAACCGCTGTTCACATGATGTCCGCTTAACTGCACAAATTCTACCCGGATCACACCCACAGTGGTATTACATACGGATTTCAAAATCTACTTGTGATAAATGATATACAGTCATGTATAATTCCCTATGTTCCTTCTATTAAAATGGTAATTCTGTATTATATTTAGACATGTGACATTTCCCATTTGGAACAGGAGCATTAAAGATCCATCTATTCAATCAGCAAAATGTGGTCATGGGGGAATTTGTTATATTAGTTTTCTGTTATCTCTCACCTCCCCCTTCCATCTTTCTACCATTTCCTTCCTCCCAGAAGGCAAATTAAGCCAAATTACTCTCAGTTATTGGAAATAAAAAGAACATCACTACAAAAAGCTAGTCAGTATTGTAGGCATGTAATAATATGTTTTGTACCTTTGTGTGTTGTGAAGGAAAGTCATTGTAATCAAATATTCATGTACATGCCGAAATATCTGTATCTTTGTTATCTTCTTATATTGAAATTAGATAGATTTTAGAGTTTTAGGGGTTTAGGGGGAAGTATTTGGAGTTTTCGCATTAAAATTCTGTTAGAAAAAAAAATGTGTCATAGTCAGTCACATTCTGTTGTCAGTCATGGAGCAGAGCTTGACACAGCTATTATGTAATATTTCCTGTCAATTTAGTCCTTGTTTTTATTTGGCCATGGAAGCCTTGACTTGACATCTGAAAGAACACCCCCACTTTTCCCAATTAGTCATACTAAGTAGATGAAATGATTACTCAAGATCTTTCGTTCTATTTTTGTCAGTCTTGGCAATTATAATGCCATTCCATCCATACTATTGTATATTTCCTGAGGCAATGAAGAAATAATATAAAGTAAAAAAAGAAAAGAAAGAGAAGGGTACACTGTATGTGTTTGGTTATTTCTTGTCTAGGAAAAATCTCACATATAAGTGATTTTATCTCATAATTGTCCACACTTCCCCCAATTAGTCGTACCACAGTAGGTGGGGAAATGATAACTCAAGATCTTTCATCATGTCTATTTTAGTCAGTCTTTAATAGCAATTATATGCCATTCCATCTACACTACAGTATACATGTATGTTATGAGGCAGTGAAGAAATACAAAGTGCAAAAATAAAACAAAAAGGTACACTGTATGGCTACAGTTATTTTTTGTCTGTTAAAATTCTCACATGTAAGTGATTTTATCTCACAATTATTGTGTATCTACATTAATGAGTATTCTAAATGACTCCCACACAGAAAGATTCACCCACTGGTATTAAGAATATAGAGGGTCATGTATATACATCTAAGTTATATGGGAATATTACAGGGAAGGAGTTAATGAAATGCACTGATAGCAAGGGCAGTGCATAGAATGTGCAGTACACTCACGTACCCAGCTCTGTTACACCGTCTTTCAGTTTGCTTTGATGCGCTTTGCTGATTGTAGATTAATTTCTTCTTATTTTGCAGGCCCACGACTTGAAGAAGGTGTTCTTGTTCGCCCTACAGATCATGCAACAGCTCATGTCCACGGAGGGCCCCTTGAGCGGCGCCCGGGGCAGTGTCTTCAGCCGCTTTCTGAATATATGTGAACAGGTCCTCAGCTGGGAGTTCATGCTCATTAGACATATCCTTGCACTGTGTGAAAAAAAAAAGAAAACAAGAGAAAGAAATAGAAACAGAAGTGGCATTGTTTCTTTGATGTCAGTTTGCAATTCATAGACTGGAGATATTCATTCTTAGAAAACCATTAGTCAACAGATTTGGTATTTAAGGTAAGGTATTTAAGGTAAGGATATTGCTATGACTGATGGAAAACTTTTTAGTGCTTCTAGAAAACACTGTTCTGTTTTTATAGTCAATGCTGTCTCTTTTTTTTTGTGGGGGGGGGGGGGAGGGAACAGGTTATATCTTGGTTATCTTTCAAAACCTGACAACTTCTTAGACTTCTAAGTCTTCTAAACCTTAGACTTCTAAGGCCATATGTGTCTCATTGATTTTAGTTTTGTTTTCATTTATTTTCATTTCTTTTTTAAACACACAGAGGAATTACTTGATAGAAATGTGAGCCATGCATGTGTAGGAACACTCCAGCCCCCCCCCCCCCCCCCCCCCCATTAAAGTATGTCACAGAGCTTGATGTTATAATATCATACAAAACATCATTAAGGCTCATAATTGGCTCTTGAGAAGCTTTATCCCACCACCTCCAGAGTACTGTCATCCATCTTCGGTTGACATGTGGCACACACTTCCTCCATAATACCCCCATCCTACTAGGAAGATGACCATGGCAATCTGTGAAAAATTCACATAGCGTGACAGAATTGCCCTTGTTCAGCATTTTGTGTTTGTGGGGCAATTACCATAGGGCTTCTTTGTGATGGTCAACCTAGTTATGCTAAGGGAAATGGTGCTATAATGATCACGTTCTTGCCAATTTTTCCGGGTAGACGAAATGTGCTGCTTTTGCGATGAAAGTGATTGTATTGCGATATTCCAATGCTTATCAAGACCTCGCTACAACGTTGCTATGAGCGGAGCTCCTGCCACGATCTCAGTTGATTTGGGGTAAAAATTGGGGTCCATAATTGAATTTCTTCAGTCAGATGCCATTGTCAAACCGAAGTAGATGATGTGCATTTCATAGTTTCACTCATTTTATAATAGCATTATTCTCCAACACCAATCAGAACATGATATTAGGAGTGTGAAACTTATGTATACTATTACAAAACCATGATCCTTAGTGCTTCGGAAATGCTCAGGATACAATGGAGAAGATTTAAAGCAGACCTCCCAGCCATTCTCAATTCCAGTGTGCCAATTTTTCTTGACGCACTCCTATGGGAACTGCTCTTTCTTCTTTCCTACTTTTGAGCCAAAACATCCCTATTCTTCAGTCGGAAAGATTGGGACGTCTGCTGGAAGAGATCTAACCATGATATGTAGCGCTTTGTCAGTTTTTGAGGATCGTGGTGGAATTGCTGTCTAGTGAGATGGGGATATAAGAAGTGGGTTAACTAGACTGTGATGTGGCATGTTAGGATGCTCATGAGTTTTTGATGGAGACAGTCGAACTGCAATGTATTTTATTTTATGCTCCAGAGAGAGAAACAGACAAAGTATAGAAGTGATTGGCAATGATTTTTGAATAATGAGATCCCTGGTGGTTCATTAGTGAATGAGCTTTATAAAGCAAACAAAAGATGAGAAACGTCAAAGAAAGGGAAAACATTATTGTCTTGCAATAGCTACTAACTCTCCCTCTATTTTGTAGCATATTATAATTCTATCTTCTTTTTTTTTGTGAGGTAGGCTATTTCAGATATTCTCTCTGTCTTATTTTTCTCTCCCTGCAAATATCAGCCTTGAGTATAAGTGGTTCGTAATGCTCTAATTAGTCACCTTCTGCTGTGTAGTATTCAGTATCACACTGTAAGGAGACATCAACGTAGGAATGTCATTCTGGATAGAGACAAGGATATCAAAACGAGAGGCCATCCATAATTTTGACCTAATTGGACAGGCACAAGGGAAAGTATAGCAGTTCGAATATCCTCAAGTCCTCTAATTTTTTTTGTCATCCCATGAGTACATGTAAATGTGGAAAACAGTCTCCATCATAGGGATGTATGTAAAGTTGCCCATGTATAAATTTTCACATAACTTGGAAGGAAGGGGGAAAATGAGATAGTGTCATTTTATCGTGAAGGACCTGTTTAGCATAATTATACCCCCGCCAAACGAAGTTTGAAGGGGGTACATGTATATAGGAATCAGCGGACGGTCGGGCGGTCGGGCGGTCGGGCGGTCGGTCGGGCGGTCGGGCGGTCGGGCGGTCGGTCGGGCGGTCGGTCCGTTGCAAATCTTGCGTCGCGAACTACTTCCTCAGTTTTCAACCGATTCCCATAAAACTTGGGACAGATGTGTGCCTTGGGTTGTAGATGTGCAAGACATATTTTTTGACAGTACCCAAAAGTACGTTGCCATGGTAACGGCATATTATGGGCAAAAATGGGTACAAATCTTGCGTCGCGAACTCCTCCCACAGTTTTTGATCAATTTTTATGAAATTAGGTACAGATGTTCATCTGAATATGTTAATGTGCAAGACACATATTTCCGCAGTGGCAAAAAGTGCGTTGCCATGGTAACGGCATGTTATTAGTAAAATATAGGGCAAAATGCTTCATGGCAAAACTGCTTCATCAGTGTTCTTCCAATTCTCATGGAATTCATATTGAATGTTTGTCTTAGGATATAGGTCAGCATGACACATTTCTTGACAGTGACAAAAAGTATGTTGCCATGGTAACAGCTCACATATTATGAGCCAAAATGATGGAAAATTTTGTGTTGCAAACTACTTCCTCAGTTTTTGCCCAATTTCCATGAAACTTGGTACAGATGTGTGCCTTTGGTTGTAGATGTGCAAGATGCATTTTTTGAAAGTACCCGAAAGTACGTTGCCATGGTAACGGCATATTAATGGCAGAAGATCAAGGAAAGATCTTGCGGATTTAACTACTTCCTCAGTTTTTTGACCAAAGCTTATGAAATGTGGCACACACCTTGATCTTGGTGGGAAGATGTGGAAGACATATTTTTCGGACGTGTCGGAAGCTGCGTTGCCATGGTAACGGCATATAAATGGCAGAAGATCAAGGAAAGATCTTGGGGATTGAACTACTTCCTCTGTATTCGACTGAAGCTCATGAAATGTGGCACACACATTGGTCTTGGTGGGAAGATGTGCAAGACATATTTTTTGGACGTGTCGGAAGCTGCGTTGCCATGTTAATGGCATATTAATGGCGGAAGATCAAGGAAAGATCTTGTGGATTGAACTACTTCCTCAGTTTTTGACAAAAGCTTATGAAATGTGGCACACACAATAGTCTTGGTGGGAAGATGTGCAAGACATATTTTTTGGACGTGTCGGAAGCTGCGTTGCCAAGGTAACGGCATTTAAATGGCAGAAGATCAAGGAAAGATCATTCCTTGGGTAAGACTGTTGTCACGGGGCGGGGGTATTAATCACCTTAAGTGATATTTTGTTTCTGGGGTGAAATGTCTGAGCTGCATGGCCCTACTTGCGACCTGACATTTTTGGTATTCTGTTAAAGGGGCATAGTCCCGGTAGTGTAGATGGCGCTGTTGATGATACTGCCGATCATCGTTAGCATTGATACGAAGATTACCGAAGTAGAGCTGTCATCAAGAGTAAAGTGCGTAGGTGTTGCTAAGTAACGTTGCCTTTGTTGTCTTCTCTGCGCATCGCGCAGTCTGTAGTAATGCCAGGGTGCGTGCATATGTGCTTCTTATTATGACATCACAAAAGAAGTTTGCTAAAGCTGTCATCCCCCTCAGCCGAATCATGAGCCGAACTGTGATCGGACCACTGACTACAGTGAATCGGACTTCTTCGGACTCGGGAAAGTGGGCCAAAGCGTAAGCGCCAAAGAGAAGTCGAGAGCGTAGGTCTCTATAGGAAACTTGCGCCGTGCGCCCGCGTACGCATTTGACTAAAACACGGGGACCATGCACCTTTAATATAAAGATTAAAAAAACAACAACTGAAA
Organism: Diadema antillarum; assembly: GCF_040938485.1. Classification (NCBI taxonomy): domain Eukaryota; kingdom Metazoa; phylum Echinodermata; class Echinoidea; order Diadematoida; family Diadematidae; genus Diadema; species Diadema antillarum. Next base: position 1,541,113 of record NW_027271720.1, read on the forward strand.
TTTAGAATGAAAATAAAAATACAACTACAACATACTTTAAACAAAGGGTATATTTATGCGTGACAGGATTTACCATTGTCAACATTTTGTGCAGACAGGAGAAATAGAACTATTCAGCAAGCAGTTACATATGTTTAATAGGGCGACAGTGCTTACTTATACAGTCTGTAGGTCTCATGACAGTGGCAGGATATTACGCGATATTTCTGAAAACTTGCATATACTGGTGTGTGTGTGTGGTTTTTTTTTTCCCATGGATCTTTATCATCCACCATTGTACGAAGTGTGAATAGTCAAGAGTGCCATGGTACAAGATTCTTCACAGGATGAAAGATAGAGGTGCCCTGTTCAACAAGGCAAAGCCGAATTGAATAATGCGTCTCATCTTTCACCAAGTGTGAAATCTTGTTCGACCGCAACACTATTTGTTTCGTGCAACACCTCAGATGTCAACGGATGTGGCCCACTCCACTTGTGGAATTTAGTGCAGAAATGGCAACTATGTAACAATTTTCATGAAAGGCGAATGGATGGCACAGTAGAGTCAGCCTTACACAAATGACAGCAATGTGTTGAAGTTGTTGACAGTAAAATGAGTGACTGAATGCCTAATTATAACCGATTTAAGTGTGCTACTTGGAAGCTACATTATTGTCTTGGTTATATGGTCCAGTCATTAATGCTATTGGCTAGGACTCGAAATAAGATGTGCTTTATAAATAAAGAAATAATGAATTTAAAAAAGATTAAAAAAAGCAAACATAAACAAACAAACCAAAACAAAGACACTTAAAACGAGAGCAGCAATAATTTTATTGTGGATGGAAGTATTGCATACTATTAACAGATACCATTCAGAGAGTACTAACAATTAAAGCTATTTTTCCCCCACACCTAACTTTACCATACAATGAAACTCCTTGACTAAATCCCTCCTTACCGGCGAGACGGAGAGTAGGATCCTTTCAGCCAGTGGACACGCCCCCTTTGAAGCCCGATTCCAAGTGGAGGGACCCGCTTCTGGAGCACGGCCTCCTTGACCTGTTCTTTAAGGTATCCTCAGCTCTTGGTGCACACAAGGAGGTGCATGTGTGTAATACCTCCTTTATTTATGGTACATGAAATGCACAGTGTATGTCAGCATGTTACAAATGTACTGTTTCAAGGTAGCTAACAGAATCTGTTTGGTAGTCTTGTTTCAGACGGGGATCCTGTTAGCATCATGAAACAGGCCAGAGAAATGTGCAGTTTGAAGCACTTTTCTTTGTGACAAAGCTATCGCCTGTGCAAAGAGGGCTCCAGCAGTGGCGGATCCAGAAGGGGATGTTCCGAGCACGTATCCCCACTTATTTTGTTCAAATGAAAGAAAGAAGAAAAAAATGATGGAGGGTGCGTGCACCCCCCTTTAATTTTGTAAAGGCGTTATTGAATTCCTGGATCCACCCCTGTCTAGGGTGGGTTTAGAAAATGCAAAAGTCTTAATAGAAAAAAAGAATAACTAAAATCATCATTAATCTTTTGGTTTCAAGTTGCATTTCTAATCTATCTTTGCCTATTAATTGTATGAGGGTTTGTTAAGCCCTTTCATTTTATGTGAATATCTGAGAGTTTTTCCATTCATTTCTCGTAGAATAAACCAGCCAGAAAAATGAGGTATATGGGTATTTGCATGTCACCATAAATGAAATATTGGTATACATATTATCAAATGACTTATCATTCATTAAAACTGTCATCAGCCTATTTTCAAGATGTCAGTGACATTTAACAAATGAAGACCTGTAACTTTGATTGAACCAGAAATACACTCGGCATGGAGAAGTCTAGTCGTTACCACTGAGGTGCTGAAGTGAATGCCTTTCTATTCTATCCTATCTGCTTGTAAAAACTTTTATTTTGTTGTTGTTGTGAATTACAGTAGGTCCCAGACATTATCATGAGATGTTGTTTTTGCGATAGGACACTGAGGCTATTGTGAGTACACTAAAGCTTGTCCGTTCAATCCGCTTGTGTGTTAGGTGGTGATATTTCTGTGTTGTTAATCAATTCATAGCCATTTGCGAAATTTGCGAAAAATTAAACCCTCGAGAATATTTCAGCTTTTCACTGTATGTTACTCCTGATCCCCATCATGTTTTATTTTTCGTTGTTCGCTCGTGTGCACAGATCCATTCCCGAACCAGATTGAACCCTGACCTCTGCCACCATGCCATGCAGTGCCTTTCCCAGCTAGCCACTCTCGATGGGCCAGTGTTTGCCAATGACAAGGCCAAGAGCGAGTACCTGACTCACTTTGTACGCTCCCTTCTGCAGTGCCTCAACAGGTAAATTATGGAGCATTTCAGTTTGACCTGAAGCATTTAATGAGTATTTTATTTTGAATTGTTAAGTTCATGATTACAATTCTAAAAATGCCCAAAATATCCATCCTCCATTGAAATGTACTCTAGTGTCACAATCTTCCAGTTTTTATAATGTTTCATCCCTGTAGAATAAATTGTCAAATTCAGTGGTGTGTAGTATTAAAAGCTGTTTAATAAATGCAAGATAAATTATGGGGAAAAAACAATTACATGACAAACTCTTATTAAGAATCAGTATAATTTATGAATGTTATAGTGGAAATTCCCTTCTATCCCATTTCATTTACCCTTTGTATTTTGTATGTATTTAGGAAATATGGAATTGTTTGAAATGGAAATGGATTTGTTCACCATGAGTGTATCCTTGAGTAGGGGCACTGTGGCACAGTGAATAAGACTCTTGACTTTTAATCGGAGGTCCTGAGTTCGAATCCTGTCATGTGTATAGGTCTTTTGACAAGATACTTTTTTCCATCATGTCCCTCTCATTCCAGGTTTGGAAATGGGTACCCTGTAGAAAAGTAGAAATTCATTTTGGCCTACTTTTTTTTTTTTTTTTTTTTTTTTTTTTTTGGGGGGGGGGAGCTTTGAGTCTATGGTCACATATTGTCATGCATATGGCAGGATGTTGTTAGCACACTTCCCTGTGCATGCCAGAATGTTGTTAACCCTATGCATACTCCCACAGCCTAGCGATAATCTGCCATGCGCGGAGAAGCGCGCTAACAACAGTCTGCCATTTGACGACAACTTATAAGTACATGTACATGAATTACATTTGGATTGGCTGCAGCATGCCAAATCACAATGTGTTATACCTGCAAACCAAAGCCCCTATGCTACTGCCATTACAAATGTATATGACACCATTTTCATCTCCTGGATGTTTGACTCCCCAGTTCGGAGGTCCAAGATCACGAGGCGCTGGGCTTCGCCAACATCATCAACCACCTCATCACCAAGTTCCCCATCGAGCTCCTGGCCGGACTGCCCAGCGCCCTGCTCAGCTCCTTCGTCACAACTCTCACAACTTTCACCTGCCTCTGTGGTCGCCAGGCTGCTCTGGAGGAGGCGGTAAGTTATCAACCAAATTCAAGTCTTGATACAGTGATGATTGCTTGTGACTGTGTATCTGAGTGTGTGCATGTTTGTTTTTTTTTCAACGTTTGCCTCTTTTTTTGTGTGCATAGTGAATATAAAAACTCTTTACGTTCAATTAGAGGTCCCGTAAAGTTTGATGTCTTTGGACAATAGGTTTCTACCTACCATCTCCCTCTCTACCCAGGTGTATAAAATGAGTACCTGGCAAAGCAAGGGTAATAATGATGGCAAGGCCCCCTAGAAGAGCAGTGGCTGTGCTGAAGGGGCTTCTCTGGATAAAGAAGACCATATTGTTATTATTTTAGAATGGATGGTGAAACTCTTGCTATCTCATTGGTCCAGAGCTGTGTGTTCATTTGTACTAGTTGTACGCTGCCTCACAGAAGACAGCCACCCTGTAAACATGTTATCACACACTTGTAACAAGAGTTGGCGCACTTGTAGCAAATGTTCACGCTCTACGCAAGTGTTTGTAATGTGCTCAGTAAGGGACGCCTACACTATATTCGCTGGAAAACCTTGCATCCAGTACTTTTGCCATGCAATTACTGGATGCATGGTTTTGTAGTACTGGATGCATAGCTTTAGTCTATGGCAAGCCAAAAGGAAATGCATCTAGTCAATTTGCCATCAGGTATTAAAAGATTATTTTAAAAAATGGATTTCTGGAAAGAAGATTGTCCCCATTCTACGCGTGTATGAAACAGAGAACACACATGTCTTATCGTGCATCAGTAGGAGTAGTGTGCATGCAGTAACTACAGTATCATGGAATTTAGCTTAAACCCACCTGGCTTGGCCTCATGGATTAAGCATTCAAGCTATCAACTTCAGCGTTTGCATGCGCTCAGGTGCTATTGAAATCATACATTAATATCTGTGGTTGCCGACTAACCATGGATAAAGTTGAAGTGCAGTTAGAGTGCGTTCCTCCAGCCGTGATGACAAGACTTCCCAAAGATAGTGTACAAGATCCAGGGTTTCGTTATATTGTATATTTTGTTCCTATTTTGACTGCCTCATCTAGTTCATCCATGTTTCTTTGATCGTCTCTGAGTGTAATTGTGTGTGCATGTGTGTGTGTCTGTGTATGTGTTTGTGTTTGTGTTTATACTGATGTATCTTACAATGTTGTTCGGATTTTCTCACCCAGGATGCTGTTCCACGCGTGTGTCAGAAGTTGCTGGATTGCTTTGTTGTTGCTTCTGTATTGTTGTTCTATGAAGAATACTGTAAATTTATCAATATGTGTTTGGATGCAACAAAGATCACCTGCATTCTCATGATTTTTGTGTGATTGCCTGTAATGCCAGTTAAAGCTTTTATATGCGTCATGTCACTAGTACTGTCCCTCAATTCAGTCCCCTCAAATGTATTGTGCAAGTGGTGGCGAGTGGTTTTCTCATACCAAAATGACATCAGATACTAGTCAGTGTGTTATTGTGATGGTTTTTCACACAGCAAACATTTGAGGCTGCTGTGTGAACAACCGTCTCAACTGAATAGATATCCAATATTGCAAGAGCGCCCCCATGTGCCCTATTTTGCAACAGTTGTCTTACTTCAGTACACGTATGATGTCATGGTACATAATCATATTTAGTCTCTCTCTCTGATTTGTATCTCGGATGGTTTTGCTTTGATTTTGATTTTTCTTTTCTGACATTTGTGTACCAGATTTATTGATTCTTGACGATAAAGATAAAGTCCCATAAGAACAGTTTTGCTGGTGGTATCACCTACGTATCATTTCCCAAGATTGCAAGTGATTGCAGAGAATGCATAAATTTCTTAATTAATTCAAGCATTAACTCTGGAATGAAAGAAACGAGCCTGGATATATTACGACATGATACTGGATGCTACAGTGTGGGCATACACCGAGGTACATTGTAGCTGTGGTGACTGCAATACGGTATAGTCTTGTCGTCATTGTGTCTATTAAGGGGGATTATAGAGGATGCTCTTTTCCTGGAAGGGCCTGGGCTTGTTTGCTACTGATGGGCTTAGAGGAAGACATCTTGTACCTTATCAAAGTCAGATGATGGGGTCAGGGATAGGGAGGGGGGGGGGGGGGTTAAGAAAGATTCAGGCGATGATCATGATGTCCATCTGTGGCTTTGTGTACATAGGAGAGTGTGGATCCATTGACCTCTGATTATAAAGTGTATCTATACCCACGGGGGGGGGGGGGGGGGGGGGTTGGGGTTGATGATGATGATGATGATGATGATGGTGATGATGATGGTGGTGATGATGATGAAGATATCGACAATTTGTAATGGTCTGCACTTGAGAGCACAGCTAGGCATTGAAGTCTCTTGCTTATTTTTCACTTACAGTCTTTCCTATGCAATATTGCAAAAGAAAGAAGGGGGGGGGGTCAGATGGAGAGAGAGGAGGGAGTGTGTTGGTCTGTAGGTCTGATCGAGCATGTTTACAGGTGCTGTGGCACCATTGAACTCTTGACTGTCCATGGACCACTGAAAGAGCATGGAGGCATTGGGCCCTACTCAGTCAAGATGAACTTGACAAACCAAGGTGAACTTGACATACTCTAGAAGAGTCTTACAGTTGACATTTGATTTGATTGTTTGTAAAGCACTCTTAAGTATTTTGCTGTAAAGAACAACAGGATAGGTCAGGGCATGCCATCTTTTTAAAATAATTTGATAGTGTTTATTGATGTGCAATGCAGTAAGCTTCTATGTATTGACAAGGAAAAAAAAAATATACAGTGGAAATTAGGTGTGTCATTAGTTTGATACTTACAGCACTGAACTTCATAACCTTCCGCAAGAATGGAATAAGCGTCCCAGATAACGATATTCACTTTCACTTGGTGTTCGATTACAAAAAATGTGCATATGTGTCATGTACACTTACAGTGTACATCATTTATAATCAAACAAAGAAGTAAAAGCAGATTGAAAATACATGCAAAAGAAGAAACAAAGAAACAAACCTGGAACTTATCTACCAAAAAGTGAACATGAGACTGGTTTTGAGTCACTTTTGACCAGCTGCAGACATGAGATTCAAGGCTTTAAGATATCAAACTATTTTTTTCCCCAACGATTTTTGCCTTGACACTGTCATTAATAATGGAAATGAATGCAAGAACATGTGGGGCTGATGTGCTCCAGTAAGCAGCACCCAAACTTGTGTTGTCATGGTTTCTGCTCTTCTGAAAAGAAGGCCACCAGTTCAGTGCCAGGGATTATTAAAGGAGACCTCCGGATGATTTCAGACTTTTGCACTTTTTGAGTATCTAGATAAATTGGTCATACTGGGTACAGAATTTCAGAATTTATAGTGGCTGGGATGAGGAATGAGAGTATTTTCAAAATTCATAACAAATCACAATGAACGGGGATAAAGACTTGGCAGCTTCATATTAAACAATGCATAGTTGGGTTCTCAAGGAAGAGGAACTAAAGAAGAAGACATGCATAAATTCTACACAGATGAACTTGTTACATATTTTATATTGGAATATATGTGAGCCTCCAATGTCATCATCCTTGTTCAGTGTATTTTTAATATTTTTTTCAGAGTTTTTGTTTATCTGTTCATGGACTAGAATAAATTCCACAGATCTATACATTACACTATCAATTTAAAATTTGTGCAACTGTATTATTGCATGTTGTGAAATTTTTATGCAAAATGTAAATTGGAATACGCCTTTAACTAAGGTTGCCCTGCGCAGACTCGAGACAGTGGCGTTCTGATGTGCGTTACAATCATGCCGGGTTGTACTGGGTGGCAAATTAATGTCAGGACATGTGTCCATGTGGAGAATGATGATCTGAAGCAACAGCTAATGAAATTTTAATGTAATACATCTTGGTAAAGATCTTTGGAAGAGTAAAATACTAGTCACCAATGGTGAAAAAGAAATGAAGGTAATCAATCTAAAACTGTCACATTGTCTGAGTGAATCAAGGTTGATGATGTACATTGCTGCTGTAGAATCTAATTCAGTAATTCTTTCACTTTGAAAGAAGAAACATTAGACAAAGAAAAAAAAAGGAAGAAGATGGAAACATGAAGAGGAGGAAAAAAAGGCAGAGAGAAAGATGGATGGATAGATCGCCCGTAGACAGATATATACATTTTACACTGTATTGATAGATAGATAGATAAATAGATAGATAGATCGATAGATTGATACAAGTTGTGTAGATAGATAGATAGATAGATAGATAGATAAATAGATAAATAGATGGATAGATGGATAGATAGATAGATAAATGGATAGATGAATAGATAGATAAATAAATGAATAAATAAATAGATAGATAGATTGATAGATAAATAAATGGATAGACAGATAGATTGATAGATAGATAAATGGATAGACAGATAGATAAATAAATGGATAGATAGAGAGATAGATAGATAAATAAATGGATAGATAGCAAGAGATAGATAGATAAATGAATAAATGGATAGATAGATAGATAGATAGATAGATAGAGGGAAAGATAGAAGGGGGAAGAGAGGGAGGAGTAGGGGGTAAGGGGAGAGAACTTCTTCAGCATGTCTTTAATATTTGGCCTGATGCAAGACCCATGCACTAATAACTTGGAAGTCCCTTTAACCTAATCAGCGTCATTGGCAACTTCTTTATCTACTATGTCAGTGCTACTGTGAAGTGGTGGGGTTTAGAGGGTTTATTTGTCTAGAACTCCAGAAATAATGAAGGGGTATGTGACAAAACAGTAACTGAAGAAAACACAGGCCTTCACTTTTCAGGAGAAGCTCACAAGAGTTTGAAAAAAAAAAGGAGAAGTGAAAGTGTATTGATATTCAGCTTTATGTTATTGGATTTCATTTCTTGCTTCTCGTTTGATTCTTTGAAAGCAACTCCTTTTATTGGTCTGTCATTATTTCTCTACAAATTGTAGCAATCATTCACCTGTCTGCTCTGGTCTATGAGCTCTTTAATCATAACCTAGATAGCCTGTAGGTGTCGGATCACAAGTTGACAACCTTGTTTGGATTTGTAGTTTGGTGTGGTCTTGTGTAAGATCCACTTGCAACGCTTCAACAAAGAGAGCTTGTTCATTGTCGCATTACTCATATAAGGGTACATGCATGTATTACACACACACACACACAAAAGAAAGGGGGGGGGTACCATGCTATAAATCTCATGCCATGTTAAGTGGTCTCTTTTTAGGGGGGTCTTGGCCTTCTACCTGTGCTTGACAGATCATCCACCGCAAAGTCACACCTTTATTAAGGGCAGAGCAAATTACTGGAACAACAGTCCCACACATTTGTTCTCCTGCTGGCATTGCCAGGGTAAGGTTACACTAACCCTCCTCGGCCAACAATGTAGGTCATTGTTCATGCTGTCAGGGTAATGGCATCTCTGAATTGCCTTACAAAATCCCTCCGCTCCCCCCAGGGCAATGAGACGCTTGTACGGAGTTGGCCCTGTCTATCAAGGAACCAGTATCCAGTGCTAAGGGTGCGTAAATCGTGTCCTCTCTGGGGCTGCGATGCACTTTAATACTCCAAAGGAGACCCACTTCACTGAACCAAATCCTTTAACTCCTCTTAGCCTTTGGATCACTTCTTTTAAAATAATAAATTGTTGTCTAATGCAGGGCAGTTGTCAGAGGTTAAATGAGATGGTTGAATAAAAAATATACTAGTGGTTGGAAGAAGCTTTCTCTTGAGCCAAGCTGTTTAATTTTTCCCAGAGCATCGTTTCTGAAAAATGTAATTTAAACATGTACAGTGCTGTGTATCCCTCTGCAGTGTTCAGTCTGGTTTTTATTTCACATTTGTAATTTTTATGATATGTAGCCCCATGCTCTTTACCTAGTTGAATAAATGATAATAATAGTAATTGTAATAGTAATATAAATAGTAATAGTAATAGTAATGAATAATGATAATGATGATGATGATGATGATGATAATAATAGTAATAATAATACTAATAGTAATGATAATAATAATAATGATAATAATAATTATATAATAGTGATAATAATAATGATAAGAGTTATTATTATCATTATTATTATTATTATTATTATTACTATTACTATTAATATATTATTATTAGTATTATTATTATTATTAGTAGTAGTAATAGTATTATAATGAGATACATGTATAACTATCACATTTAAATCAATACCTACATTTCACAAGCATGTGGGAATCAGTCAGATGGACGCTGTTAGTACAAACCAAGAAGATATGCCGAAATCGCACAAAAGCCTACAACAGACAGATTACTGGGGGAGAGTGACCACAAAAGCTCTGGCAGAATGTGGCTCTTGATGTTGATGGGCTACATTCATACACAGTAAACAGGTCACTTCTTTGTAAAAACTTTTTATGAATGCATTTCTTAAATTGGAAAAAGAAAAAAAAAAGTTTGTAAAGCAATAAAAGTCAGGCTGTTATTATTATAAATGACTTCATACTATTGCCACTGTGCCAAACTGAAATGTCTGATGTACATGTATTGTACAAGTAGTTGTGAAATGTTTGGCTGCTCTTTATGATGTTGACACAGCTTGTGGTCACTGTGGAAATACTGTGAGAGTCATTGTTGGACAATGATCTACAGGTGTCCAAAACTGTATCACTGGGTTGTTAGCAAGTGAGTGTAGTAATGAGAAATTAGAGCTGGTGTTGTCATGTCATCTTGTATTTCTCATCAGATTTCTGGAAGGAGGATTCCCTTTTCCCTACACCTAACATCATAGCTTGCGACATGTTTGCAAATTGTTAAATGGGGAGTACACCTCAATACTCTCACGAAAAGCCAGGACATGCTTATAACAATCCAGAATATCATATAATATGTGGGATATTGGCTCTGGTTAAAATATATTCAGTCACATGCACACGCACATCATTTGCACATTGACAAATGCATACACATTTACAAATGCACACATTTACACACAAGTAGGCACACACACACACACACACACACACACACACACACACACACACACACACACACATACACTTATACAGTACAAACACATGCACTCACAAATTAATATCAACACATTGGTTGTATGCCCACTTGGACATATTTGGTCAGCACCGTTCAATTAGTTTCTGTAAAGCACCTATCATGTACATTTAACTGCACAGCTGTATTCTTTCATCTTCCTCCACTCTAAACCATGCATCATGGTCAGCCAAAAGGATACCTCATAATTACACTCTTTCTCTTTGTTCGACTACAAATCTTGATCTTTATTTACAACCAGGCATGCATAAAATGGCATAACAGATATCTTTGGCAGAAGTGAGTATTTACATACAAAACTTGGGAAAGTGTGAGAGAGAAAGAGGAAAAAAATAAAAAATAAAACAGGTAGAGAATATCAGAGAATGCACTCTGATGACTTCATCCATGATATTCAGCCTGACACACTTCACAATCAACTTTGTGCTCTTCAAGTCAAAGTACATCAAGTTGTAGTCTGCCAGAGTCAAAATAAAATTTTTCCCAAACCAAATATGAAAATGAGCTAGATGTGAAAACCAAAATATTACCTTTATATTGATGCACATTCTCTGGTCTTAGTAGCCTTCAAATATGCAAAGTGACCTTTATTCAAAGTTGGCTGTGATGCTGAGGACTCCCGTCATAAAGAACAGTAATTCTTTCAATAAAACTACAGGGGAAACTCGGTATAACGAACACTGCTATAACGAGATATCGGTTATAACGAGGACATTTTCTCGGTCCCAAATTTCCTTCCACACAAGTCTATGTAAAATGCTACTCTTATAGCGAGATCGGCTATAACGAAATAACTGCTATAACGAGATAAATTTTGTGACTTCCAAACAAAGAAAAACATAGTAAATCAACCCTGCTATAGCGAGGTAAAGCAAGATGCCTTCGGTAAAGCTTTACTTCGCCTGTGCTATCATCTTCCGAGATTGTAAAGCTTGATGCGCCAAAAACTGTCTTGTATACACATAATCATTTTCTTCAATGCACTCAAGCTAGCACTGCATGTTGTAGGTGTGAAGTGTGTGTGTGCACGCACACTGATACATGCAGAAAATGTGGTGGGACGGCCATATGTATACATGACATCATCATGATGTTTGGCAGGTGTGAGGCAATCTGATGCTGTGATTGGCCTTCTACTTAGGGAATTCCCCGTCTTCACACACACGCAGTCATAATGTACATACAGAATGTGTCACATACACACACAGCATTGTGCAGATCATATTCAAGCTTTCCACACAACACACACCCATACGATAACCATGCACATACCAATCCACAGACGATCTTGATACAATCGCAAGCTATATAAATTTACAAATTCAAACATCTACAATTAATAAGAAACACATTCTTGATATTGGATTTCCTTGGCAAAAACATCTTCTTACCCATCCCATAAAGGTGAGTAATTCCCTCACACACAATATCAAGTTTTCAGTATTGATTGAAATATGATGGGTAGTCCCACATGTGCAAATTAATGTCATTATTTTATGCCTTCTTTTATGCCTACTGATATAACGAGATATCGGCTATAACGAGGAAAATGACTCGGTCCCGACCATCTCGTTATATCGAGTTTCCACTGTATTAGGTAATTTCTCCTGCCCCAACATTCAGCTTATCTTTCTGTCTAACTTGGTGGGGTTTTTTTTCTCACACATTAGAACAAAATTCTACAAAGTGATTTCACTGCTCCCAACATATTTTTTTCCCTCCCTATATTGAGAGTCCACTTTTTAACTAACTTTGTCAGGTGAGTGCCTGTATTTCTTGTACAGTAGTGTTTGTGAAGTTGACTACAATGCGCTGATAGGCACACTACAAATAGACAATGCATTATTCAAATCAACGCTTGCATCCAGGAAAAAAAAAAAAGACTCTTGGAGAATGCAAAAGGATGCATTTTTATAAGACACAAAATTAATAATTATTTGAGTCAATAAATTATACACATTAATATACAGAATTAAAGAATGTACAATATCTATTTCACTCACTTGCAGGATTTCAAAACCCATGTCAAAAAGATGATAACTCGTGACAGTCTTGCAATGTGACCAAAACAAATAATAGAACTTTAGGTGAACTTAGCAGTGAGCAACATAGCTTATTTGCAGAGGTATGATGAACCCGTAAATGAGCCCATTATAAAAATTATTTAGGGATGATACATTTCCTGTGAGATGAATACAAATGTGTACATAATTGTTCAATGAAATAGTGCACTGATTACAGAAAAAAAAAATCAGACAAACATGAAACAAATATTTTACAACTTCTCCGATGGTACAATTCATTTCCCTAAATCTGCTTTCTTCTTCTTCTTTTTTTTTTTCAAAAGCATTCTTAATCCTTAAAAATTTATCTTACACTTTTCAAAAAAATTATCGATTGTAATACATAAATACATTCGGTTGAGAAGCATCAATTTATCGCAAGCTTTCAAACTCAGATATGGAGGCAGCAATATCAGAACAAACTGATCATAACACATTCAATAAAAAATCCATTACTTCTCTATTGTAGATGTATAATTCAGCACATTTGCTGCCCTGATTTAAATCCTGAATGAAGTGAAATTCGCCTGATAATGAAAGACAGCTGTGAAACCTTTTTTTTTGGGGGGGGGGAAGGGGGAGGGGAAGGGGATACAAATCAACAGGAAAGTGAACAAGAAGTTGTCACTAAAAGTTAGTAAAATATGAACACGTCATTCTTAGAGCAAACATGTGACACTTGTTAGCCGACAGAACTTGGGGAAAATTAGGAGGAATTAGACATATGCATCATGTGCCGTGTATGGAAAAAGAACCTTTAAAATTGTCTCCCGCACCATTTGATATGAAATGTACCCCCAGAGTTACCTGAACTTAATAGCTGTCCACAATGTCCAACAACTGTTGCTGCCCACAAAACAAAGGATGACTGACCTTTTACAACATTGCCAAGTGAGGTTGTAACCTCAAAACCCACACCCCCTAATCCGAGTGGGGGACGAAGCTCGAGTAACATGGGGTCAATGATCACTGATTCAAACATCTGTCATTGCTGACACAGTCCTGACAGAATGAGCGGGTCTATAAGACCTTGGATGTGGCTTAAATCAGTGTCAACAGCTAGTGTATTGTTACATATAAACTTTCCTCCAGGAATGGGCCTCCACCATTTACATAAAAATGTATTGAAGATGTCCAATACAATGCTACATCTGCTATGACCAATACCTTCCTTAATAGACCCAACAAGAAAAACAAATTCTTTTGTTCCCTATTACAGTCGACCTCGCACAAGTCAAAAAATTGCTACTGAAAGTTGACTAAAGTTTCTACCCTGGATAGTTATAAACATACATTGGTACAACGTATGTCTTCAAGTTTAATTTACGTAAGTTGGAAGGATTTTCACATTTAAAATACACATCATAATCAGTGTAAATTATTCGTGAAAGCACCATCAGTATGGAACTTACATAATTTAAAACAAAAATAGTCTGCATCCTGCCATTCCCTGTTTCTCCTGTATAGATTTAAGACCTTGGCCTTACAATTACATTTTAACACACTGTACATCAGGGTGGTCCACGAGGGGTTTTAGCATGTCGCTGCAACATGCTAAAATTCTTGTGCAACATCCTAAAAAGCCAGCAACATGCTATGCAACATCCTTAAGAATTTGCAACAAGCTCAAAGTAAAAGTATTCAAAAATGTGCAAAACATGTGCATAACATAAGAAACATCAAACTACCAGGTACTTTAGATATTTGAGTGCAAAACATGAGAGAGAACATTGAATGTAAGCAGCACAAAGAGAGATAAGCAGCAAAATATTGCGTACTACGTACTCATCATGTGCGCTCCGCGCATATTCAATTTCTGCAATATTCTCAGATTCTGAGCTTACAACATGCTAAAATTTCAAGTTGTGGACCACCCTGGTACATGCAATAGACTCGGGCAGGCCAAAGTTATCTTCGCTCCTATACCCAGCGTAACATATTCTTTTGTATACGATTATTCTTCCAAGATGCCCTACATAGCATGGTTTGGATGCAGTCAAAATGTGCAATTACAGATATTGCAATGATTTTCACTATGAGTTTGGAATACCTCATGTTACGTCATCTTCAATTTCTGTGTGAAGAATTTAGTACGGACATTTGAATCAAAATTTTAGTTGATTCACAAATGGGTTATGCTAGGAAACCAGATTGCTCCTTTAAGTTTTATACAATACTAACTGATCAGTCTTTATGCCATATGTGACACTGAAACACTGTATTTCTGTGGAAGTGTGCATATGGATGGCTCTGACATGATATTCTGTATACGCCATATATTTCGTGAGTCTAAATTTTCACGAATCGGGACTTCCCGACAATTTCGCGAGTGGTTTAAAAATTCGTGATCGTGGAGGCCTGTATTGAACGGAGAGATGTACACGTGTACGTCACTTTCGCATCGGGATCAGAGTCAATTTTTTCGCATGTCTTTAATTTCGCGAATAGCACCTGACTCGCGAAATTCGCGAAAATAAAAACCTCACAAAATTTTTGGCGTAGGCCTATACAGTATTATCGTCAGCTGAGAACCAGAAGGCCTTTATCACAATTTTTTGGGGTAGTAAATTATTGGTACATCACATTTTGGAGCTTCATATCTCCTATACATCATGGTGTTATCAATTTTGAATTATTTTCATTTTTAGTAGATTTTTAAAATCCTTACCACACTGAGCACTATATAACCCTGTAATGGATATTTTGAACATTGCATAATATATAAATCTACCCACTTTTGATTTACTACACTTTTTTTTTTAAATTTCATGACAATTAATTGTTTCCTTTTTATCCAAACTCAAATCTTAGAGCCCAATAGCACCCTTCTGCTTCTCAGCTGATGATAAGTTGGTGATTATCCACCCCATTGCTTGATTCCTGTCAGTGCAGCGAGGGCAAAGAAAATTAAATTCTGACTAATGAACACACAAACAGACAGACAGATGCTGCCATCCCTTTTGGACCTCAAAGTAATTAACGATATGAACTCGGGGATTCGTCTTTGATCCACCTTATCCCTACAGTCTGAATGGTCGTGTCTGAATGGTCGTCTTGATGTCTAGTGAGTGCAAGGAACTCTTGGGTATTTGGACACACCAGACTAACTATCCCCTCACAAAAAAACTACAACAAACAAACAAACAAAATAACCAAAATATGAATACCTTGTCTAAATAGTTGATGCAGTTCATCTTACACCCATATTCAACCCAGGGTGTATATGGACCAACACTTTCTTCAACATCTGCTGACAAACTTTTTGAAATAGTTGATGATACACGTCCATATTGTTTTACATTACCCACAGATGGAACTAAAAGGTCCAAATTTGATATATGTAGTATCTATGTGG
This sequence comes from Diadema antillarum, assembly GCF_040938485.1. Classification (NCBI taxonomy): domain Eukaryota; kingdom Metazoa; phylum Echinodermata; class Echinoidea; order Diadematoida; family Diadematidae; genus Diadema; species Diadema antillarum. The sequence continues at coordinate 1,557,013 of NW_027271720.1, forward strand.
ATACTAATTCTGAAATTACCCCATAGTAGTAATAATGGCTGATGATAACAAGTAACATTAGACAGATCTTGACCAGTATATACATATACTGTACTTAGAATATATTCATGTAAGAGTAATAGTTAGCACCTGTAATATGAATATGAAAGCATACAGATATTCATTGAGTATAGAACATTGCAACACTTGTGATACACAATTACTGAATTGTGAAAATTTGAGTTATAACACAGATCACAACAAATACTACTGGTTGCAACAGAAAGAAAAAAAACACGAAGAGAATCACATACTCGTAAATGAGTGATATGCCACATCAAATATGTCATACAAGTGTATGTTTGTTGACATGATCGTCCTCCCCTGCTATATTTTCGTAAATATTGTCTGGATCGTAGATATTGTCCGGGTCCTCTACAGGGAGTTCAGCACAGACTTTCCCATTTCCATTTTGATCTCTTGAGCCACCCTCAACATACACCAATCTAGCTTGCTTCACCTCGTTCGGTGGATGCGGCAGTGTTCTGATGTAGCACCCCTCCGTCACGTCGGGCTGCGAAGATAGCGTTGCCGAGGCGAGGCGACAGACCGGTGTCCCATGCCGCATGTTGTGTCCCCATGTCTGGTTCATGCAGCACGTGTGCGATCGCGGGTGCTGGTAGTGCGGCTCCAGCGAGTCCTTGCGCTGGGGCGGCTGGGGTTTGGGCGAGGCCGGCACGGAGGAGATGCAATTCGCGGGGCGGGCCCCGGGCCGCACCTTTTGGTAGTGACTGAGATCCGGGTGGTAGTAGTTGCTCACAGCCTGAGGGGACGACGTCGCTAGGCAGTTCTCGGTGCCGTAATCAGATGAAACAATCGTCTCGGCAGTCGATATGACGGGCTGCTCATTGACCACGTGATTGGCGGAGTGGTTGGCGGAGTGAACCACAACATGCAAGGTTGCTTGCACCTGTTGCCTCTGCTGATCAGGCACCCCTCGCTCGCTGTCCGGCAATTCGTAGACATTGAGAGTTTCACTGGAGGTGCGCAAGGTGCTACATCCCTGGGAGTGAGTGTAGTGAAATTCTGAGATCCGGGCCCCAGACTTGGTGGTCGTGTGGTGGCATTGGGCGTGGGCTTTCTTGGCTTTCTTTCGGCAGCCGCAAATGACAGGTGCATATATCGCGAGGAGAATGAGCAAGAACAGGGACATGAGAACGCAGATGATCAGCAGCCATATTGGCCACATTCGCCTCTTGTTCGGGTGTTTGTGAACAAAAATATCGGGCTCCTCTGGCTTGATGCGAACAGGACCCGTTGTTACGGTTGTTGGTCCAGACTCTGTGGGTGGGGCAATGCCATTACCCCCCAAACTAACAACAGTGCTGCTGTTAGTGACAGCCCAGCCATTGTTTGACAGTTCACACACAATTTCAACGTCCAATGAACTTTGGAGGATGGATAGATCTGTCACACGAAGTGTTCGTCCATTGTTCTCCAGTACAAAGCCCAACATGCCTGGCCGCACAGGGTTGTTATTTACATACCAGGTAAAATTGCTTACTTCACGCGTCAAATTAACACTGGGTCCGCATGTGAAACTGAGTTCGATCATATCTTGGGATGTGTGCTGGCCCTCAGTCAGTGGCAGTGTTCCTCCCTGGATGTCCTGCCAATTTGCTGGCATGCTTGAATCCATCTTGACAGGTGGCAGAGTTGCGACAGCAACAGGCTCCACCGAACATTTGCGAGCAACGACTAACGCTTCTCCGCTAGCTTTGCAATAGTAGTTGGACAGATTCTTCCCAGGGTGCATGATAGTTTTATGCCTGGCGATTGTCCTCTGATTCCAGGACATCTCTGAAGCCAGCCCCATTTCCCCATCAAACCACTGTAACTGCACGCTGGGTAAACCGCCGTTCGAAGTACACACAAGCTCAACCTCATCCCCAGGCAGAAGCAGGCCGTGCCTTTTCCTCAGCTCACATAGCGGGTATTCCTCGGGAGGGGCAACGAGCACACGGACGACTGCTGGAGGCGACGTGTATGAATTTGTGTAGGTGCTCGCGTAGCATGCGCACTGGTACTTGCCCGCGTCCCAGGAGCTGGCGTTCGAAATCCTGAGCGTGAAATCACCAACCGAGGTGTCTCCCACAATTTCGTAACGCTCTCCGGCCGGCTCCGGTATGCCCCTCATGCGCTCCCCGTTCTTGGTGAAGTACGTCTGCAGATCCATGCGGTACCAGTACACAGTGCAGAAGTCCGATTCTCGCAAGATGCATGGCAGGAGGACTGCGTCCCCTGCTCTGACAGTCCTGTTTGAAGGGAGAGTGGCGATTGGGATAGCCTGCCCACTTGCCACATGAGATGACATCACAAACAGTATAAGAGTGGGCAGAAATATGGTGCAGTGGAGAAGCGACATTTTTTATCCTTTTCCGCCTTCTCTTTTGCACTACAGTCTTTGTCTCTATAACAGACAGTTAATCCTCACCACTGGCAATTGAATGTAAAGAGAGTGTCAGTTAAAAATATATTCCATTGGAAAAAAAAAGAAGAAGAGAAAAATGCAACTCAGTCATCACAGTATTTCACTGATGTTAGAACTGAACACACAAGGAAGACTAACACAAAATCTCCTTTTTCATGCTGTAGCCAGCTTGCTAGCTCAGAGGTTTTGTAATCCAGATATGAGCAGTTAATCCAGATATCATGTTAATCCAGTTTGGTTGCACAGCACAGTAGACCACCCCCTTTGCAAACTGACTGAGGTGACAGGAGCCTGCAAAGCACAGAGGGCCCTTATCAATTGTCCAGTTATCCAAACACAGTGATGACTTCCGTCCACATGGAAACACTCCCAAGTCTTGTCAGAGAAAAAAAAAAGAGGGGGGGGGGGGGGGGCTGGAGAGAATTGCCCTGACCAGGATGCTGATGCAAAAATATTGTGTCTGAGAGACCCTAATTCCAACAGATGCTCTTTTTAGTTTTATGAAGTGGTGTTGTGTTGCAACTTCAAATTTCTATTGTACAAGTTGGCATAATATTCCATGGCTTGAATCCTCCAATGATATTTTTATAAGCTCACAGAAATTTAAAGAAAAGAAAGAATATGTTGAAGGTCTACGAGTACAAAAAAGATCTCTGTAAATCACTTAAAAAAAAAATCAAACCATTTCAAAGAATGCCACTGACAGGACTATTTGACTCAACACTAAATATTTTTGATGGAATTTAGTTTACACTTATTATTTTTAGACAGCTATTGGGATTCTCTCGGAAAATATCAATTTTGTGTCATTCATATGTTGCTTGGAAATTCATTAAACACCTATTTGGTGATCAGAGCATGCTAGAAATTATTGGACTCTTTGGCCGTTGCCAAAATAACTTTCGAGTGTTCGGCAGGAATTATTCCAAGAATGTTTCAAGTGTTTGCTCCAAGGCACAGCAATGATAATCCTTCCCTCCAGTGAAGGGGAAAATCGACGATAGCTTTATCCGCACACACACGAGAGTTCAAGTTGAAAAATGTCTTCCGTGCCTTCCAGCACGGGAAGGCTGTATTGGCTCAATGACGCACAAGTTTATTCCAAGTAATTACACCTGTACTCCATAAAATGATAATCTCCGAACATCCATCCCTCCGTACATCAACCCCCGCATCGAGTAGCACAAACTGTAGAAGTTTTGTACGTTTGTGGTCCTTACATGCAAATATTGAATCTGGGGGTCACACCGTCAAAAATAAGATTGTTGGAAGTCAGCAGAAGAAGAACAGTACTAGCAGTTTGTATACATCAGCTCTTGTCGGACCATTACTCCAAATTTGAAGAGTTATTTCTGCTGTATTTTTGCTTGAAATTTCAGCAAGAAATGAGTGATGACATCTGATCGAGATGTATAGCCGGGATGGGGAAAGATTAAGATCAGTCAGCTCGGCGATGCACGAAAGTTCAAGGCTGCATCCCAATGTCCGTGATGGAAACTAATTAGTTGTGGCTCCAAACTGATTCATAACCATTTGGGACAAATGTCTGTTTTAGAAATATATCAGAATGGGATACATCTACATCCATAAGGAGGTTGACAAGAAGTCACTGTAGGGTGGTCATCTGTCTCTGCAGCAACGATTCAAAAATCAAAAGTCCAGACATCTGCCTTTCTCCTCGGGTCATACTCCCATTTTCCGCTCTCGCCCTATCTCTCTGTCAAACTGATGATGCAATTTCTCTCAAATTGCGGATGCCTTTCTCTCCCCTCTCCCTGCTCAGGATTCAAAATCAGACATGGGATGGTACAATTGTAGATGGTATGATAGGATATGCAGGCATGAGAGAATCACTTTCACAGCTTCCCAGCACAAGTTACTGGGCAGAATGTGGAAGCTACTCTGAAGAAATAGCCACCAGTCCTGGTACTCTACTGGCCACCCCCCTTTACTACAACTTTACAAGCTGGGATATATCTTTTCTTCTCCCCAACCCCCTTTTTTTTCCCCTCTCTCTCCCTCTCTTTCCTTGTCGTGTAATATGATACAAGATGTCGTACATATTTGCCCTGCATATGCATGAGTGTCTGTGTGTGCGTGTGTGTGTGTGTGTGTGTGTGTGTGTGTGTGTGTTTGAGTGTGTTAGATGGACCAGAGAGTTCCCTGCTCTCCCATTGGCTGCTTGCTGAAACTTTTCATCACTGTTAGACTCCTCCCACTTTTGCCAGCTACAGAGCTACAGTACTTGTGGTGTAGTCTGGGTCACAGACCCAAAAACATTATGTTTTTGTTGCTTTTGTCTTGCAAGAGGGTTTTATTATCCTGATGAATGCAACATTTCAACTCGAGAACCAACAGTTGAGACTTGTAGCATAATATGTCCATTTTACTTTAGCAATCGTTTTCCCTTGAACCATGCTATTGATTGTGTAACATGTTGCTAAATAAAGTTCAGTAACTTCAGAGGTAGAAAAAGATATTTACCTATAAAAAGGCCTTTGTATAATACTCTTACAATGTCACCATTGCCTTCCAAGTGTGTGTTTGTATTAAATCAAATAATTTCAAATTTCATTGAGACCTTGATGAAAAAGCAAAGCAGAACAAAACAAAACTTACATTGACACATACCTGTATAATATTCTGTCTCTCAATGTAATGATAAGTACTGAGAGTACAGTAGTTCATATGATAATAGAAAAAAAAAATTATTTCAGTAATGCACTTACTGAACTCAAAATCATGTCTATTATAATGGCAAGAATGATAATTATCATTATCAGTCTGTTTTGGCTTCAGTCCTGATGGTACATCAAGTTGAAATGGATCAATCGCTATGTAGCGGGGTATGGCAGCATAAATGTAGAAGTCTACTATCTTCAGCCACATCTGTATGTGATGTCAGTGGTGTCCGAAAGAATGGGGATGGGGCTGCCCCAGTTGGTCAGTGTGTGGTCTTGGATGGACCAGCTGTTCAGGAAGGAAGAGGGCATTTCTGGCCAAATAGACCTGGTAGCTGTCACCAATTCATGTGTCCTGATGAACAAATTAGGATCTGTCCAACCCACTTTATTCAGCAACCAAAGTCTGGATGGATCCATTTGTCAATTGGAAGAATGGTACACAAAGAGCCTCCAATACATCTCCCTCCACCCCTCCCCCCCCCCCCCCCCCCCCCCCAGTCTTTCTATGCTCAGAATGGATGAATGGCCTACTTTGTGGCCATTCACTTACGGGTAGTTCCATGAAGTTGGGGCAGTGTCCATGTAGCATCGTGATATTTGAAAAATACATTTCAGCATAACTCAATATTAATTATGCTATACATTTATTGTTTGTAGGCTTTACATTTGCATTGAGGCCACACATTTTCCTGGAAATTTTGTGCCATTCAGACTCAATTTTGATGAAGTTATTAAACAATATGTAACGGTGTCCTGTAGCATCGTGACGTGTCCATGTAGCATCGTGAAATTTTAACATTTGGTCCTAAGAGACAAATTATGGCAATTAGCTTGACCAAAATTTGATGCAATATGCATATTTACTAGATTAGTCAGATAGCTAAATATATCAAATTTCCTGTACACAGTTTTAATTTTAAAAGAAAATTACAAAATGTATCACGATGCTACGCGGTGTCCTTTTTTGTTACATTTGGTGGACACCGCGTAGCATAGTGACACATTGTGTAATTTTCTTGTAAAAGTAAAACTGGAAAATGAAGTTAAGATATTTAGCTATCTGACTAATCTAGTAATTATGCATATTATATCAAATTTTGGTCAAGCTAATTGCATTAATTTGTCTTTTAGGACCAGATTTTAACTATCACGATGCTACATGGACACATCACGATGCTACAGGACACCGTTACATTTTTTTTTGATAACTACATCAAAATTGAGTCTGAACGGCACAAAATTTCCAGGAAAATGTACGGTCTCAATACAAATGTAAAGCCTATAAAGAATATATGTATAGCATGATTAGCATTGAGTTATGCTACAATGTAACACTTTGTGCCCCAACTTCATGGAATTACCCTTATACAAGAACTTTTATAAATGTGTCAGTCCTGCAGTCATGGGTGGGTACTGTGATAGTGTTCTATGATAATGATAGTGAATGAGTAAATTGTGCTTTCAAGAACTTTTCAGAGGGTTTTCCATGTAGTTACAGTTGAGTTGTCTGATGCTATGAGCAGTGTGTGCTTTGGTCAAGCTGTCTTCATCATGCAGAGATACTGGTAATTAAAGGGATAATATAGTTTTGGTTAAGATTAAGATTTAGGTTTATAATTTTTTCCTTTTTTTGCGAGGTAATTAGAAACCACTTTATATGAAATATCCAAAGATCATTTAGGCCTAATTTTAAGAGAAATTAAGTGTTTATTTGATGAAAATTCTTTCGAAATAGCTGAAATATCCAAAAACAAAGTTGTCATAATAAAAAATTGGGCCCACTTTTTATGAGGACCTCTTTGTTTTAATTTGTTTGTGGATTCAGATGTGAACAGGGGCCTGTAACTTTTCAGTCCGTTTCCACCTCCCTGATAAAACTATACATGGTTTGCTGTCATGCATTTATCTCAATATAATGATGTAATTATTGTATGAAGGTTTTTCAATTTCAGATTTCAAATTCATTTTTTGTTAAATTTTTATAGTGCTGAACTCACAAAATTAGTGGATATAGTCTGCGTTGCCATGACCCTTTTACCTATGAATTTCGTTGCTGTAAATCCTAGTAAGTATCTGGTCGTCCTTTGGTTTTGACAGAGTTGATTTTTGTCCCCCCCCCCCCCCCCCCCAGTTTTTAAAGGGATGGTACAGTATTGGTGGAGATGAGAATTGGGCTTTTATATTTTTGTGAGATACCAAGAAAACACTTATGATATAGTACAGAACATACCACATTAAGAGGAATTCAGTTTATTTGATGAAAATCGGGTTTGGAATGCCTGAAACATCAAAAAAAAAATGAATAAAGAATAAAAACAAAGCAATTGTAATAAAGTGTGGGTCCCACACTTTATTAGAATCGCTCTTTTTTTGATATCTCAGCCATTTTGAAACCAATCTTCATCAAATAAACGTTGAATTCCTCATAGAATTACATGCTCTTTCATATTTCTTAAGAGGTTTCTCAGTATCTCACCAAAAAAAAGTTAGAAACCTGAAATTAGGTCTCAACCAAAACTACATTTGTATACAATCCCTTTAGATCAAAGATTTGGATGCAAACAAGGAGAGGGGGATGGGAGTGATACTAGGGCTGATGACTAGACCCCTAAATGGCTCACTGAACACACAGTATCATAGCACTTTAAAGGGACTGTACAGTACTGGTTGAGGTGGAGATTCATGTTTTGAACATTCCTAAGTGAGATAATGAAAAGCCTTTTATGAAATATGAAAGAGCATGTAATTTCAAGAAGGATTCAATGTTTATTTGATGAAAATTGGTTTTCAAATGCCTGAGATATCCACAAAAGTGCTAATGATAAAACTAAAGGCGACATGCTACAACTTTATTAGGATCTCTTTGTTTCACCTTGTTTTTGGATATCTCAGCCATTTCAAAACCGATTTTCATCGAATAAACTTTTGATACGCCTTAGAACTGCATGCTCTTTGACATATCATAGGGTGGTTTCTGAATATCTCACAAAACGTTAAAAGCTAAATCCTCACCTCGACCAGAACTGTACACACCCTTTAATCCCTCAGTAGACTGAAGACCACCTCTTTGTTTACAGTCCCTTGGGAACAAGTGTAGAGTGACTGATGTTGGCCAAATAAATCCCGCTGGAGAAACATTTTGCTCTGGACCTAAATTGAAGGCATCCTCTGCCACTACTATAATCACAAACAGTGTTATCTGTGAGGTCCGCTGAGGAGGAAATTGCCTTGTGTAATGGGCTCTTCAGAACACTATCTTGCTTCAAAGTGTGGAGTAGATTGAGTTTTAAAGGTATAATTTACCTTTGGGAGCTGTGATTTAAAAAGAAATGTTTGAGATATCACATTTGATGCATATGTGTAGGTCAGTTGTATTACAAAACATCCTACCATGTAAAAAATTTGCAATAAAGCCTAAATTATAATGAGATATCACCATATTTCTCAATGAGCCATAACTTTGTAGACGATTTAGTCTAGAAACATTTTTATTATAACTATTGTTCACATTTTGTATATTTAACGATAATTAACTATACTGATTCAAAGTTTTACATTGGTTATTTCTATCCCCAACTCACATTTTAAAACCATTTTAAAGCACTAAAGCTGGGTTTTTGTTTCATCTGCAAATGGTAAATTATGCCTTTAAAGTAGGAAGCCTGGTGGAATAGCAATGGTATGCCCTGCAAGTGAACATGTTCCTTCACATCACTCAACTTTTGATAGAATGTGAAAATCATACCTCTTTTCACAATTTTTTTCTGCCTTAGACATTAGTTTTCTATGAAATGTTAAATGGATAGTTAAGTTTTGGTTGAGATGGGGATTCAGCTTTTCCTTACCTGATTTCTCTCTTTCCATTTTCTTTTATGTTTTCAATGAGGGGTGGGGCTGTTCTCCTTTATCTAAATAGGGCCTACAGTGCGTGAACTTACATGCATGAATGAATTCTTTGACATGCATTTCCACAAACTTGTCCACTTTATTTTAGTCCTTAATTGTATACCACAGTCATCGTGATCTGTACTTATATCAAATTTGATATTACTTCATTTTTTGTGGTTGCTTGTGGATACTCCCCCCTTTCATCCGTAATGAGAGTGAATAAAGAATGAGTATCTAATTCACAAATGTGAAAATTCCAATCACTGCATTCTCTACAAATGTATGAAACATGCAAAAATGCAATGATTTCTAAAGTGTAACTGTAAGACTTGATCTAATGACAAGAATTGTCTCATGCAGTTACACAAATAAATGTGCGAGATAGTTGTGAAGTATCAATACTGAATAGAAGCTTCCAATGTCTCTTTCCAAAGAATGCAATATTCCAAGACCCCAGCTCCAAACAAAATCTTTCAAGTGTAACAACACGATGATTGCAAATTTCATTATGGTACTTGAAGTTGCAGCAAATTAGGCCTACAATGTATGATGTTGAATGCAGTGCTGACCAAAATGAAAATATCATTCTTCGTAGATCTTTCTGAGGAAAGATTTTAAGGATGTCCATGGTGTGTGGATGAAGAATATTCAATAAGCAAGTTTGATTATTCTTGACAAAAGCTGTGCTTCAAAAATATTGCAAGTCAAGCCATTTTAAATTCCATGCTCCATGACATGTTTGATAGATTCCACATCCACAGGACCTACTTGTAAGCTCAGGACAACGAAAGTGCAAGTTTATTGCAGAGTGTCATCTCTTCAGTGGCAGTGCTGGCTAGGATGATGCGGATATAGGGGAAGGAATGTAAACAATTGGTAGCAGGCCAAATAAACAGAGGAGGGGGTATTCTGTTTGGCCAATAAAGCTGAACTTATGGTGGTAGGCAGGAAATGATATAAAGGGAGGCCTTTATATTGGAGTTTGTTTATCTGTTTAGCCCCACATTATGTCACTTACAGAAGAGGTATAGACATTCCCTTGATGGAAGAAATGATGTCATTGGGTTATGTGGGTTTCCTGTATTAATAAGAGTGACTACTGACACAACAGGCAGGAAAATTTCACCGATTTATGGTTGACAGTGACCTGTCATAGCCCCCTATAATTCCTTTCACCCAATGAAGGTGAAGGTTTGTTGTAGTCACTTGAGCTTTTTAGCCAATGATATACACTTGCCTCGTACTTGCACATTGATTTTCTCCAGGTCCCTGTTTATAGAGGAACAGTTTTATGCTTTGAGTAACATAGGGCCTACAGGGATACAGACATATTTTTTTTTTTGGTTTTTTTTTTGTAAGTGCTGCTGCCATTCCATCTTCATATTAATTTTTATACCCATCGTATATTGATATCAAGCATATGGAATGGTGGATGTTCCATCTCAAGCTTATGAATGCGAGAAAGTGAGGGAATGCAACATTTCATGTATTTTCAATCACATTATTCCAGCAAGATGAGGGGGATGATCCTCATCTCTCTCATTGCTCTGTCCTGTCCTATCCTGTCCCTTCATCTTTAGTTCTTCTTCATACTACCCAAGCTATCAATGTATGCATTCCCCCCCCCCCCCCCCGTTTCTGACCCCCCCCCCCCCCTTCCCCATCCTGGGAAAGTGCTACCCCCCCCCCCCCCCCCCCCCATCTCCAGCCCTATGGTTCTTTGCTCTGGATGCATGAGTAATAGGGATTTACTAACATTACTTTGTTAATAGGCCTCCTTGAGAACCACTTGGGTGGGTCCCAACATGAATGTCCTCGAAGAGAGCCCCCCTGTCCTTTTCATGTCCTCCGCTGCCTGAAATAACACACAGGGTGCTCATTAGGACCAGTGCTTCCCTTTCCCCCTCCTTTCTGTTGTGCAGTTAAAGTGCCCTTATGATGGACCCTATAGGCCTATCATGGAAAAACATTCTAAGATACTGCTAGATAGTTTAATGTCCCCTTCCCTAGTCTGATCACTTCCATAATGGGATTTATATACAAGCATTTTGTTTGGACATCATAATATACAGACCTACAATGTATAGAACACTATATATAGGCCTACAACTTGTAGCATGGTTTGTTCTACTGCATATATGGCCCTAGACTTTAGGATATTTGCTTTGTACACAGTTATGTTTTCAATACATAACAGTAAGTAGAAAATGAACTGTGGTAATGCCATACAGGCCTAAACATTGTTTTGTGTGTTCTTTTTTTAAAATGTAATAACTCTGAAATACAAGGGATGCAGATGACAGTTGTAAGATATTTTGAAATGTTTCTTTTGAAGGTCAAACCTCATGTAGACTCTATTGGTTTTGTCTTTCATTAGGGAACTCATCCAGAAATTATCATTTCCTCTCGTCATGATTATTAATATTGATAATAATATAAGTTTATAAAGTGCAATATAGTCTTTCAGATTTTCCTTTGGTATCTCATCTGGCTGAAAAAAAGTGATACCAATGATACTATCACAGTTTAGTCTGGAATGCATCGGATAGAGAATATGAACATCTACCCCAAGATGTTGAAAGTAGTGAAACCTAGTGCTCATGGCTGAGTCAGTCGGGCACTCCTTTGCACCTCCCCCACTCACTCCATACATGTTTGTAGGATTCTTGTGTCCTGTTTTTGTTTTTGTTTTTTTTAAATTAAGGAATAATATCAATTGAAGGACAATGCCCCCTAAATACTATCAAAGGATTGAAAGATCTATGATCTATAGATATGAATAGGAAAAAGGTATTGATAAAAGATAGCAGAAAAGCAGACCATATATTATGCATACAGGTTTTAGTCAGTGTTGAGATTCACTCCCTCCTGTTCTACATTTTTGAGTTCTTCATGATAGATGTTTCATGTTTGGGCCCGGTTTCAAGCGCACCTCTCACAAGGTTCTTCGTGAGAGCCCTGATTTTTCACCTTCATTGATGCGGTCATAGGCCCACCTGCTTCAACGTGAGGACAACTTGTATGCTTCTGTTCCCTGGAAGTCCTCCAGTCTTCCTTGCATTTGTCCTCTGGATGCCTGCCATGAAACTGATCAGACTCCGGATACAGACTCTTCAAAGAATTCAATTCACAGACAAGATCACAGATGGACTCACACACGATATCATGTCGGTGTTTGTACATTTATGTACAACATTTTGATGCCACCATTGAGAGACAACAAAATGACACGCAGGCACTGATCATGTTGGCCAAAGTTGCACCTTGATATTGATGTTTTTAGTAACAAAGTTGTATTTCAAAATTACCTTTCCCAACAAATATAATACAATACCCAGCTCTTCACTCTGTTAAGTATTCATGCTGATTGAAAATGATTTCCTAGCAAATGGCATATAATTTTTTTTTTTCACATGTATTATACTGAGAAATCAATTTCCCTCCCCATCTCTGGAGATTGAACTGCCCTACGGGATTGTTTTTTTATTCACCACTCACTCCCCAAATCACACTCATACAAATGTACTAGGTACTTTTGATAGTAGGCTGCTCACTGAAACTGATTCTCTTTAACAGTAATTTTTATGTCATTTTGACTCTCCACCCCCCCCCCCCAAATAAAAAAGGAACTTTAAAAATGTTTAGTCTTGCCGTGTGAATAATTCAAATATCATTCTGTCAGACTTCTTGAAGTGAAACTTGTAGAAATTATGCTGTCTGCCTCGCTCTGTCTTTGATTTCCCCAAACCCTGCCAAACCAGACCACGATTTTCCTGTCTGCCACAACAAGCCACAAGAGTTTCCCAAACAAACGCCCACAAGACTTTCATTCCTGGGGCCTCCTGTTCCCTCCAAGATTCTCATAGAGCCGAGCAGGTTATTTGCAACAGATGGCCTTGAAATTGAATCTTATGCTGTCTGAATTTTGAAATGATGTTGTTGCCAAACTGGAAGGAAACTGAATATATTCCTCAAACATGCTTCCCCATGCATACTGTACATCTGACTTTACACTGCTATGGGGTCCCCCCCCCCTGTAAAAAACAGCACAAAATCTCCTTTCTTGGATGCTATGATTTGTAATCTTCCTTGATTTTGTTTTCTTTTGTTTTACTATATTAGTCACAATCACAAAGACAAAATAGCAGGATAATGATCGCGATCTAAATACTGAGATTTTTTTCCCCCATCCGTTGGATCATATGGGCAAAAATATCCTAACTACCGATTATGATGATTCATCAACCAAATGTCATTGATCATTTCAAATGTGTAATACAGCGATTGAAAGTTTGGAATTTTCGTTTGTTTGAAAATTCAAACTTGTCTGAGCTTAAAACAGTGTTATGCTCTTTGATGAGTTTAGGTGAAAGTGACCTGGGAACAAATTGATTTGTAATACGATGGGCATGATAAAATATGGAAAGGTCTCGGGCCATCGGAAACTATTTTTGCACTGATGGACAGCCCTGTAATAACTGTAATTCTGGATGAATGACTGTCATTATCAGTGAAGACACCCAGTGAAGTATGGGTGGTGTCTGCTTCAGTTCCTCACCCGTCTGGCAAGGGGGCAAGGGTCGGCCTCATACCAGAGGTGAGGTGACGAACCATCGATGAAACGTCCATGGACAGCTTTCGCACCAGAACAGATGTAGACCTCTTCTTCATACATGATAGAATGGGACCCAATAGTTATCTACAATGTAGAAAATAGACTAGATTCTAGCTGAATTTGATAAACAGAATACCCACTTTCTGTATCATGAATATCGAAATGTGTCATGATAAAGTGTCTTGAGATGTGGGAGGGGGTAATATCACAAGCGGATAAATGCAGTCAAAATATGACTGATTGAAGTTGAATGTCAGAATTATTGGAAATGTGTTTCCTGTGAAAATTCAAAATGTCCATTTTTTTTTCTTCTTCAAATAGAATGTGAATGGCAAGTGAGTACTAGTATATATGATACCCTCTATATCATATTCGTATACCCATTCAGAAATCACTATGAAATGTATAAAACATGCAACAAAGTGTAGAGCTTGAGATAGAGTGTAAACACACTTTCGTGTATGCATTTTCAAGCAAAGCATGGTCATTATATGTGTGTACAAAAGCAATTACAAGAAAAAGGAAAAGATTTTTATTAATTATGGGGAGCTTTGGTTGTTGAAGCAATTTTTAAAAATGATACCCCAAAACTTCACACATTGTGTTACTTTCTTACTTCTCCTTTTTTTTTTCTTTTTTTTTTTGCAGATGAATTCTCATGCATGTGCATAAAACTGTCCATGCGTTGATGTCCTGTTGATAATGTTTTATATCGTGCATGGGATGGATAAGGAATAGATGTATTCCTTGAACTTCAAATCCCTTTTTATGATCCCTTGTCTCTCGTGTGAGATAAACTTGAGCAGAATAAAACGAGCAACAGGAATTCTCTTTGTTAATATATCATTAGCACTTCCTCGTCACATATCAGTTATGGAAGGAAATGGAGTGATATCTGTATCGGTCAAAACATCGGCTGACAAACTCTGATTGCACAAAAGCATTTGGCCGTGCTTTACCATCAAGAGAGAGAGAGAGAAGAGAGAGAGAGAAGTGAGAGAGGGAGAGATTTATGCGCATTAAAGAACATACTTGTGATGTTGTCTTGGTGCAGATGTAAACAGCCTTCTATCGACTTCCTCTCCATCTGCTATCTGAAACTGTGCTCTGTCACTCGGCAACACCAGGAAGGAAGCAGAAATTACCGCATTTCATTGCGCATCATCTTATCTCTATATTTTTACGATAGAAAAATTAAAGCCCTGTCTGGAGTTATGAAAAGTTCCTAATGCGAGTGCCATACATACACATAGTTTTATCTTTTAAGAAAAGAAGAAACTATCATAGACTACAGAGATTAGACATAGGAATGGTTTTTAGAGGAAAATCGCTCAAACTATAGCAATGATTTTAGATCATAGAAGACCTTGTTGAAAGTCAGTAACATTGGAAGACATGGGTGGCCTTACCGAAATGATTTTCATTCACTGCCCACTGGCATGCGTTCGTAAACCGTAACCAGAACAGGCCCGTCGGTGTTAGCAAATATGTGCACTGAAGCATGCACTTATCGGCGACAGTCAAGTCCGCTTGAGATTTTTCAGCCGTGTGTATACTTACGTCAAGATCAGTGATAAAGCTGCGCACAATTCGTTCTAGGGATCCTTAAGTATATATTTGTTATATCCAATATTGGAGCTGGGCCACCTTCCCAATTCATAGTATCCCCTTTGCTACCAGGTCTTTAACCCACTTCAGGCTAGTCTGAGTTATGTTTGAGCTCAACTTTAATGCAACAGGACCCTGGGAGGACTTGAGATGGGTTAAGTAATATTTTGTGGTTATTTCATGTGCCTCTACGCTGACCACAGAATGATCTTCATATTTGCAACATTCTCAATCAAACCTTGTTGAAATTGTAAAGTGATATTCAAAGGGATTATCTTATAAAAAGAGAGAGAAAAGAAAACCAAGCATCATGTCAGTCTGTCAGTACTAGTGGCTAAAGTCAACCATTAGACAACTTTTCACAAGTGCTGCATTTGAGATAGTTTCCCATGAATTTCCTCTAAATTTGAACAAGAGTTTCCATGCCAAAGCTTTGAGAATCAATTCCCCGAGAAATATCTCCCATAAATGCACTTTTATTTCTGAATTACCTCCTATCACCCGATTTCCCTCTTCCTGCCAAGTTTTAATGTCACCAGATAGGTACATCAGGTGGAACTCCCTTGAAATAAGGATATCCTGAATAAGGCAGCATTCAGACGGAAATGTGTTGGCCTGTGATACAGTACATGATGTGAGCTTCATTTATTAAAAAAAAATATGAAAAGGTAAAACAAAAGGAAATAAAAGATTCTCCCACCCCTCCCCTTTCAAAATTTGTAATATACATGTGTGAAATATGATCAAGCCTTTGATTGATTTGGTCATTAGTGAGTCCTGAGCAGCGGATGTTGATACTTGCTAGAATTCAGCCTTTTAAGCAGCAGACGGTGTAGGAGGCCCAGGGACAGTTTGATATTTTTTGGACAATGACGAAATTTTGAAAATATATGGCACCAGGGAAAGAAATAATGTCTAGCATGTGCTCTTTGCAGCTTTTTCTTGTTCTTCTTCTTTTTTTCTTCTACTTCTTGGACAGGGAGGAAGAGAGTTGTTCTAGAACAATTGTTTTTTTTTTCAGTGTGCCTTGTTTTTTTTTTTCCTCTCCTTTGTTTCTTGTTCTCGAATGATTTGCTGGATCTTCACTTCATCTTGGTAAATACAGTGTTTTTGAAATCAAACAGGCTGTAAAATTGACTTGAAAATTTTGTGGCATTTCGCTCTTCTTGACTGTGTAGTGTTCAGTAGTGGACTGCGTGAACGGTCAGCCGGATGGTAGCACTGCCCAAAGTAAAAGTCAGCATTCATCCGAGTGATTCAGGAAATCCTCCAGACAGTCTAAGTCTTGAAATACATGGAAGTATCTATCTCCCAGGCATGGGAAAGTTATCACCATTTATTCTTCTTGATACCACTTCTAACCTGAGGTCCATCTCCAGTTGGAAATAATAATAACAACAACAACAACAGCAACAACAACGAAATCAATCTCTAAGCTTCCATTCACACCAAACGAATAATTCGAGTTAAAAATACATTCACTATCACAAGATTTTGCCAAACTTCAATGCACAATTGGCTCAGCAGTTCAGCTGCTCCACACAACATCATTCTAATGATATAACGACAGCCAAGCAAGCATTGGGTAAAATGTCAAGTTGTAGATTCCAAACAATTTCTCCAGAATGCATTATCACAGCAAAATTTAAACAACATTTGAAAAAGCAAACACTGCTCTTTTATTTGATCAGCAGTGTTTTGAGTATCACAGTTTGGCACACTTACCCAGTAAACTTTTGCAGAAAATGTCATAATTTTTCACTAGCAGTATAAAAGACCCTACTACCAAGGAGCTAAGCTCCTTGCTACTACCAACTACTATGTAGACAACTTGTTCCTTTTCCTCTCTTTCTCACTCTCCACAGAGGGGTTTTGCTTGTGGTCCAGGAGTGACCGGCTGATCTTGACCTCCCTGGTCACACCCTCAAACCCATCCCATCCTTTTCAGAGCAAAGTTATTTTCCAGCCTTACTTCCCTTGACCCTCAGTTGTCCACCGGTTGATGTATATCGTGTTTGTGTTTGACACTTGATGAAACTGTGAAAACTTTCAGAATTATATAGCATGTCGAGCCATGACTTTTTCCTGCATAGCCTTTCTGTCTTTAAATGTTGTAAATGGAGATGGTTTGAAATAACATCAGATGAAATATAATATTTATCTATTTGTTTAGTCATTTATGTGTTTTTGTATTCATTTATTTAACTATTTATCTTTTCATTCATTCATTCATTCATTCATTCATTCATTCATTCATTCATTCATTCATTCATTCATTCATTCATTCATTCATTCATTCATTCATTCATTCATTCATTCATTCATTCATTCATTCATTCATTCATTCATTCATTCATTCATTCATTCATTCATTGAAGGAAATTACAAGAAACAAAACAGAATCCAAAGCTTACACCCTTTTAGCAGCAGTTCCATTATCTCTTTCCAACTTACGTTCCAGGCCTCACTGTTATCCAAGGTATGTATCGGGAGTCAATATTTAGAAAGTCTTCTTGGCATCGCGAAGTATATTTCTCGCACTAGCCTGAATTGGCAAGAACCCCATACGGCTGGCAAGCATCCCTGCATATAGATTGCCTAAAAGTGACTTTAAGGTGCCTTTGGCAAGTAAAGACAAGGTTGATTTTGTAGTATCCTGTTCTTTTAAGTTTTTTTCTCACCCCATTGATCAGTTATGGTTAGCCAAGAATTCCCTGCTGCTCAGAGATATTAAAGAGAAGTCTTTGAGCAAGACTAATTGCAGTTGAATGACTCTCTTTCCACCTTCAATGTCAGACGGATGCGTCAGTTGAAGTTGTTCCTTTGCCAAGAAGATTTTAAGAGACAAATTCAAGTGAAACACCACACTGTATTCAAGATGGATTTCATAGACATACATTGTAGGTAAAGCCAAGCAAAGAAAAGAGGAAAAGCTTCGTGTGGCAATTTCATTTGTGCTCATGGTTCCACCACCTTTGTGTCTGCGTGTGTTAGACTAACTAGCCCCAATTTTTGAGCTGAGGAGGAGCAACCATTTGAAGTTGAACCTGGAGCCCTAAGAGCCATTTAAGACCGTCAAGATCCTATGGCACCAAACACAAGCCAGCATTGTTGTACGGCGATGTCCTACCAAGAGGGTTACAGCGCCCTGAGGGAGAACGGTTTACAATCCCAAGAACAAGGCCTCAATTTTTATGCCGAGGACAAGCCTATATTGATTTTTTTTTTTTTATAGCACGAGGGGAGGTAAAAAAAAATGAATTATGAAATGGAGCAAAAAGTCAAACAGAAAAAGGAAATTAAGGAAAGAAAAAGAAACTGAAGCTTTCACCCTCTTCAAAGGTATTGGGCTTGGGAGAAGACTTTGGGGGGGGGGGGTGGTTACATGGCAGTTGTCTGCAGATCATGAATTATCATGATAATCATATTTTTTCTATGTTGTTGTTGATAGGCTCCACAATCCAAATCTTTGTTTTCACATTGATACAGAGTCAGATAAGGTATCATACAATAACTCCCCAGGGTATCAGCAAATTGATTTATTTTTCAAAAGAAAGATTTTTGTTGTTGTTGTTGATATGTCCCATAAAATGAAATAAAATAGGGAAATTATTGAAATTTAATTTCAGCAAGTTTCATGAAAGCTAGTGATAGAAATTGCAGCCAAATACTCTGAGATGCATTGAAGTACTGTGGCATTCCAAGTACCATGGTAATTTGTTGGCATCTATTTCTTTGGTGAAAAACCAGAGTAATTTCCCACATTGATTCCTTTTTTTATCATTTTCTTTCATGAAATACTATTGTATTTCTTGTAAGCACTTGGCATGCATACATCTTCATATGGGTTGAATCAACCTTGTACTGCCCTGATCAAGGATCATTTGATGTTTAATATTGTCTATTAACCCGTTGAGGAGGTTACCCGAGTATACTCGGGCAAGGGTCTATGAGAAATGTGTTTTCTATAGCAAAATCAGCCCGTCCTCAACGGGTTAAAATAAAAAATCATGTTTGAAATGAAAGGGGAATGGAGCTGGAGACTAGACTGCCCTGTTCTGTCTCATCTCAGCAAGACGTTCTTCAAGCTGAAGATGGACTGGGTGTTTACGCCACTCTCAAGAAGAAGTGCACCAGTATCCAATGGAGAAGACTGGGCAGAAGAGGGGATTTATGAGTTGAACTTCAGATCCCATCTAAATAGCTGTCCAAGTTGAATAACACAGTTACAGTGTACACCCCCTTACTCTATCTCCCCATACCCCCTCACCCTCCCCCTTGCAGAATGCAGATGGTTTTCATTCCTTGTTTTGATATCTTTTTCTATTTTTCTATTTTTTTTTTTGGGGGGGGGGGTTGGGGTTGGAGAAGCATCCTGATATTACTTATGGCTTGTCTGAGCATCAAAGCAAGAGTAGACTTTTTGGCTGGCGCGTTGACACCGTAAGGAAATAGTTTATGATTGTTGTTTACATTTGATAAAAGCACTAAGTGTGGCCATTACCTTGTGCCTGATTGATTTAAGTCTTAGAATATCATCCCCACCCACCCCTTTCCTTTTTTACTTTAATTCATTGATATGCTCATATTTCATGTTTTCGGCTTGTGCTTTCTACATAGCCTAGACACGGTTAGGGTGAATATCATGCACTCAGGGGGTCAAATCACAATTCTGCCAGCATTTGTCAAACAAAAAAAAAGGAGCACCAATCATGCTCTGATAAATTTGAAACAGAATCCAGAGCAACAACAATAAGTAAAAAGAACATCAAACTTATACATTTGTGTTTATATGTGTCTGTGTCTGTATGTGTGTGTGTGTGGGGGGGGGGGGGGGTGGGGGAGTGGATGGGATAATAGTTCCGACATTTTCTGACATTTGCTGTCAGATTATGTAACATCATATTAAGCCATCATCTTGAGTTAGGGAGCATCACATTGAGATTGTTTGTTGGTTGTTTTTGCTTTCTTTTAAACATGGATTGAATTGAAATACTTGCGCTTGACCGTCTACCTGGCTGTTGTTCATCAACTCTGATGTTTTTTTACAAGAACAATAACAATCATCATAAAGATGTTCATATACATTGTGACATCACAAAGAAACAAAAAGTGGGAAAATATTGAAAGGAAATTGCTGTTCTATTATTGACCTTATCACTGGTACCCTTTCTGTATAAAAGGTGGTTATTCCAGAAAAAAAAAAATAGGTTAACAACTATGTGTACACACAAGTCTCTGAAATTAATATAGTAATGACATTTATGGTACCATTATTATTATACCCTTTATGAAACTAGACATGAGGGGAGAAAAGACGAGGGCTTGCATATCTGTAATGTTAGGAAAGTCTAGAATTCAACCCAGATTTTCAGCTCACCAACTTCTCTGTTTGCATCTTTGTAAATAAGAGATTTCATACAAGTGACTCTGAATACCCAACAGCAAAGAACTAGCAGGCACTGTTTGTGGATACAAGAGTTCTGTACAAATTGCCCTTGACACCAGCCTAAATATTCGGCCATTTTTTTTTTTTTTTGGGGGGGGGGTGGGGGGTTGGGGAGCAGGGGTGGATGAGAGATGGAGGGTACTGGAGGCTAGACCTTTCTGAATGGAGTCGATGAATGAAGAGGATTGTTTCAGGCCTGAAATCCTCTTCGCTCCTCCAGGGTCTTGGGGTACAAGGGGAGAAGTTGTGCATCGCCAAAGTTTTGAGATGTATCAATGCTGAACGGCAGCGATATGAAATGACAGGCAGTTTATTGCTTGTCTCTTCCTTGACTTTTTCTGCTCCATTAAACCTCGGAACATTTCATTCTTCTTTGTTCTCCGTCTGTCCCTTTTGTTTTGCCCTCTTTTTCTCCACGGATTACATACTCAAGAAGATCACTTCCCTCTCACAAGAAACACATTGTCCTCACATACTTTTTCTTGTAAAGCACAGTATTTTTTTTTCTTTTTGTCAAGCGGAAATCGTGACATACCCAGTTCTGTTCATATAAAAGCCAGCTGAAAGTGCCTGTAACAGGCACATTGAATTCTTTCACTCTTTAAAAATCTTATTCTGAAATCTCAATCAAAGACTGATGCATAATTCAGTTCTTTTGTTTTTTCATGCTACTTTTGTCTCAGTTTGTTATGGGTGGATTTTACATGATGGTAACAGCAATTTTAATGATCGAAACCAAGTTTGATATTGGTTGAAATGATACTTGCATGATTAAGATTTGATACAAATCTGATCAGTTCGATATTGGTTGAAATGATAATTGTATGATTAAGATTTGATACAAATCTGATCATTGATAATGCACCATTATGCACAACTGTACACCATCATACACACCCCCACAGACATTTACGTTGTGCACACACACACACAAAAGCCAAAGTCATGATTAGGGGAACAAAACACACCAAAAATTTTCCCTGCTAATTTCTCATCTATGAGGTCTACTAAATATAACTTTGATGATTTCTTGGAAATTTGAATGACTTCAAATGAATTCTTTTCTCTGACTCTCCTTGTATGTTTCATTCATTGATTTAACACAGCAGGGCTTTATGCCAACGCTGAACTGGTATAAGCCTATGGGCTGATCCTGATTTGAATACTGTCAGCTGGAAACCGCCAAATATATGTCATGTATTAGATACGCAGTTGCAGAAAGTAACAGGCTTGGTAATGCTGTCGTATCTCTTCTCATTTGAAACTCACTAATATCTGTCAAACCAGTTAGTGCCATGTTTAAAAACGGCGTTCCTGACCTGTTTCCGCGAGCAGGGTAAATAGAAACATCTGGTTGCAATGATGACGACCTGGAAAGACTTTAAAAAAATTAGTCGAAAACTTTATTAAGATAGGCACATGGGATCTATTACACTGTCTGTTGTTGTTGTTCCTTTTTTTTTTTGAGGGGGGGGGGGGGGAGGAGACCTGAGGTCCTGTATCAATATTCTTATGGTGGTGTCTGGCCTAAACAGGTAACTACTTCTTTATAGTAGTCTATTGACACAATATTACAGAGAAATTTATTGGAAGAAATGATTGCTCCCTAATTTTATTGCATTAGCACAATAATCTCCCCTAGATGGTAGATGGATCATATCCATCAGCCGCACCCTAATTGGGGTCACTCTTCTTCATTGTGCCAAGCCCCCCCCCCCCCCCCCCACCCCTCCCTCCACTTGATAGCTAAAGGATGTGTTCATGGACTCGATGGAGAGCCAGTGGAGGTTAACAAGACAGGAATTGTGTTCTTAAACGGTGTAAAATGTGCTTTCTCATGGGATTGCAGAGGAAAAAGTGACAGAATAAGACACAGTAGGCTTGTCTTTATCAGACCGAAGTTTCAAAACAGCGCGCTATTTTGCAGTAAGGAAATTAACCTGATGTCAAAATAAGCCACTATTTGTGCAAAATAGCATGCTACAATGTATTTGATTAGGAAAATTTTCCCCCAAATCTTGATCTAGTTTGTGAAATAGCACACTGATTCACGAAGTAGCCCGCTGTTTGGGTTGCATCTTCATCAGCCTGAATTCTTCTTGACCCTGTTCTGATTGAATCACGCTCGAGCCCACACAGCTTGGGTGCTGCGGTCTGTCTGCACAGAACTTTCCAAAGAGTTCTGTAGAGTTTTGCAGCTGAGCTAGCGAGCCAAGTAACGATGCAAAGTACGCATGCGTCAACTTCAAGCTAATTTCCTAGACGGGCTGGTTTCAAGCTGATGATGACACACATTCGTAATATCGGGCTATTTTCCTAAAAAGTAAACAGCAAAACAGCCCACTAGTTTGAACTTCGGTTTGATGTGGACATGCCCTAGAGAGAGAGAGAGAGAGAGGGAGAGAAATGGGAGTAGAGAGAAGGGGGGGGGGGTTGGAGATGAAAGAAGTGAACATCAAATGAATAAATGTATAAGAGGGAGGTATAGAACAAGAAGCGTAGGGGGGGGGGGTACTAGAATGGGAGAGATGGGGGGGGGGAGGGGTAGGGGAAAAACATCCTGTGCCATTGAACCTGAATTGTCAAAAAGCCTTATTCTTCAGAATAGAGGAACCAGTACATATGGCATCCTATTTCTTGAATTGAGAGCTGATCTTCATGAAGGATCCATTGGACAGCGATCCACTGGACAGTGCTGGTGTACACGCATGACTAACAAAGAAGGGCATTTTTGTGGTTTTTATTCCAGCCTGAAATTAATCATCCACACAGATTGAGAAATCTGAGAACTTCCAGATTTGTGGGCAATGGAACAGGTGCTATAATCTTATAAACCCAAAGATTAACAAGAAGAAAGGAAAAAGAAAACAAAAAGAAAACAAAGAAAGACAGACAGAAAACAATATTGCATAAAGAAATTTATGGGCATTCTATCAGCCATTACACACCTGTATAATCACTGATCATATGATGACATACTTGCTGCTGTATATCCAGACACATTTGTGTTGTTCATGTACTACATGTTTTCTGCAGTCTTTAATTCACATCCTTCTGCCCCCCCTTTTTTTTTGGGGGGGGGGGAGGGAGTGTTCATTATTTACACATAACAAAATTGATAGTTGGGTATGTGCTTGATAGGGAGGTTTTACATTCCCTTTCTGTAAGATTAAATGTCACATGCTATGATGCAACTTGCCCATTTCTGAGCATCTTGTATGGGTGGTAATAATTCAAAGGCTCTAAAACGTAGCTAGACCTAGCAAGTTCAGAAGTGTTCTGCAGTAAAATGAAGAGAATAATAAATGGCTGACGGAATGTATTTCACCTGCCGCGGAATACAACCCGAGGACAGAGAAACGGTTGTCAGCACATGATTTTACCCAGCCGAAGGTGAAGGATGGAGATGTTACAGGTGAATCTGACGGTGTGAGGTCCGGAGCTAATGGGGTTGAAGAGGGTGCAGTGCAGCGTGATGAAGGACCTCCAAGAATAAAGTGAGGCTAGGAGTGAGATGGTTGGAGGTGAGAGCAAGAGAGATAGGTACATGTAGATAGCAATAGATCATAGCAATAGATAGTTAGATAGAGAGCGCAAGTGTGATGACAAAACGCTGCCCACTTCACAATGCGCATGCTTGCTGATGTTCTGAAGAGAGGGAAACAATAAAGTGAGACTACAGTGGCTGTGTCACTCATGGTCTGTCAGAATCTCATCCTAGATAATGACAAAGCTTAACCTGAGAGAGACAATATGAAAACATAAAGAGACAAAGCAGAACTAAAGACTTCACATGGAAGACTTTATGAAATAGGAAAAATAGCAATTCAATTCAATTCAATTCAATTCAATTCAATTCAGTATAGGTTTATTGTCCCCGCCGAACGAGTTCGAGCAGGGGACTATGAAACAGGCTCCGTACGTGTGTGTGTCCGTGTGTCCGTCCGTCCGTCTGTCTGTCCGTCCGTCTGTCTGTGCGTCCGTGTGTGATCAAAATGTTCAATTTGCTACTTCTCTGTCATTTATGAGCCAATTTTGATTCTGTTTGCTTTATATGATAGCACTACATGGGAGCTTTGAAACTTCTACACAGAATTTCAGTTGTGACCTTTGACCTTGACCTTTGACCTATATTGTACATTTTGCTTCAAAATGCTACTCCTTCGCCATTTCTAACCCGATTTTGATTCCGTTTGCTTTATGTGATGGCACTAGGTGAGGGCTTCAAAACTTCTACACAGAATTTTGACCTTTGACTTCTTTGACCTTTGACCTTGATTTTTGACCTATATTGTACATTGGCTACAAAATGCTACTCCTTCGCCATTTCTAACCCGATTTCGATTCCGTTTGCTTTATGTGATGGCACTAGGTGAGGGCTTCAAAACTTCTACACAGAATTTTGACCTTTGACTTCTTTGACCTTTGACCTTGATTTTTGACCTATATTGTACATTGGCTACAAAATGCTACTCCTTCGCCATTTCTAACCCGATTTCGATTCCGTTTGCTTTATGTGATGGCACTAGGTGAGGGCTTCAAAACTTCTGCACAGAATTTTGACCTTTGACTTCTTTGACCTTTGACCTTGATTTTTGACCTATATTGTACATTTTGCTACAAAATGCTACTCCTTCGCCATTTCTAACCTGATTTCGATTCCGTTTGCTTTATGTGATGGCACTAGGTGAGGGCTTCAAAACTTCTACACAGAATTTTGACCTTTGACTTCTTTGACCTTTGACCTTGATTTTTGACCTGCATTGTACATTTTGCTACAAAATGCTACTCCTTTGCCATTTCTAACCCAATTTCATTTCCGTTTTCTTTATATGATGGCACTAGGTGAGGGCTAAAACTTCTACACAGAATTTTGACCTTTGACTTCTTTGACCTTTGACCTTGATTTTTGACCTATATTGTAC
Source organism: Diadema antillarum (assembly GCF_040938485.1). NCBI lineage: Eukaryota > Metazoa > Echinodermata > Echinoidea > Diadematoida > Diadematidae > Diadema > Diadema antillarum. The sequence goes on from NW_027271720.1 coordinate 1,582,652, forward strand.
ATTGGCTACAAAATGCTACTCCTTCGCCATTTCTAACCCGATTTCGATTCCGTTTGCTTTATGTGATGGCACTAGGTGAGGGCTTCAAAACTTCTACACAGAATTTTGACCTTTGACTTCTTTGACCTTTGACCTTGATTTTTTACCGATATCGTACATTTTGCTACTAAATGCTACTTCCGGCGGGGACATATTTTACGCACCGCGTAATTTCTACTTTTCCTTGTTCACTTTAAAACAAGAACATGCAGCTCAAAAGCTGAAGTTGTTCATTTTACAAAATGCATATGACATAAAAAAGTACATATGAAATTAGCTATCAAAAAGCAACAACAAATTGAGGAAACATGGTGAAATTGGGGAAAAAAGATACAGGTGTCTGGTTTTCTGAAAAAAAAATATATTGCTTTGACTTGAGCAAATGGTGTGGTAAGGGGAAAGTTTATCTTATGGTCAATTTGAGGAAAGGCTATTATTCTCCAGTACAAGTACCATCATCATTTGTAATATAACAAATTTTGAGTTTTTTTGAAATGATGCTTCAAAACACGGGGACTGGACTCGCTGAGAAATCTACAATAGAGGCCTTACAAATGATTTGTGCTGATACATTGTAATATATGTCTGGAGAAAAAAAGAAGTGTAGCGAAAAAAAAGCTGCTGAAAACTGCTTATCCAAACGGAAAAAAGTATCACACCAAAGTGGTCCTGAAGGAATTTCCCCCACGTAGCCTGCGGCGTGTAAACATTAGCTGGTATGACTCATGAAGAGAGGTGCTCAAGTTTACCCTAGCTGACTCTCTGCCAGGGAATCCTGTCTAGGGTATCATCCTTCTCTTTACATTGTATACATGGTGCATCATTCACACCTCCGTCTGTGTCGGTAGACGAGCGCCCCTCTGGTCATACGATGTCATCATGACAGATTTACACAATACAATAGATACAAAGTGCATGACGTGTATGCGTAGGGTCCTATATATTCTCTTTACACAATTAGGCAAGGATGACTGCCTCCCACCGGAAATATCAGCGTCCTCTTTCAATTGTTTATTTCTTCTTCTGCTTGTATTAAAGATGTAAATTATGAGAATCAACAGGAAATGCTTGATTGCTTTATGGACAAGAACCTTGCCAAATTTCATGCAATCACAGTTTGCAAATCATCCAAAAAAAAACAACAAACAAACAACACTAGTGGCTGTACTGGGGATTATTTGTACACAGTCGTTTGCTGTTGTAATGATTTGTGTGTATGTGTGTTTATGTGTGTTTGCAATAGAAAACTTCGAGCAAAATGTTGCTGATTTTTCTTTTATATTGTAAAAGGATTGATAGCCCAAGAGAGTGTCCACAAATTCCCCCCACACACCCCTCCCCCAAGAGTGCGCAATAATAAGCAACAAAGATATGTTCTTCTTCAAATGTCAAACACCTCAAATGATTCTTGAATGAACCCATAATGAAAGTCAGCGATATGCTAGAGAATCTAGGCTGGCTTTCATATACAGGTTACATTTTTTTTTCTTCTTATTCATATATCTCCTAAAAAAAAAAATTGCAATTCAAGTACAGACAGCATAAAATGATATGCAATTCCCCAAGCAGTATGAACACGGAAGCGTGTAATTTTGCCTTTCTCAAGTGGTGCATGAGCATTTCAGGAGGAAAAAAAAAATGGTTATTACATTGCATTGGTGGCATTGTCATTCCAATTTGAGATAAGAGTTTGATTAGATCAAAACATTCTAATGATGATGGTGACATGTTAACCAGCCCTTGAACAGAGTTATCACCCGCATAAACGCTGTGTTCCTGTTTACAGTTGCGTCGTGTGGTCCTGATGTTATCGAGATGGACAAGTGGAGTTGGACGTAAACAAAATCCAAAAATCTGAGCGTGATAGCTTTAATGTGTGAAAAGATAATTTGGCAAAGCTAAATATAGCCTCATGCATACATATGAGCTTCTGAGAGTTGAGGTAAAAGACATTGTCCTGGGATAACTTAAAGTAGTGATACTTGAATTTGTTAATTGTGTGGAAAGTGTGGAAAGTGAAAAAAGGCAAGGCGCAACAAATAAATGCCAACTGTGAGATACAGGGAAACAAAATAATTGTGTTTGTCTCGCATCAAGGAATCGAGAAAAGCAGGTCGATCCATTGGGAATTTGAGCGCAGAGACATCTGATAATGAATTTCATATGGAGTGATGAATTAATAATCTTTGTTCAGAGGTTAGAGGTAAGACAAGTTTAGACCAGTGCTGTGGAAGAGATTTAGAATGTGGATAAAGTTGGAATGATAGGATGATGGAGCAGCAATAAGATGATGGTGATGATCTGATGATGACGATGATGATGATGATGATGATGATGATGATGATGATGATGATGATGATGATCTGATGATGATGATCTGATGATGATGCTGATGAGGAGGAGTGATAATGATCAGGTTGCTGCTGCTGATGATGTAGTAGTATTTCATGGAGTGAACAATCAATATTATGGATTCTTCCTTCTCTTGCCATAGGGACATCCCCTTTCTCTTTGTGTGTGTGTGTGGAGGGGGGGGGGCGGAGGGAGGTTCTGTTCTCTTCATTTGCAATTATATATTTTTTTTCTGTTAAAGGGATGATGTAGTATAACTAAAAACTACTTTAAATATGAAATATGAAAGAGCATACAAATCTATGAGGAATTCAAAGTTTATTTATTCAAATATTGTAATTGGTTTGAAATGGGTGATGTACTGTATTTATATGCCATATAGCGAGTCTAAATTTTCGCGAATTGGGACTTCCTGATGATTTCGCAAGTGGTTCTGCTTCAATCCGCGATCGTGGAGCACTGTACTGAACAGAGAAATGTATACGTGTGCGTCACATTGGATCAGAGTAATTATTTCCGTTTGTCTTTAATTTCGCAAATAACACCTGACTTGTGAAATTCGCAAAATCAAAAACCTCTCAAACCTCTTGGCATATACAGTATCCAATAAAAAAGTTTTAAAAGTGGTTAATAAAGGTAGGTCCCAGCTTTTATTAGGGCCTCTTTGTTTTTGGATATCTCAGCCATTTCAAAACCACTTTCCATCAGATAGATTTTGAATTTCTCTTAGATTTGTATGCTCTTTAATGTTTCATGAAAGCTTTCTCATTGTCTCACCAAAAAAGTTGGAATCTTGAAGCCCCATCTCAACCAAACTATATCATCCCTTTAAACCAACCGATATCTCGACTCCAAGAGAGGCAATCTGGCTCCGCAAGGTTGACAGGTCCACCTCACAGCATATTCCTTGTCCACCTGACAGTAAGAAGCCTGTTCCGATCCATTGCTCCCTCGAGCCGCCTGACTTTTGATCCCAGGGAGGTGAAAGATCCTCAGTTATTCCGAAGTTTAAAGTTTAGTATACCGCATTTCATATTTTAACCCATCGAGACCTGGGGAATATATTGCTGCAGAAGTAATCATCCTGCAATCCCTAAATTGGCACCTCTGAATTTCACTTCCTATATCATATGGGAGGAAGATTTGATGGAACTGGTGAAATCTATTCTATACAAGATTGAAAAAGAAAATATGAAGTTGCTAATTTGAGACATCAACATCAACGTTATCTTCTAAAATTCATTGCCTTCGGCGAAGCTGCTTACCTGAACTAGATAATGGTATGTGACTAGAATGAGGCTTAGGTTAGGAAAAAGTTTTTATTCTATCTTATTAAATATTAACTGTATAAATTGCAAACTGTAAAATAATTATTCATAGGACACTGTCCTCTTGATGCTGTTCTGAAGCTCACTTCGTTTATTTATATAATTTTGTCTTCTATCATGACATGTGATAGCAGTGTAATCAAGTATTGTATTCATATTAATTTCCCTCAAGGTGTTTAAAAAAAGCAAATACATATCAAAGCTGTCACCCTTTAAACCACCCTTGCATCCGTTCGTGATGAAATATTAAAATATATGGATACATTGCAGGAGCAAAGTTTATTTCTCCTGTACTGATACTTTCTTTTGTAGATCCCTTTTAATTTCACCTCTTTCCAGTCATGTATGGATATTTCGGGAGAGATGCACTTTTGCAGTATAAAATTGGGGCTTCTCCAGGTCTGGCTTGCTCGATGTTCAAATGATGAGGTTGTTTGAGACTGGTGAACTAGATCCGTTGTCTGATAACTGGGCTAGATCGGGAAGCTCTGCACTGGCATCCGCTGCATATTCCAAACCCCCAACGAAAATACGACCGGCTCTGCCGCTGCCTTTTTTGGGAGGGCTCAATGTGGGAGCTCTCATGGAGGTGACGGTGATGAATGCCCACCAGACCTTCGGTCGCGCCTGGTGACGTCCACGCGAGATAAACGTTGATGAATGGAAACGACCAAAGGGGAAGTAGTTTGCCAGATTGTTACTGCCATAGGTTGACGAGATAAGATATGTATTCTGATCCCCAGATCTCTTTTATCCATTCATGTCACGGCCAGAATGCTGGAGATTGTCTTTTTTGTTCTTCTTTTTATTCATCATCTTTTTCTCCATTTAATTTTGTTTGTGTGTCTTTTCGGCACAGTGATGGGATGCAGATGATGATGTATGCGGGGGAAAAAATACACCGCCCGGCGACCGTGGAGCCACTTCATGTTTGTGAAGTGCCAAATCGGTCTGCGGAGGAAACAGTGGCAGGGAGGGGTTGCTAGGATTGGAGTGTAAATATCCAGATGTTATGGTTACATTTATGGCTGGTTTGATAGATCTCCTTGCAGTGAGCGTTTCTCATACCAGGCTCCCCCACGGCAGATGTCAGTAATTCTTCCCCATAGGCATGTAAGCCTACATAGACAGCCCATATATTTTAATGATGCTATTGGGTGACACAAAGTCAAGCAGTCATTCCCTGTGTATGGGCAGTTCTCTGCCATGGAATTCCAGCTAGCAAGGTCCCCCAGACTCGCGCTCTTACCCTGGCAAAGAAAAATACATTTAAATTCGGCAAGGGATAGGGTGAATGGATACGAAAATAATGGTCGTAACCTATGTAGTTGACACTGAGGATGAACATTTCGTGAAATAGGCATGCATATTAGACGATGATTAAGTTGTTTTGATAATAAAAGTGTAATAAACCTGAAAGTGATGTCTGCAATGATAGCAAGCACAATCACACTGCTGACAATAAAAACAATATCGACCAATTAAAGTGAACGATATTGAAGGTAATGGCGTATTAACCGGTTGAGGATGAATCCCGAGTAGGCCTATACACAGGCAGGTATCTATGGGAAATGCGCGTTGTAGCAAAATCAGTCCGTCTTCAACGGGTTAATAGGACCAGACAGCCATGGCCAAACTTCGCTGACTACATTCTTTCAGTTTTGTGTTTCCAAAGAACATAAAATCACTGTAAATAGTTCAGGGGCTGTTGATGCCAGATAATAGGAGGTAGGCCTACATGCTACAACATGTGTTTGCAAATGTCAAGGAAATACTGTAGCTTGCACAGGGTTTGTGATGCCAACAGTCTTGTGGTGGCAATAGGAAGATGATGTGACAAGATATAAGCAGCACGCCCTCTTTGCTGTTTCCATGGTAACTTTTCACAATGCATTACATACCTCTACAGTTCAGCCAATGGAGGGTTGACATATTCATTTGTACCATGTGTTTCCCCTTCAAATAGTTCAATCTGATAACAGCCCCAAGAATAAAGATGTACAGTATCGTTTTTAAATCCCTGAGAGTGGATCCCCTCGTCTGGCTAGGTCATTTTATGTACTTTTCCTTGCACTTTCTGACCCTCTCCACCCTCACAAGGAGTATAAAGTTCTTTTCATGTTGGTGTAGGATCAGCCAGTCCGCCTAAAGTTATGGATTTGATGGCCCTGTGAAACCCCTAAGAATCTTGAGTATCAGTATTGAAGTGAGGGTGGGGGGGGGGGGGGGGGGGGGGGGGGAAGAGAGAGGGATGAGATACAGACCCTTCTTTTAGGCCTAATCCCCTGCTTCTAACCCCCACCCCGGTCTCAAACTCTCATCACAGAAATGGCTTTGAGCTTGCATATGAGGGGTTTCAGACTTGCAAAGAAGATATTTTTGTGGTATGACATTTTTGATAGTAAATTGGAGCAGATCATACTGATGACCTTTTCAGGGCATTCAATTTTCATGAAATGTCACTGGTTTCCAATGCATACAGTACCGTGTAGACAAGAACATAATTATGCATGCATTTCAATGTCAAGAATCTTGGCTCATGAAATTCGCAAAATTAAAATGCACGCAAACATTTCAGGTTTTTCCACGATAACAAGATACTTTTTTTTTTTCAAGCACGTTTCTTCCTATTAAAATATAGGCAGACTTTTGCAGAATATGCCAATACCCAATGAGTCTTCTACCGACTACTTTCTACAGTTAATTGTAACTATGTCACATACAATGTACTTTGTGACCTGTCAATTGAGCACTAAACTCTGGGGCTAAGGCCCCCCCCCCCCCCCCCCAGCCCCACCGTTGGTACGGGACTAAGCAAAATTTACTAGTGTAAAAAGCCCTTTAGTGAACCTCATTCAGATTGCAAAACCTAGCTCAACCATCATTAAACATATTTTTTTGGGGTTAGAAACATTTTGATATGCAAGCCTTATTTAAAGTGTGAAACCGTTCTGCAAAGCTAGCCTTTCTCTTCATAACCTGAATTGGAGCGTTCACATATTATGAATGTATTTGTTTTTTTCTCTTTTTTTTTGTATTTCTTGGGAGGCTCAGTATGCGATGATGGTGCTTATTAATTCTTTAACCTGTTGAATAAAGTATTCCTGAGTGTATTCGAGCAGGTGTCCATGGGAAATGCGTGTTATATAACACTATCGGCTCGTCCTCAACGGGTTAACTTAGTTCCAGGTTGACCACAGAGGTGCTGCGAAGTATTTCCATTTGGGATTTCTTCAATCTTAGGGATGAAGCAGACGACTTCATCCGGCGTGGAAGAAATAAGTCACAAAACATAGCACTATTCAGGCAAGATAACAAGGAAAAGCCGTAGAGTGACCACAAAAAAAAAAGAAAGAAAGAGAGAAGAAGTCTCAGCTCCTGCCCCCTGTGTACTTCTCCTCTCAGTTGACTTGAAGTTGTACCATCACTCGCAGAAGTTACGTTCAGACGGCAGGCCCTAACCTCGAGGTTTAGCTATTGCCCCCTAACTACGACGTGTGTCCACACGACGAATCTTAACCTCGAGGTTACGATACCTCGAGGTTAAGCTTCTGCCCCGCGCCCCCCCGTAACTACAAGTGGGTCCCACTCGATGTTAAAACCACAAAACCGGAAGTTTCAGCCCACACTGCTAACAAGGCGTCTATTTCTTCTTTAGTCCAACCCTGTCGGACTCGCTTACCGGTACTTTTTTTCCCACCGGCGGCACCAGCTTCGGTATGCAGAGATAGCACTGCACTGATGACTTTATGCCTTTATGAAGATATTCGTCGAAAACAATTTTTTTAGCGTCGGAGAAGAAAATAGAATACAGTAGCGAGTTCGACATGTTCAGTTTCAGAGATCAAGCGCATGGGAAGAAAAGATGATGTTGTTGTGATGTGCGTCATAGGTTTTTCACCTCGCACTCACGTGTAGTGTATTTGTGGTGTATTTACATGTGGGAGGTTGACCCGGAAGCAGAGGGAAATTGTGGGGGCTGGAGTTCACGGCGAGGTCACTCTTAACTTCGAGTTCGTTGTTTTTTGTGTCCACACGGTGCTTAACTACGAGTGGGGACCCCCCCCCCCCCCGCGGCTTGTGGTTAGAACGCTGACCATAAGATTTCTTGTGGCTCGAAACATCGAGCAGACCTCGAGGTTTGCTAACTACGAGAGCGTCTTCACGGTCCCTAACTACAAGCTCTAACCTCGAGGTTAAGGGCTCCTGTCTGAACGTAACTAGAGAGTGTACAAACTTTGTATGGAAGAATAAAAACTCCTTGAGTTGTCTGTCATAAGTCAGCTTTAGTAGCGAGGTGCAGCTTTCCAGAAGTGAATCTGTATATAGGCCTACTACAAAATGTAGGTGTCTAAAATGGCTTTGTTCTCTGATTTCTGAATTTTTTTTTACATTGAAAGATAATTTCCTCATCTCTCCCTCTATATATCTCCCCCCCCCCCCATCTTTTATCCATCTGTCTGATCTCTCCCTTTGTGGTACTAATTTTTTTGGTGCACGTCCAGGACAGTCGTCATCATGGTGCAGGGCAAATAGAGGGCACCAGATGTCCATGGGGCAAATTTAAATTGGCGCTGGAGATTCCATTCCTCTAATACCGCTGCAGGAGATTGATGAAGAAGTTTACGTAATGTAGGATTGGGGTGGGGGCAGGGAGGGGGTCAGGGCTGTAGAACTGAAAGAGAGCATCCGCAGACATGGGGATTGGAAGAGATTTGCGTGAGCATAGCATATTGCTGTTACTGGATTGTTATAGTGATGACAGGCTAAAATGAAGCAAAACCAGGACAACAGTAGAATATCTGTATTAATTTGTACCACAATTTTTCTTACCCTGGGAAAAAGAAAAGGTCCGCTGTGTTGTTAATTAAATTGTGAGGCGCTCTCGGACTACTGTACATGTAAGAAGCTAGGAATGCCAAGCACTAGAAAGGAGGCCCTGAACGTTCAAGTTGTAGGTAGTTCTAAAACAAGTTGGTCGAGTCTCACATGTTACTTGGCTTCTGGCATCGTGGGTGGTCATGCTATTAAAATCCATAAATTGTTCTTATTACACACATAGAGCCCCTGTACAGGGTTTGGTGTAGTGTCAGACTTAACTTAATCTGAAAGATGGATACTAAATTATACTTGATATTGAAAATTCCCCCCCCCCCAAAAAAAAAAAAAAGTTTAAACAAAAAAATAGTGTCTAGATATTTTGTAGTTTCAGCTGTATTGTACTAAGTAACATTCAGGCTGTTTACCTATAGTTCAAGGTTTGGTACATAGTATTTGCAGATTTTGTCTTTCACTAATTTATTATATAGGCCCTAAATGAAAAAAATAATAGCAACTCTCTTTATGTGATACTAATTGGCTTTTTGATAGTGATGATGTGCCACAAGCATTCAGTTGCAGGAAAAAAAAGAAGTTTTTAAAAAAATGTTTTCTTCTTTTCCTAACAGTTTTTTACACGTACAAATAAATCTCATAAGACCAACAGATATGTAGTTGCAGTGAAGTTGCAGTGGTTTTTTTTTTATGCCTCCGCCATGAAGTGTGGCCGGAGGCATTATGTTTTCGGGTTTTCCGTCCTTCCGTCCGTCCGTCGGTCCGTCCGTAATCGATTTTGTGGACAGCGTTAAACTGAAAAACGGTTTGACGTATCTTAATGAAACTTGGCATGTGTATGTATAAGTGGGCGAAGTTGTGCCTATCAACTTTTGAGTGCACATGCACAAGGTCAAAGGTCAATGGGTCAAGGTCAAGTGCTCAAAATTTCACTATTTCCCCCATATCTATGCAAAACCTGAAGGTATTTTCTTGAAACTTAGTGTATACATGTGCTACCAAATGAAGATTCTCTAGACAGAATTTTGGGGTCATGAGGTGAAATTTCAAAGGTCAAAGGTCAAGTGAAAATTTTAAAATTTCATTTTTTTCTCCATATCTCGAAAGTGGTTCAAGGTATAGATCTTCATGGAACTTAGTACATATGCATGTACTTACTGGAAGTGATTATCTAGGGGAATTGGGGGGTCATGGGGTCAAAGGTCAGGGGTCGAAGGTCAAGATTAACTCCTCAAAATTTCATTTTTCCCCCTCATATATTTTATGCAATGCCAGCAGGATTTTTCTTGAAACTTAGTGTATACATATATTACACAATAGAGATTCTCTGGGAAGTCTTTTGCCAAAAAGATCAAAGGTCAAAATGTCAAAGGTCATGTGAAAGTTGTAAATTTCACTTCTTCCATATCTAGGAAGTGGCTTCAAGGTATCATCATGAAACTTAGTACATATTTATGCATGTTCTGCCTGACAGTGATTCTCTTGGGAATATTAGGGTCAAAGGCCAGGTTAAAATGCTAATAATTTTCTATTTAATACTGAAATTATACTTTTTCTCCATCCCTTGAAAATTACTCAATGCATATAAAACTTATAAAGAGCAAAAGTCAAGTAAAAATCCTCAAATCCCCAAATACATGCTCTCATTGAAAATATAGCCATTCATTCAATTAAACTTAGTTCAAGGAAAGCGAACGTTTAACACATTTGTGACAATCATGGCATTTTGATATTTTGTTAATTATGTCAAACTGTTATCACACATTGTCAAGACATGTACTGTAGACCTCTTAGTCTTAGGAGAATCATGCATTATGGCGGAGGCATACCAGTCACCATAGCGACATTTCTAGTTTTTTATGACTCACTTCTGGAGGTTTGTAGCTAAAAAAACTCATGGCGATGATTAGGGCCAATGCTACTAGAATATGATCAGTCTCTACCAAAACAGATGTGCACACGCATGGATGCCATTATTAAGATGTCAAGTGCATTTATGGTGTTGTTAGAGTGAGAGAGAGAGAAATTACAGTTTCTGCAATTCCCAAGAATCCCTTCAGTGCACAGGTATCCCCCCCCCCCCCCCTTGTTAAGCATACCTTTTGTATTCTCTTCCAAGTGCAAATACGATCTGTTGGGTGGGGGGGGGGGGGGAGGGGGAGGGTGGTAGTGTGTCTATGGAAACAAACTGTCGGCCAGTGATCAGCTAACCATTGGCATCAGTACATGATCAAGGGGATGATGAATAGCCCTGGAGAGTTAACTGTACACATTTTTTTTTTTTTCATTTTGATAATTCATTGAGAAAAAAAAGTGGATAAGTCTGTCATTTCCAGACAAAAACTGATTGGTACAAAAGTATTTCCTAGTATTCCATTTTGTCTTGCAAAGTGAAAGTACCTGCTCTGAATGCCGAGATTAAGATTTATAGCAAGAGGGATATAGGGGTCAGGGTTTGAGATCAGGGTTAAAACCCCTGAATTGTCAACTTCACTCATGTTTCTGTCTGTAGAGTTAGGTTGCTTGTGCTTTTCACACATGACCTACTTTTGTTGGGATTTGGCTGTGTTGTTGGCAGTGGTTTCAGTGATGCTGTTTTGATTTTCTGCCAAACCTCAAGCCACAACATCGGAACCACAGGAGTTTGGGACCACAAAATGTTCAAAACTAGTTTATAATCACATTGATAAACATATGTAAAGTCTAAAGAACCTTTGCAATCTGATATTAAGTCTCAAAGAAAATCTTTGACACCCAATTACCATGCTTTACACACGGGATGTGTCACAAACTCCCATGACCCACCAAACGTGCAACTCTTTTGATATAATTTCATGCAAGAATGCGTCCATAATACGTATGTACCATGGTAGAGGTGGAAAACATGTGGTGAAGCTGTGTTCTACTTCATCAATAGGCGTTTTCACATCAGCCCGATGTTTCGAAATAGCGCGCTATTTTCTGACTTGGGAAATTGGAAAATATCTCAAGCTTGGATTTTTATCGGGCTGATGTGAAAACGCCTAATGTATGTCAGAGTTTAGTTATGTAATACCACATGCTGTAACTGCAGGATTTGATAGAGGAGCTATATTAAAACATACTGTAAAACAAGGAATGTTCATGTGCATTTTGAATACCTGGTATGCAAATTTCACAAGAGCCAAGATTCGTGAGGTTAAGATGAACACATAAGTTCTTGTCTACATTATGTGAAAACGCCTAATGTATGTCAGAGTTTAGTTATGTAATACCACATGCTGTAACTGCAGGATTTGACAGAGGAGCTATATTAAAACATACTGTAAAACAAGGAATGTTCATGTGCATTTTGAATACCTGGTATGCAAATTTCACAAGAGCCAAGATTCGTGAGGTTAAGATGAACACATAAGTTCTTGTCTACATTATATGCATCGAATGCCAGTAACAATTTGCAAAAAACAATCATGCCGCAAAAAAAGGCTGTTGGCTCCAATTTGTGAAAATTTCATGCCGCGAAAATATCTTGCTTTGCAGTTGATCAAACAAGCAAGACCGTTCTGTAAACTGTGTATTTTGGACTAAAAATCTGTAAATCATGTACAATGCAAAAAGGAGTACAAATATAGCCAGTGGATACCAATGGAGTAGTTCAATTCAATTCATTTCAATGACATTTATTTCCAACAAACAATATAATTGCAAATAGCAATACAATCAATTTTAACATGCTGGGCGTACATCTCTAGAAGTAAACATTCTAAACAATTAAGGGCTCTAATATGTATTTCATTTGAATATGATTAATGTATCATTATACATATATGTCATATTAACTAGTTATCTCATACAACATACTTCTTATTCTGACTTATTTGTACGCTGTTTTGCCTGTCTGAACCTGAATTGCCCATGTTCTTTGGCACTCCCCCCCCCCTTCCCCGTACCTTCATAGAGTTTTGCAATATTTATTCCTGCATGTACATGACGTGCTTTTTGTTGTGATGTTCCAAGGAGTTTGACAACTTGTTTCTATTTATATCCCGATGGGTCGCATAATCTTGCGACCAGTCTTCCCTGCTAAGCCTCGTCCACCAACAACGCTTCTGGCAGACACGCCAACTATTTGAAGCTGGTGCGGGTTCTCACTCGTCGCGGCGATCGAGTCGGGATCTCTAATTGCCGCAGATGATAGTATTCCACCATGCATTCAGTAGTGGCAGTTGAAAAGGAAGATGAAAGGTCATATAGCGCCGAGATGGGTAATGCCACCCAACAGCTGGAAGCATGGGATGCGGATGTGTTACCGCCGGCAACCCCAATCTTCTTCCAGGCAAATGAGGTCTCCTCTTTATCAGGAGTTCACTTCCGTACCTGTACCCTTTTCAGAGTCTCTCTCTCTCATTTAACTGACTTGTCCCTCGGCCCTGTGCATTAGTTCAAACCATTGTTAACCCTCAGTCATCTTTTCTTTCTTTCTTTTTTTTTAGCTTCTCGGATTTGTGATTGGGCTTGGAAAATCTTTGCCAAAAATATGTTGGAAAGTTATTGCCGAAAAGGCCTTCTTGTTTAGGTGGCATGCAGACTCTCCAGGATATGACAACAGTAAATTTGGAATCCTACATACACATTGTATGATCTTTATTTCTTTGATTGCTTCAGTTATCTGATGCTTGGATGGGTGGATGGGTACATTTATGTAGATTATGCCAACTGAATGTCTCAGCCATGCAGATTATTAGGTATTCAAATTATCAAAGTTTACAAGTAGCAGTTTTCTACTTTTAGCTAGCCTATATGAAGGCTCAGCAGTGCCTGTATGTACTTTTATGTGCTGTAAACTTTGATAGCTGTTACATTAAATATTAAAGTTATGCCTGATGAATCACAATTGTAATTGGTATCTGGCACTTGGTAGTAACTGTACCATTAAAGGGAAGGTAAACCCAAAGAACAATGTGGATTGAGTGAAAGCAGCAACATTAGTAGAACACATCAGTGAAAGTTTGAGGAAAATCGGACAATCGATGCAAAAGTTATGAATTTTTAAAGTTTTGGTGTTGGAACCGCTGGGTGAGGAGACTACTAGAGGATATGACGTATGAGTGGACAACAATACAAAGAAAATATAAAGGAAATTCAACAAAAATTCACTTTTCTAGAATCATGAAAGAGCAATGGACCAACCGCTTTCAGAAAGCAGGGGGAATAATTGCTACCCTTAACATATGTCAATATCAAGTTGATGGAATCTGTAATTTTCATGAAAAATGAATTTTTTGCAGAATTTTCTTGATGTTTTCTTGGTATTGTTGTCCACTCATACGTCATAACCTCTAGTAGTCTCCTCACCCAGCGGTTCCAACATCAAAACTTTAAAAATTCATAACTTTTGCATTGATTGTCCGATTTTCTTCAAACTTTCACTGATGTGTTCTACTAATGTTGCTGCTTTCACTCAATCCACATTGCTCTTGGGGTTTATCTTCCCTTTAAAGCTAGCCATATGACCTTTAGAACAAGGTCACAAGAGTTGCAACTGATTGACAAGAGTTATTCTTCATTTATCAACTCATAATGTTTTTTCCTTGCACATGTTTGTATTAAATCTATATGAATAACCATGCCTCCTTTGTTAATAGATACACAAGTAGTGGCCATATCACTCAAGGTTTGCGTGCATAATGAACTAATCCTTTCAATTTTGTATTTAAAAAGCCATCTATCCATATCTTTCTGTGTCCCTTTTTGCCAAAGTTCATTGGCCTCTCCCAAATACATACTAGTCCCAGGGGTGCAAACAAGATCATATCCACAAGAAATGCTTGTGCTAGCTAATGCTGATTAATTCCCAAGGCTAGACTTGGATGTAGGCCTACAGGTTTGTTTTTCCCAACCATGCTTATGATTATGGCCAGAGGATCCTTGGAGCGCATGGACAGATTTATCGCTCTTCAATTCAGGATGCCCTCTCCTCTCCTTCTCCTTTCCATCCCCTTCACCCCCCCCCCCCCATCCTACTTCTACCCTTCTTTCTCCAGGATCCTCTCTCCCATCATAAGGAGGTGTATACTCATGTCACACTCTTTATACATTGTACCTCAAAAGCTACCTGAGTTTCCATGGTTACTCTGTAGGAAATGGATGGTGGAGGAATAATTTGCTATTCATTCATTTCTCAGTTTTATCGTTCTGCTTGTTCTTTTTTTTGGGGGGGGGGGGAGGGAGGGGAGTGAAAGGTAAAAAAAAAAATGTGGCATGCCATGCTTGTAGGATCAACAAGTTCAATGTCAATGAGAAAAATAATGCAGATATAGGATTATAGGAACAATACATTGAAGTGTGGATATGTAATACTAACTTGTACATATTTTTGTATTCTCCCTGTTTCGAAAGAATTCTGTTTCCTGCCGCTGTTACGCATCCGATATCACCGTGAACTGTCATGCTGTACGTTGCATGCTGGCCGTCATCCAATCCCGATGACCGACCGTGTGTCGCTTGTCCCCGCAATAAATTTGCCAAGTGAAAGATGAGGCGATGGAGGTCAGGATATGCAATCATCTCCCCCTCTTAATGCGTTCAGATGTCACTGTTAATATTAGATCGTCAGGGGTTTCATTGATAGCGAGAGATACCCATCGCGGCCAAGTTACCCGATTCCGTGTATGAACATGTATCTGCCATGTGGAATATCCATGCGTGACTTTCACAGGCTATTGGCCTACACCCTGCTTGACAGGAGGGCCTTAAAGGAAAATTACCATTATAAAGCACCCAGGAAATCAGTCTGACTATTAAAGGACAAGATCACCATCATAGACATATGGGTTGAGTGAATGCAGCAATGTTAGTAGAACACATCAGTGAGAGTTTGAGGAAAATCGGACAACCCGTTCAAAAGTTATGAATTTTTGAAGTTTCTGCTCAGTCACAGCTGGATGAGAAGACTACTATAGCTTGTGATGTCACATGTGTACAACGATATAAAGAAAGAATAAAGAAAATTCAACATATTTTCACTTTTCTCGCACAACAAAAGAACACTCGACTTCTCTCTTTCAGAAGGCAGGGGGAATAATATTACCCTTAAGATACGTCAGTAACAAGTTGAAGAAATGTGCACTTTATTCAAAATGTAACGTTTTGTGAAATTCTCTTTTTATTTTCCTTAAAACGTTGTATGCATATGACATCATACACTGTAGGAGTCTTCTCATCCAGCAGTGACTTTGCAGATACTTAAAAAAATGTATAACTTTTGAACGGATTGTCAGATTTTCCCCAAACTTTCACTGACGTGCTCTCCTAATATTGCTGCATTCACTCAATCCACATGTTTATGAACATGGACTTGTCCTTTAATGACCAAAAAAGTGCAGGGGTACATACGTACAAGAATGTGGACTCAAAAAAATCTAGATGATGAAATGCAAGTAATGTGGCTTTGAATTTCCAGAAGTCATATAATATTTGAGTGCATTTGATATTAGTGCTAATTAATCTGTTTAGATTTGGTGACATTATGTATAAAGACTTGTCTTTCGGTATTGCTCATGTAATAATGCAAAGAGACAAGGCAATATGTGACCCTGCACCTCAAAACAAACAAAAAGTCGCCAGACATGAATTTTTAGTTAAGACCATATTCTGAAAGAGCAGATTTTAAGCTTTAAAATGATGTATAAGTCAAATCAAATGGACTCTCCTAACCTATCTAACTATTGGAAAGAAAGCACAAACTCAGGAAAAGTGTGAACTGAGAAAAGCGGCTCTGAAGTACAGTGTCTATTCAAGCGTTTAATCTTTACAAAACCGTGCTGGCTGTGCGATGAATGGGACAAAAACAAGAAGTAAACTGCCAGAGTAACAACAATGAAGGAATTATCAGATTAAACTGAAATTAAGCATGCCTTATTCATACATTCTGTCCATAATTAGTGCCAACTTTCAAAGCAGTAGCACTATCCTTTCAAAAGTTATTAGAGTTGAAAGGGAAGAGTGTGGACAAGGTTTTTCAGAAATGAAAAAGGGATTCTAAAGACACACCTAATCACACTATTCTACCAAAAATGTTCGAGATAAACCGCTAAAAAACACACTTTCCTGCCCGTTTTATGATACCAAATTTTAGCATAACGTAAAAGAAGACCGGCTCTTTCAGAAAATATGAAAAAGTCAGGTTCGGCTAGGTTGACCCATTTCACTTATTTTCAGTCCTCACACAAAATCAGTGTGTGCGACTTTATGTTCGTTTTGAGGTGCACGGTCACATATAATATACTTTTCTTTCTTAATCTTTGCAGGACTCATTATGTCAGTCTTCAGTGTTTTTTTAACACAAATGATCTCAGGTGATGTTGAGCAGAATCATGCAGGAAATGCTGTCATACTAGAAAATTAAAAATATTTTACAGGGGCATCTACCAAACATTGCAGTAGCTATACAATATGTGCCACATATAAACTCTTTTTCATGTAGAAGAGTCATAACTTACGCTACATTGCGTGCATTCAATGCTGATCAGATCCTATACTTAGTTTGCGTTTCTGGTATTGCTTCGGGGTTTGTTTGTTTTTTTCCTACTATTTTTTGGTTGAGCCCAACTTCCTCTCTTTTTTTGAGAATTTACAGGGTACACTAAATTTCATGTGCAATATATTCAGAAGCATGCTCCCTTTAGTTTGGATGGTTCAATAGGCCCATGAGAAACATGCACACATACACACTCTAACCTGAAATACTTCAACTTCATTAAAGTCCTACTGAAGTCAATAATTTAGAGGATGCTGTAGGTGATAAATGGCCTCCATTTCCTTCAGAAGAGATCTTTCAGATAATTTACAGTGCAGGCCTAATGGATGCTTTGCGCTGTACAGACATGAAGATGAGTAGGTAGTGCTGCTATATGTATGGCCAGAATCTGTTAATTATACAATGTACTTTGTCTTTTATAGAATGAAGTAGGCCCTACGTGCTTGATGTAAAGTTAATATTTTGTGTTCATGTCACAAAGAAAATATGAGAAAACAAAACAGAGAAAGTGGAAAATGCAGCCTTTGGTTCAGTCATCAGATATTGCCATTTTTTCTATCATTGTACTCTCTGTTTTACTGTAATTAAAGCACACGTAAAAACGGAACAAAAAGTGGGCCAATAATTTTCCTCTCCCGCCCCCTCCCAGAACTAGCGCAGTTGAACAACATGTGGCAAGACAAGATAAAACAAGACGAAAATACATTACTGCCTTTTTAATGGGTCCCTTTTGATGTGGGATGTTTTGCCGCAACGTCAGCCAGCGTGGGAGAATCGTTCGGAGAATTAAATTAGCATCCTTGGCTTGATGAATCCATAACGAAGACGAATTAATAGGTGCTTGGGATTACGGTCTCGCGGGCCCCAGTGTGCTACGACCCAATGTCAGTTTACATATTTGTTGATATGTCTGTATGTGTTGCGCAGATGAGGTCTGCATTCAACGTTGTTTGTTGGAATGCCAGACTTGCAATTAATTCTCCTGGCTTGCTTACCCTTTTGCTTTCCCCATGTGCCTTGTACCTGTCTGAGACTTGGCAGTTTGTTCATTTTGTACCAATTAGATTGATTAAATACAACCCCAAATAAGAGAAGAAAAAAAATAAATAAACAAACAAACACTTGCAAAAAAAGTAAGCGAACAAACAAACAAACACTCCTGGCTTTGTTTCAAATCCTACTGTAAAAGGGGATATTTTCGCGCAAGTAATTTTTCATGCTCGGTTGGGTGAGATAAATTTTGAGTGTTTCTACTTCCATCAAATCAAGACATTTATTAGTGGAACATATGATGTGCAGAACTATATGTGTGTTTTTATTTCCGCACTGATTTTTGGTCGTGTGAAATGTGCGAAAATTTCCACTTTCACAGTAGGCCTATATGTGACTGTGCATCACAAAACAAACAAAAAGTTGCACCCTTTGATTTTACATGATGACTCAAAAAAGGTGAAATGGTTCAACCAAGTCAATCTTGAGATTTTCATATTTTCTGAAAAAAAAACCATCATTATCGTCTACATTATTCTTTAGTTTTGGATGGTAACATGAATGGGAAAGTGTGTTTTTAGCAGTCTTTATACAACCCTTTTGGGGGAAGAGTAGAATGATCAGGTATGTCTGAGAGGCCACTTTTCATGTCTTGAAATCCTTTGCAAACTCTTCACTTTCAAGTCTAATAACTTTTGAAAGGATGACGCTACTTCTTTGAAAGTTAGTATTTTAATGATCATAGGCAGAATGTGTGAATAGAACGTGCTGAATTTCAGTTTAATCTGATAATCCCTTCATTGTTGTTGCTCCAGTGGTTTACATCCTGTGTTTTGTCCCTTTCATGGCACAGCTAGCACTGCTTGGTAGAGATTAAGCATTTGAATAGACCATGTACTTCAGAGCCTCTTTTCTCAGCTCACACTTTTCCAAAGTATGTGCTTTCTTTCCAATATTTAGGTAGGTTAGGTGACTTCATTTGAGTTGAGTTATACATAATTTTGAAGCCGAGAGTCTGCTCTTTCAGAATCTGCCCTTAACTAAAAATCCATGTCTGGCGACTTTTTGTTGGTTTTGTGGTGCAGGGTCACATATGCAGGCCATTGTATAACTAGATAACAGGCAAATGGCAGCTTTAATATACATGTCTCTTTGCTTCCTCATCATCATTTTATACCCCTTTCAAAGTAGTCTCTCTGGTGATCACTGGGGAGATTTAACCGGGAATTAAACTGGGGACATGCTCAAGAAAGTTCCTTCATACTAGTGAATGAGCTTCCGCTTGAAATTCTTGCGTCCACTCTTTTGCAGTGAAAGTAGACATTATGACGAATTCGCAAATCGACTCGCAAGACGTCGATGGTATGCTTACGGTCGTTTTTCACCTGAGAGTTTACCTGAGATGCCTTTAATGCTATATACAAGTACCCTCACCCAGGAGTTCAGGGGGAAATTTCGGGTGAAATTTGCTAGATTGAATCTAAGCATGAAAGTGGTATTGGTTTCAGGGCATCTGTGCCTATAGCCAGAGAAAGCATTACATATCATGGAAGGTGGAAGTGCAGGATGGCAAGTGAGGCACAATTAGGGTTAAAAACTTTGTTTTTTATAACCAGTTGAACGAAGTCACAAATGTTTACACCCACAGCCTTTTAGAATTTTACATGTCAAATGTTTCCTTGGACTTGTTGCTTGTATGTGATCGTGATTGTGATTGTGATTGTTGTTGTTATTATTTTTTTGACGTGATAAGTAGAACTTAACCAATGTTTGGAGATGTGTTGTGTCTCTCGATCCCATGTGAACATGCAAATGTTGAGGTAGATTCCATGTGAACATGCATATGTTTGGGTATGAATGTTGGGGGGGGGGGGTGTGGTGTGTGTAGTGCAGTTGTACATTTGTCTCGTATGTCGCTTTACAAAAATGTACTTGGGAGGTTCTTGAAGCATAAAATATCTTGTGACTTGCAAGTCTAAAGTGAGCATGTTTCAGTTCAAGCGATTGAAATCCATTCTCCACTGAATAGAATTTGCCCAGTTGTTCACATTACCCATAACATAGGACCTCTATTGCATTGTTTTGTGTGTGTGTGTGTGTGTGTTTATTTTAGTTGTTTTCCCATTTCCATAAGATATTACTCAACATTTTCTTGTCTGTGTAAGTGTGTGTGCTTGTGTGTGGTTGAAAGTATTTTGATGGTAATTATCAAGTGAACTTTATATAATGTGTTTGTTACGTAGAAACAGCTAGGAGTTTAATACCTAAATTTACTTACATGTACTACATGAAGTTCACCCCCTTCCTCACCCACCACAAATGTTTCATGTTGCAAATGTGGCTGTTGTCAACAAATTAGTGACTTTATGATCAACTTTCTTCTATTATCTTTCCCTCTCTCCCCCCTTGCAGCTTCACCAAGATGACCAGCAGTACATGGAGGCATTTGACCAGCTGCTGGAGTGTTGGACGTCCTTGCTACGCCAGGCTGACCGCTTCCCTCCCGCCTACTTCTGCAGCCACGCCATCCAGGTCTTCAACTGCTACCTGCAGAGCCACCTGGGGGCGCCAGACGGAACCAGAGATGAGGTGAGTGTGAGGCGTACCCTTCTTCTGAAGCATTGGGAGAGCAATACCCCTTATGGAAGTTTATATTAGTTCCCTCTCTTCCCTCCAATCTGAAGTCAAATGAAAGGCCCATTCACACACAAGAAGTGGGGGGGGGGGGGTTGGTTTGTTTTGTTTTTGCTTCTGTTTTTGTTTTGTTTTTTTGTCTCACCACTATACCAGAGTTGATTTCAATCGGCATCATTCTTTCATTGGTAAAAAGAAGTCTTTTTGCTGCCAGCAGAACACTCTAAATCTCTAAACTGCACATGTCTATTAAATGATCTGAGTTTGAAGTCAGGCACCATCAACTCAGACTTTAGTGCAGCAGTTGAATCATGATGTGAAAAAGGTTGATGAAGAAGAGTTGTAAGTGCTGTCAAGTAAATTTACCTTTCTCCAACCCTGCATAGAAGCTCAGGGAAATCCAAACAAAGGAACAAAAAACAAACAAACAAACAAACCGAAGACCAAGCAAGGCTAAGGTAATATTTGCTTCTCTCGATCATCTCAATAATTGCTTCTCTGTGACTCACAGAAGCAGAACGGAGACGCCTGCGAGGATGACGAGGAGGAGGATGAAATCAACGAACTGGAGGAGGACGACAGAGACCTGTTTGGTGACCAGCTGATCAGTGTTGCTGCCATGGGGCGGGCCACACCCCAGCACAGTATACCCCTCCTTACCAAGTGAGAACACCATGCTGTATTATTCTGCAAATTTTAGATAATGCTGTCAAATTATCATCTGTAAATTATCAGCAGCTTAATGGAAATTTACCCCAAATATATACATACATGTGGATTGAGTGAATGCAAAAATATTAGTAACATATGTCATCAAAGTTCAAGAAAATTTTTACAATGTTCCAAAGTTATGAATGTTTTAGAGATTTGGTTAAACCCATGTGCCATCATTGTTGTCTATTAAAGAAGACTGTGATAATCTGTTTTGACACAGTAAATCAACAATATAGAGAAAATATTTAGACGGTGTAACATTCAAATTGATAACATTTTTCCATCAAGTTTGTTTTATTGCAGCTGATTGACAAATTGCTCTGCAACGACTTATTAAACTAAGCACTGAACTGATCAGTGTTTCATTAGTAGCCATGACAAGAGAAATCATGGGCATACATACTCAAGCAGGATTCGAACCTAGGACCCCCCTCATCACTGGACAGGCGTCTTATCCACTAGACCATCGGGCATCCGCCTGACAGTCAGTGCTGGTTCGTTGATGTAGAGCAATTTGTCAGTCAGGTGCAACAAAATTTAACATATTTTCATTTTTCTTGCATAAAGAGCACTTGACTTTCATAAAACCTCTTTCAGAAGGCAGGGATTATAATCTTGTAACAAGTCAAAGGAATGTGTACTCTTCATTGAACAAGCATTAATTTTGTAAAATTGCTTCTTATTAATTGATCCATATTTCTCTTTAAGTAGTATCACCTCTGATTCTGTATTTGCTCTCCCACCAGACTTTTAGAGGACCGGGCCACGAGGTTACAGTCCCACCTCCAGAGACACCAGCACCACACACACCACAATGTGGACATTGACATCAAGGGTCTCCACCTTCTCTATGAAGACTTACACTGGCTGATTCTCATTACAGGTACTGCGGACTTCCAATCAGTACTTACAAATGCATGCACTCTCAGGGAAAGCTTTTTTGTTGTCTATGATTATTATCTTTTTTTCATAGGTAGTAGGCATGAGATATATTTGCAATTTGTAATTATATTATGAGGTGCTGTGTGAAAGGTGGTTCATGCAGGAATTTGTAGGTTCAAATCCTGCTCAAATATATGCCCATGATTACCTCCGCCAAGGGAGGAGGTTATGTTTTCGTTACCGTCGGTTTGTTTGTTAGTTCGTTCGTTAGTTTGCCCGTGTGCAAAATATCTCAAAAAGTAGTTAACTGATTAGGTATGAAACTTGCAGGAAAGGTTTAGAATGACACAAGTAACAAACGATTAACTTTTGGTAGTAATCCAAGAATTTTTGGGGAATTTATGAAGGATTTTTTTACATTTTGGCAGGTAGGGTCAATTAACTTGGAGTTCAGGCTGCGCGTATTTGAGGTTTGCATGCGCGCACTAAAGTGCGTGCCAAAGATAGTAGAGATGCTTGCTCTAGTTTCTGCTAGGGCGAGGCGCCCCGTGCAGCTGAGGGTTTATGACGTAACAAAGGCTTCTATGTTGGGAAATCGGGCGACTTTCAGCACACAATGGTATAAGTACATATGGATGGAAATCACTGATATCTCTATGTAAGAACAAGATTAGTGGTGGAAATGAGCTGCATGCTTGGTGGAGGTCTGCGCTCTCAGAGTGCTTTTCTAGTTTCTTTTGTCATGGCTACTTCTAAAACACTGATCAATTCAGTGCTGGTATAATAATTGATGTAGGGCAATTTGTCAATCAGTTGTAATAAAAACAACTTGATGCAAGAATTTCATCAATTTGAATAATTACGCAGTACCCGCTGCTTGCCATAGGGATTAGAAGCAGCACTGGCAGCCGCACAGTAGCTCTGTGGTCTAGTGGATACGGCTGGACTTTCAGCAAGCCTGTTGTCTCAAATAAGACACACGTTACATCCTGTTTTGTTTCTGTTTAATTTTATGCGCGACATTTGGCCTAATTGTTTACATCTGCCTTGTTTCCATTCAAATCTATACTCAGAGAGTACCAATGCAGTGAACGGTTTTGTTATTGCCGTATTTCATCCTAATTTGTTTTCACTATCTCTCTCTCTCTCTCTCCATCTCTGTAGGTCACCTTCTAGCAGACGACTACAGGGGGGAAACCCCCGTTATACCGGAGCAGATTATACGACACTCCCTTCAGGAGTCGCAGCGTGTCGATGCTGACGTCACCCTGAAGGTTCTAGGTTCAGTACACGAGGATGCCGCTTCCATTCCTGGCCTCGAGAAGGCCGATCAAATAGTCAGGTGTGTGGATTGTGCATTTGAAAATAAGACAAGAGTTGTGCCGTGATATGACACTCTTTCGTGGACAGATAGACAGGCATGGAGAGATATTTGAATTTGAAAATCATGTAGTTGTAGCAGACAGAAAAATAAATA
The DNA here is from genome assembly GCF_040938485.1 of Diadema antillarum. Taxonomy (NCBI): domain Eukaryota; kingdom Metazoa; phylum Echinodermata; class Echinoidea; order Diadematoida; family Diadematidae; genus Diadema; species Diadema antillarum. The sequence continues at coordinate 1,606,419 of NW_027271720.1, forward strand.
CTCTCGCTCATTAAAGGACAGTGCTTCAAAATAGTTCCAAAATGTGAGTTAGGGATAGAAACAACCAAAGTAAAAATGTTAACCAGTATAATAAATGCTAAGTATTGTTAACTATTCAAAATATGAACAAAATTTGTATCAAAATCGTTTCTAGAATAAACCATCTACAGTTATGGTTTATTTAGAAAATTAGTGATATCTCAGTATATTTGTGGCTTTATTGCAATTCTTTTATATGGTAGGATGTTTTGTGATACAACTGAACTATATATATGCATTGAATTTGATAGCTTGAACATTCTTTTAATCACTGCTCCCATTGGTAAACAGTGGCTTTGATAAACATGTGGATTAAGTGCATGCAGCAGTATTGAAGTACAATGTACATGTCATTGAAAGTTTCAGGAAAGTCGGACAATTCATTTAATCCGCTGTTATCTAGTGATGGAGGAAATGAAACCTCAAAATTCATAACTTTTGAATAGTTGGTATGATTTTCCTCAATTTTTTTATTGATATGTTTTACTACAATTGCTGCATTCTCTCAATCCACATGTATATTAAGGTGAAAAATCCAAAATGTGGGATTGCTGTAAATCTTGTAGTATAGAGGGCTCTGGATCAAGACCTGCTAATTGCAAACCTCTTTGGACAAGATAATCTACCCAGTGTATCTCTCTTGGTCTCAGCAAAAGAATGGATACCTTGCAGTTTCGGGGTAATAGTACATGATAACAGCAAAATCCTCTAAAATAGCAGTACCTACTCTGAACAGGGCATGGTATTTTGGAGAAATATGTTGGCTGTATAAATCTATCGATCCCTACTCCATTTTCTTCCATTTCAATATAGAAAGTGCAAATGTTATGATATACATGTATGAAATTTCATTTCCTTCACTGTCATTCGACTTCTCTTGTATGCCATAATTGCAACTGTTCCAGATTATCAGCTGCCGTCTTCCGCATCTCGGAGATCGAGCGCCGGGCGGTGCAAGCAAACCTGGCTGACCTGTGGAGTCCCCAGGTCGGCAGCACCACGGTGTGGTTTCTACGGCGATGGCTGTCCTCCTACCTCATGCTCAACGAATCCTACTACAACGAGGTATAGTACACATCCTTCTCAGTTTGTGTTTGTGATTGAAAAAGTCGTATGTGTTTTGCAAAATGAATAATTTCAGCTTTTGAGCTTTTGAGCAATTTGACCCCCCCCCCCCCCAGTTAAAATAGGGTTAAAGGGCATACAATTTTAAGAGGAATTCAAAGTTTATTTGATGAAAATCAGTTTTTAAATGGCTGAGATATCTGGAAACAAAGTGAAACAAAGCGGCCTGTATGATAAGAGGTGGGTCTCTCCTTATATAAAGATCACTCTTGTTTGGATATCTCAGCCATTTCAAAACTAATTTTCATAAACCAAACCTTGAATTCCTCTTAGAATTGTATGCTCTTTTATGTTTCATAAGAGGTTTCTCATTATCTCAATAAAATCACCATCAAAAAACATTGGAAACATGAAGCCCCAGTTCAGCCAATCTGTACCATCCCTTTAATGACTCCAGAGATATGCATATTTGTACACTGGTCCATCTTGCTACATGTGTGTCTCCCCCACACAGATAAGCGTGCCTCTAGCCGTGTGCTTCGGTAAGGGCACAGAGGGCAGTCACTGGCTGACCAGCTTCCTCCTGGACAAGTGCCTCTCCAACCTGTCCATCTGGAGTTCGGAGCACGAGCTGGCCAACGACACCGTCGACCTCCTCGTGTCTCTTGTGGAGAAGAAGGAGAGGTGAGTGACTCCTGACACCCTCCCCCCCCCCCCCCCACCCCCGCCAAATTTTTGTGTGGTCATATTTAGGACAAGTGACTCGGTGTGAGAGCTTGTTCCACCTCGTTAGCTACCCAGTAGATGTCGCTGCTCACATGGGGTTCACAATTTTTTGTGACATGAACATTCTGCAATGTTACTATTAAACATGGTGTTCCTCTAGTTCTGTAATGGCAGATGTCAGTATTACAATGTATGTCTGATTATTTAGAGGATTAGCAAATTACCAAAGTAGATTTTTGGGGGATTTATTTAGAGCTAGGAGACATTTCATCTTTCAATTTCAACCTTTTCTCTGCATTTTAGTCAACTGATATACCCTCAGGACCTGCTTCATGTGCAGATTGGAAAGAAATGTTTTAGAAAGATAACTATCAAGAAGTGAGGATTAATACAATGTGTATTCCAGTACTGTAATCTCTCACTGATATTGTGACATTATTGAATCTGGATGTGTTTGTCTGTCTTAAATCATGACTTTTAAAATTTTGTTGTTTTTGCTGTTGGGCTGCTATTGTTGTTGATTTTGTTGTTATGCATTTTTTTTTTGTGTGTGTTTTCTTTGTTGTCTACATGTATTTTTACAGGGTGGGGGAGCAGTGCACTGAAATTTGATATGATGCATGGGAGACTGCATCTACATTTAAGTGCATGGGCATCTTCAAGGGATTAATCTTTATCTTTCTCTCCCGCAGATGTCTACCAGCGCTGCAGTGCGAGAGCTTCTGGACCATTGCCAAGCAGCACGCGGCCAGCGCCCCACCCTTGGACCTCCTACCACTGGACATCAAGTCTAACCTCATGAAGGCCCTGGTCCTGGCTGGCTGCCTGGCTCCTAATGCCGAGACCAAGGACAGATTTGCCCAGGAGGTGTGTAAAGATGGCATTTGAGCTTGAGTTTGTCAAAGAAGGAATCAATCATTCTTCTCCTCAGTCCCACATGTATGATATTGTGTAGGTATCAACCCTGTTACTAATGGCAGTGTGAAGGGTAGTTCCTCGCTTTAGTGTTGATAAGTATTGATTCCTGTTTGCCTCTTCCAATATGTTTTATATGATGACTAGCAAGAGGACACTTTGATCAATTACGTAGAAACAAATGTGACCATGATGTTTGTTTTCATAGGTCTGGTTTTTCATACTCTGTACAAAGATGAAATCTGTTTCAAAATTGTGAAAATATATATATTTTTACCAGCTTTTGTTGAATATGCGCACATTCCTCTCTCCACACAAAAACATTCCTTAGTCCAGGAGTTGGATCTGAACTTGATATTTGTTTACGCTTCCTGCATCCCTCCAGGTCCTCATTCCAGTCCAGAACCGCTACAAGGGGCTGATCCAGCAGGAGGAGTTTGTGCGCAAGGCCCAGGAGGACACGGTGAAGACCACACTGTGCATGCTGCTGAGCCTCCTGCGCGGCATCGTCATGGGGACCCGCTTCGTGGCCGCCAACGAGCTCTTCCTCTTCATCTGGCCGCTGGCCACGGAGTGCGTGGCCCTGGTCCGGACGTACCACCACTGCTCGGAGGTCGTCGAGCTCGTGTTGGAGCTCTACCTGGAGATGGGACGCAGGCAGCTCACCTACATCAACAAGGTGGGTGCGGGGTGTGATCAGAAGACTGGTCCAAGCTCGTCTGAGTGCCTTGCCCTTTTTTTTTTTAACCTAGACAACATTTTGATCTCAAAAAGTTTGATATGATGAGGCAACACAGGTAGAGGAAGAGTAAAAAACAAAACAAAACAAAACACACAGACACACACACACAAAACATTCATTGTGGTTCCGTTGAAACCCAGCACCTTCAACTTTCATAAATGTCAGTCCCTATTTAAATATATAAGATATTAACAGTGTGTTACGCTGCTGACCTTGGTGGTAACTCAATCAGAAACACCGTGTTATAACAAACATAGATACTTTTTGTTGCTTTAGAAATTTTGTTGCTTTAAAATGTTTAAGGTTAGGTTTTTTTTATAACACACATGCAAACAGAGTCCAAAACAAAGGATGTGCAAGTATATGCCAGCACAAGTTGTATGTTGTTAAGCATTTTTCTGAAAGCCTGATATAATTGTTACCAGGCACCACAAAACCAACAAAAAGTCACACTCCCTGATTTTACTGTAGGATTCAAAATAGGTAAAACGTGCCAGGCGTAGGAAATCTTTAGTTTTTATATTTTCTGAAAGAAAAATTCTTCTTCTACATAATTGCACAGTTTGGAATTGGGAAATGAATGGGAAATTATGCTTTTTGCAGTTTTTCTGCAGCACTTTTTTGCAGAAAAGTGTGATTGATGCACATGTACATTGTATGTCCTAAAGGCACCTATTAATTTCTTTAAAACCCTTCACACACTCCTAGCTTTCAACTCAGATGGTGCTACTGCAGTCAACGGTAGTATCAGTCATGAATAGACTCTGCTCAACGGAGTGTGGCAAATTTCAGCTTAATCTGATAATCCCTTCATTGTGGTTGCTACAGAGTTGTACATCCTGTCTCATTCAATCATTGCACTGGGCACCACTGGTTGAGATTAAGCACTTGAATAGACCTTAAACTTCAAAGCCTCTTCTCTCAGTACAGGCTTTTCCAAAATGTGTACTTTTTTTCCTCATCATTTTAGTAGATACAACAAACGGTATGAAAGTCCATTTGTATTAAGTTACACATCATTCTAAAGTTTATAATCTGCTCTTTGAGAATCTGCCCCTAGCTAAAAGTCCATATCTGGCAACTTTTTGGTGGTTTGATGCTGCAGGGTCACAGACTGTCCACACATATATCATGTCAGTGTTGAATTGATGTTGAATCTTTCCAGGTCAATTCCTTCAAGCTGTACGAGATGTCGCTGTCCCTCCTGGAGACGTACAAGCAGTGCAACCTGGGAAAGCGTCGCCGCGACGCCATCGCGGAGGAGGAGCAGTACCACGACATCTCGGTCATGATTGAGTTGCTAACGGAGATCATCTCCAAGGACATGACAGACTTTCTACACGACGGTAGGCTAAAATTTTGTACTGTGTAATCATGTTCAGAATACATAATGAGCACTACTTCCTAACGCTGTCAACCCTCATTTTACACTGGAAATTCCTTTCCGGGCTTATTCATGTGATATCAATTACACAGTGTCATTCTTTGAAATGTTTCTCACTACCTTGGATATCCTAGTCAGGAAAGACATGAATATTTTTTCTCGTCAGCACAGATTTTGTTTATATTTTTCCTTCTTTCTGATCTGTATCTGTGGCAACTTGTCATATCCATTTACCCAGCGAAAAAGAAATCAAAGTGCTGATTTGACAGTCAGACTAGGTTGTAATGTTTGTTGCTTATTACCACTGATACAAGAAAATATGGCAGAAATTTAATAGACCATGGTATGTTGTCTTCAAACCAAATTTTCCTGAGTAGGTTGATGTAGCTCTACAATGAGCTAATGCTAGTCCTTACAGGCCACTGCCTTCTCCAGAACCAGGGCCTCCTTCCTCCATCCCCACCTCCGTAACACACTGGGCAGGACATAAGGGGATGTTATGGTTCAGTGCAACGATCTGCATTTAACCACTCATGATATAAGCATTTGTTTGTCGTAAATCAACAAATATTCGCCTATCTTGTCTGTGATGTCATGCAGATGAACCCAATCCAGTGAACAACGTCTCGGCACCGGATGTAGTTCTCTATGGCCTCAACATTCTCCTACCTCTCATCAATCACGAGCTTCTAAGGGTAGGCAATCGTGTTGTGATGTGGGTTTAAAGGGAATGATGTGATGCTGTTGCCATGTGGATGTGATTTGCTACCAATGATAGTGATGTGAATGTGAAGGTGATGATGTGAGGCTGTTTCTGTATTGATGTGATGAGCTTCTAAGGATAGTGATGAGGATGTGAAGGAGACGATGTGAGGCTGTTTCTGTATTGATGTGATGAGCTTCTAAGGATAGTGATGAGGATGTGAAGGTGATGATGTGAGGCTGTTTCTGTATTGATGTGATGAGCTTCTAAGGATAGTGATGAGGATGTGAAGGAGACGATGTGAGGCTGTTTCTGTATTGATGTGATGAGCTTCTAAGGATAGTGATGTGGATGTGAAGGAGACGATGTGAGGCTGTTTTTGTATTGATGTGATGAGCTTCTAAGGATAGTGATGTGGATGTGAAGGTGATGATGTGAGGCTGTTTCTGTATTGATGTGATGAGCTTCTAAGGATAGTGATGAGGATGTGAAGGAGACGATGTGAGGCTGTTTTTGTATTGATGTGATGAGCTTCTCAGGATAGTGATGTGGATGTGAAGGAGACGATGTGAGGCTGTTTCTGTATTGATGTGATGAGCTTCTAAGGATAGTGATGTGGATGTGAAGGAGACGATGTGAGGCTGTTTTTGTATTGATGTGATGAGCTTCTAAGGATAGTGATGTGGATGTGAAGGTGATGATGTGAGGCTGTTTCTGTATTGATGTGATGAGCTTCTAAGGATAGTGATGAGGATGTGAAGGAGACGATGTGAGGCTGTTTTTGTATTGATGTGATGAGCTTCTCAGGATAGTGATGTGGATGTGAAGGAGACGATGTGAGGCTGTTTCTGTATTGGTGTGATGAGCTTCTAAGGATAGTGATGTGGATGTGAAGGAGACGATGTGAGGCTGTTTTTGTATTGATGTGATGAGCTTCTAAGGATAGTGATGAGGATGTGAAGGAGACGATGTGAGGCTGTTTTTGTATTGATGTGATGAGCTTCTAAGGATAGTGATGAGGATGTGAAGGAGACGATGTGAGGCTGTTTCTGTATTGGTGTGATGAGCTTCTAAGGATAGTGATGTGGATGTGAAGGAGACGATGTGAGGCTGTTTCTGTATTGATGTGATGAGCTTCTAAGGATAGTGATGAGGATGTGAAGGAGACGATGTGAGGCTGTTTCTGTATTGATGTGATGAGCTTCTAAGGATAGTGATGAGGATGTGAAGGTGATGATGTGAGGCTGTTTCTGTATTGATGTGATGAGCTTCTAAGGATAGTGATGAGGATGTGAAGGTGATGATGTGAGGCTGTTTCTGTATTGATGTGATGAGCTTCTAAGGATAGTGATGTGGATGTGAAGGGAATGATGAGATGCTGCTGCTGTGTGCATGTTAATTAACCCTAACCAGGCTGGGCTTTTTTGGGTGTACTGTGGCCAGGGAGGGTTTGATTCAACCCTCCCGAGATCTCGGCTGTCGATCGCGTGAGCGCCATGAAATTTGGCACATGCATTACCTGTGGCTTAATCTACCAAGTTATGCAAAAAGAAATGGAAATTTTTTGTTATAATAATTAATTATGCTAATATATGCATTAAATCATACATTTTGCTCTAAATAAGAAATTTAAGCTCCTAGAATCCTAATTTTTGGTGAAAAAGATGCGCGAGACTTGAAAGTAAAAAGTTAGCGAACGGCGCGGTCAAAAAATTTCCCGCGGCGGAGTAGTCACAAAAAATGTCGAGGGGGGGGTTGATTCAAACCCCCCCGCTTCTAATGGTAGTGATGTGGATGTGGATGATGTGGTGCTGTTCCTTTGGTGATGTATTGAGGTTCTAAGGGTAATGATGTGGATTTGAAGGGGACGATGTGATGCTTTGCTGTGGTGATGTGTTGAGTTTGTAAGGGTAATGATGTGGATGTGAAGGAGACAAAGTAATGCTGTTGCTGTGATGATGTAATGAGCTTCTAAGGGTAGTGATGTGGATGTGAATGGAATGATACGATGCTGTTGCTGTGGTGATGTAATGAACTTCTTATTGTTGGCAGGTATGGTGTGATGTGTGTGTGAAAGAATGATGTGCTGTTAACCTTGGTGATTCCAAATGAAGATGAGACCATTTATAGGTGACGACAGATGAAATATCAATGCAGATTATGTGGTGCTGGTATGAAAATTAATGTCATTGGATATATCTCACCTCATGCGTTGGTATGGATGGAAAGAGTGCAAACATACGTTGTACATGACTATAATGAATTACTTGTAGATAATCGCTTCCTTCTGTGCATTCCAATCCCTCCCAGTTCCCCAACCTGTGCCAGCAGTACTTCCGTCTGGTCACCTCCATCGGCGAGCTGTACCCCGAGCGTCTCGTCTGCCTCCCTGGCTCCCTCTTCCAGAACCTGATGGCGTCCATTGAGGCCGGCCTGGTCGACTACGGCGGCGACGTCTCCAAGATGAGCCTGGACGCCCTGTCCTCCATGGCGGAGCACTGTGCCAAGAACCCTCAGGAAGTGGCCGGCTCGCAGCTCTCTCACGCCATGGTGCACTTTCTCAAGGTGAAGTCCTGATCCAGTCTGTCCGATGGGATAATTAACCTATTCCTTTTGATACCCTGCTATATACCAAGTTCCTGTCGTGTCAACTCATAGATGGGAACAGGGTATACTTCTAGGTTCTCAAAATGGACACAAGTGTGTCTGCATTCGTGGCCTGAATTCATGTTTTGTTGTATCATACTGATTAGAAAAATGACTTCTAGTGAAAGATTAGAGTTTCTGTTATTGATAGTTGTTCTTTGTCTCGGTATTGTGCATATTTTTGCGTAATTTGTGACCCTGCATCACAAAACGAAGAAAATGTCACCAGACATGTATTTTTTGTTAAGAGGAGGTTCTGAAAGAGCAGACTTTAAGCTTTAAAGTGATGTATAACTCAATTCAAATGGACACTCCTAACCTATCTAAATATTGGGAAGAAAGCACGCACTCTGGAAAGGTGTGAACTGAGGAAAGAGGTTCTAAAGTACAGGGTCTATTCAAGCGCTTTATTTTTACCAAGCTGTGCTAGCTGTGCAGTGAATGGGACAAAAAAACAGGATGTCAACCACAACAACAATGAAGGGATTATAAGATTAAGTTGAAATTGAGCATGCTCTATCAACACATTCTGTCCATGATTGATGCCAACTTTCAAAGCAATAGCATCTCAGTTTTTCTAAAGTAATTAAGAGTTGAGTGTGGAGAGTGTGTACAGTTTTTTTTTTTTCTTTAGAAATGAAAAGGGGACTCTATTAGACACATTTAATCACCCTATTCTACAAAAAAGGTGTTCAAGAAAAACTACTAATAACACAATTTCCTGCTCATTTTATGATCCCAATCTTTAGCATAATGTATAAGAAGACTTGCTCTTTCAGAAAATATGAAAAACTCAAGATTGTCCAGGCTGACCCATTTCACCTATTTTCAGTCCTCGCACAAAATCAGTGTGTGCGACTGTTTGTTGGTTTTGTGATGCGTGGTCACATTTAATTCTTCCACCATAGCAGTGTGCTTGTTGTGCAGTTTAGCACCCTGCTGGTAATAACTTGATAATCTTCATGCCATCCATGTGTCTCTTACATTGCAGGTGCTCTTTGATACCATTGTTCGGCAGAGCTTCGACATGGACATCATTGCGTCAGCTGGAGGTGCATTCTACACCCTTATATGCAGTCATCATGTGAGTAAATTGGTCACTTTCAGTTTCTTGATCGTCATGAAAAATCATGGGCATGCATACTCAAGTTAATAATGATAATGATTGCATTTATAATGTGCTTTATACTGGTGTTAGAGTTAGAGTCAAACCAATTATCACCTGATATCTAGACAGGCATCATGTCCACTGCTCCAACCTGTGTATGCCTGTGATTTTTTTATTGTGGCTACTATTAAAACACTGAATAATCGGTGTGTATTTTGTACGTCGATGAAGGTCAATTTGTCAGTCTGTTGCAATGAGAACCACTAGGCACAAGAACTCATAAATTTGAGGAGTAACTAATGCCTTGCTTAAAAAAAGAAAAGAATATGATTTCAAACCATGCCTCTCTTTCTGCTCCACATTTCAGGAGAAGTACACCGAGCTGGTGAACAATGTCCTTCGCCACCAGTCCAACCCCAGCCACTACCAGCGGCTGGCAGCTGCCTTCAGCCAGCTGACGCCCAGCGACTCCACACTCCAGCTGGACCGCGCCCACAAGATGAAGTTCCAGGGCCAGCTCGAGACGTTCCTCCTCAATGTGCGACCGTTCCTCATCGTCAAATGATGAAGCGAGAGGAGGAGGAGGAGGAGGGAAATTTAGATATTGCAATGCACAAACCGCTGAGGCTGGGCCGAGTCGAGGAAGACTCCCTCTCAAGTGTGTGAAACCATATCAATACCTTCTTTTCTAATTCTGCTTCTCACGTTACGGAAGTTACGTAGGATACAGATGTGAACGGGGCTCCTGCCAATACCCTGTTCCTGCTGATAATATTTGATCCCTCACCCCAGCATCCCCAGTGAGTGTGGTCAAAGGAAAACAACAAGAAAGAACTTTTTTAAAAGTCTTTTTGTTGTTGCTACAAAGGCGTAACCATGTCTGTTGTAAGTGTGTGAAACTATTGATGAATTATGGCAGACGAGTATAATGGAGCGTGTGATACTCCAGCTGAACATTTTGAAAATTGGTTCATCAGAACATGGACATCTTGTATGTGCTACCGTTCTGAAGACCACACATTTAAGTGTTTGTTTGTGTATTTGTTTGTACGACTTTGAATCAGATTAAGCAATACATTGTCCAGGAGGACTATTTTTACAGTATCTTGTAGTAGTCATCATCATTGTAGAGCTATTTCTCGGTGGTCAGCAACTTTTAAATGAAATGGCTGGATAGACTGAAACATGGTCAACGTGCAGTGGTGGAAACAGAATCCTCTTAACTGTGCACAATTTTGCTTGCTGGCATGTTTATCAAAGTCTGTGTATGTTCTTTTGTGGAGAAATTATTTGATCAATGCACGAGGAGCTCTCCAGCAGTGTAGAGTATTCTATTGAAAACTATGGTGGTGTTGAATACCACAAAAAAAGTAGTGATATCTTTGGCTGTGGTTACTCTTTTCGAAACATTTCGTCACCTGTTTTCAATTGTTTGCATTGTCTGCTGGGCTTGTACGTATCCCGTGTCACGTAGTGTGAATGCGGTTCTGTACCAAGAAACTTTTGAGACGCTATTTTTCTATTTAAAAAAAAAAAACTTTTGAGTCTTTCCGATGCCAGACCTGTGAGAATATTGAAGTTTACTGCTTCTTCTCCAGTCATTGCACTTCTCTGGGTTTTGTTACAACTACTATATGATTATGACCACTGAAAACTTAACTGCTACACCACTACTTATGATATCACCACTACTGCTGACGATTATCAAAGTGAAAATGAAATATTGGTGTTGAAAATAACAATAAAGATGACAAATACTGTTATTGATACTGCTAAATACATTACACTGTACCACTGCTATATCTTCACTACTCAGCTACTTACATTTTAAAGGCCTCCCTGATGAGTTTTACCTTAAAGCCACTTTCGACAGTAAGACTTGTAAAGGAATTGTAAAGATTTCATAGAAATGGACCAGTTTGATCATGCATTGCTTAATAGTTAGCTCAACTCCTGCATAGGTTTGTATTTTTCTCTTCTGTCAAATCATAAGAAGCAATTGCAGTCAAAGAGGGCAGTGACAGTGTGTGTAGTTTTGCAGAGGTGAGCTCTATTCAGTTGCCAGGAGGAGCTGTGGTGTATTTTTGATACCAGAGATTATATTTTCTACTTTGATATGACATCACAGCCACAGGTGTCAGCTTTCCATTTGTGTGAACATGTTGCTGTTATATGTGTTTGCCACGATTGATGCCATTGTTTGCACACAGTTTTGAGTTCTGATTGATGGCTGTTGTGCAGCATATGTTGAAACTCCTTCAAAAGTCACATTTGTCAAAGCAAACAGCAGTAATTTTTGTTCCCCCCCCCCCCCTTCTTCTGACTTGCTTGTACTAAAGAGATAAGCTCTCACAGGCATATGATAGATTACAATAATTTCATGTTGATAAGTGATGGTTGGCTCTACCAGTACACTAATGACTGAACGGCTTTTGATTACATACTGGTATGGATAAATCGTGTTTACTGCATGACACAAAAGAGCAAAGCATGTGTTTCTATACACAATTGTACATCATGCTAAACTTCCTAATTATACATGTACCTCAAGAAAGTATTTTTAAGAGTTTCTGAGAAAATAGTGCATGCTTATCATATGGCAGTTTAGTGGTCATTTTTTCACTCTGTTTTTCTTTTATGAACAATACTTCATTAAGCTTTGTAACTGCCTATATGATATATTATGGTATCAAGTTCAATAAACTCTTTTGTTGTTTGTGGTGGTGTCGGATTTTTGAGCACCTCTGTGAATTTCTGGAGTGCATGGATAATTGCAAACTAATTTTGCCATCTGCAAGGGATAATTGCAAAATAATTTTGCCACCTGCAAGGGATTATTCATTTCATATTCTTCATTCTGTCAGTATGGATCTTGATCACTAATTCTGTCCTTGCGCAAAACTGTTTCACAAGTTCTTATCCACAATAAATGCTCACAGAATAATTATGTGCTGTGTACAGTGTGTTGCAATGATTACATATACAAGAAAAGAAAGTTCTCATACTTTGTGAAGTTTTTTTTCAATACACTCCAGTATTCATCTACGGGCAGTGATCATACATTTCAAACTCTTTTAATCTGTGTACAGTAGTGAGAACCATTTCTGACAATCTTGAAGCACCCAGGCCTTTCATTTTGATAAAGTCTTCAAAGGAAAACATAAGAAAAAGGTTCTTTCGATGTCATGTAATCCAATAAGTATTGCTGTGAGACCAGAACTTTCCATAATCAAAGAAGTGAACTGAGGTATTTTCTCATCTACAATGCATTGTCCCACTTATATAATACCAATAACAATATTTTGCAATGGTAGCTTTATTATGAATAACAGTCAGTGTGGCTTTTGAGTGTTTGCCATTTTTGCAACTTGTCCATCAGATATGGAACGTACACAAGTTATTCTAAGCTTTGCTGCAGTATACCCAAGTGTGAAGGACAATTTTACCCTCTGTGTTGTTTTTTTTTTTTCTTCTCTCTTTCCTTCATGATCATTCTCGAAAAACAACACTACTAGTATTTGGTTTTACCTTTTGGGCATGTATCCCTAAAAAAAAAAAAATTACTACACGAGTACACATGTATGCTATGAGTACATGATGAGGTGGACAAAACAAATAAGTTTGGTGGTACCTGTGTACCCCGGTATGGACATTTTCAAACGCTGCCATTGTGACTTCACATGCACAATCACAAGAAGTGTGGGTGATTGCCAGGCATCTGGCGGATGAAATGAGCATGGTGTGCTTCTGTTCGTTGAGAGAGCATATTGCATGTGGATGTATCATGTGACAATGTAAATGTCTATATTTAAAAGAGAGGGTATGATAGTACTCCAAGCAATGGTAGGTAAACTCCTTTTGATTTTGGGGGATCAATCTGCTACCAAATGATATGAATGTTTGTGGAAGAAAAATTACAGAGGACAATGTGATGTACAAAAACAAATAAAAGTTGTCAGTCTTTATAGTCTTCGATGATGGCAAAGTTGCCAGCATTGACAGATAAACTGATCATATCTCATATTTACATGAATCTTTTCCTTTTCTTATTCTCTGTTTTTTTTTAAATGATTTTTTCTTTCTTTCTTCAATACATTCTTCTCTCGTTTTGGTATACCAGAGAATATGATTTTGAGATTTACAAAGTCTTGATAATAACTGGACTGTACTAAACCATGATTGCAAGTGTACTGATACACAGGAGCAAAGCAAGGTATACAATACTTACATTGGTTTCAGTTATTAAACATGCTGAATATAAAACATTGTAATAGCTACTTTAAGGGATCATGAACCGCCTTCTTAATGCTTGTGCTTCATTCTTGTTTGTTACACTATTTCATACCAATGATATGTGGCGCATTGCAATGTTGAATTGATCATTGGCCAGTTACACCTGTAGCTCTACTTAATTCAGACAATCATTGTGTAGTGCCCTGTGTTGTCTGTCGGATTTATTAAAGGCAAATTTCAACAATGCAATAGCGACAATAAAAATAAGACCTCCATTTGTGGTGTTATGCCGAGTCTACCATTTTATTATTCACCATGCAAGGTCTTTCCGACTGAGGACTTTGAGATAATGTATGGCATCATTCCAGGAATTGATAACAGAATCAATTTCGGTCTTCACTTGTACAGTGGTATTCTTAAAAGAGGTTGATTTAACCCATTGCTTTATGGGAGCCTGTTGGGCGCAGTACAAAATATGATCTTTTGATTGTATGAACAGTGTATTTGTGTCACTATTGTCTCACAAGTAAAGCCAATGAATACTATACTTGACATACATTAAGTAAGTTTGCCAGAATTACCATATATTGTTTTGTTTTATTTTGTTTTGAATCATTCCAGGAACTATGACTCTGTTTTGAGAACAAGATTTTGCAAGATGATGAGAGTTTATCTTGATTTTATTCTTTCATTCTTCTCAGAATACCATGAGTGCTTTTGCCATGACATCACTTTGCGCATTAAGGGGTAAATATGTCCTACATTAACCTTATGTTAACTTCATCACACTGCAAGACAAATTCTTTGAAAACCATATTGGAATATTGGCCAGACTCTTTGACAAAGAATTTTATTCTCTGAGCAATAGAATGACTACAGTGGAAATAATGAAAATACAGCAAAAGGAGGTGAGAATTCAATGTTAGGGTATGAATGCATTTAAGTGAACATTTTATGTATGGCAGTTTGTTGAACTATTTGTTGCCAGAATAAAGATTTGACATGTATGAAGTTATCATTCCCTATAGACTATCCATATTTTTGAATGTGATTGCAATAGGTTTTGTTTGTAGAATATATTACAGAGTAGACATGTAAGTGTATAAGTCTTGAAAATTGAATGTTTTCTGCCTGCCTACCTGAATCCATATGTTTTTTCGTTGTTGGCAAGAATTAAAATGCATGTACAGAAATTATATCATTGTTAATCTTGCGAATTCCTGAAGATGCAGGTCTACATTATACAAGTAGGTAGAAATGGGAAACTTTGTTATGTGTGTGTGTCAAGCAGGAGTTTGACATTGGTTTCTATGTCAATGGGCAAAGTTGAAATATCTACCTTGAAACCTCCACCAGAGTATGCTACTAGTGCAAGTGATGGGATGAAACATGATAATGCATCCATGCTTTCAAAGGTCTGATATAGGCCTGTTGTATGCCAACCTCAGAAGGTGTTTTTTATTTCTTCATCATTTGAAGGGACAGATGAATGATGTATTAAAGTGGACATGCCCTTTCTAGTAATCAGTTTGGTAAATGGTAGTAACAAACCAGCACACTTATGCCAAACCTCAGTATCATTTGTACTTATTTATAATAGGTGGTGCTACATTCTCTCTTTTGTGCTGGTATTGCTAACATCTGTACTGAAAAGACAAAAAGTATGAATAGAAGACCATCTATAGAGTAAATGCATTGACCACTGTAAATGTGAAGTGTTTCATTTTGTTGATTATCATTTCTACTTTGTCATAATAGCTGTATCACAACCTAGTGATCATAACTCAAAAAATTTTATTAGGGATTTCCCCCGAATGTGAAGGCTTTTTTTACTGCATGATGACGTTGTCCATGCATATGAAGAATTCACTTTTGACTAGAGCTAGTGGTGCAATTTGTCCATTGATGTGATCCTTTGTCAGATCTCTTCCACCTTTGCACACCAGAAAAGTTTGCTTGTAGAAAAAAAAGAAGAAATTTGGACAGATGCTAATTTATCTCTTTCTGTCAGTTTCACTTGTGTTGTATCTGCATAAAAGTGTTTTATAAATGCTTTGTTTTGCTCAGTATGGGTTTTTGGTTTTTTTATCACCACTTTCACACTACAAACATAGTACATTGTACATGTATTGTCTTGTGAATCATAGTGGTAGTGGTGGTGTGTGTGTTTGGGGGGGGGGGGGGGGGAGTTGGTTGGTATATATTTCACCTCTCCTTGTAGGAACTGGCCTGTTCTGTTTTGTTGATTCTGTTTTCTTCTCCTTCCTTGGGAATTCTTACAATGCGAACTTCGGAGTAATGATTCTCAGTTTTATGAGACGAGTCATTGAAGTCTGTGGCAGCTGTTAGTAAACAAACATTTTCTTTTCTCTTGTTTTCTTTCTTTCTTTGAAAGTACATGTACATAGAGGAGGGGGTTGAAGAAGAACAAAGGTACAAAAGGTGGGCTTTGTGGAGGTCTTGTAAAGAGGTACATGTTACTGTATAACTGATTGAATATTCCTATTTTTATATGCCTTTATTATGCCTTTTATAAAGACTGTATTTTGTCAATTGATGTGAAATTACATTGCACTGCAGTATCCATGATCACATTTTTTTTTTTCCTCCAGCCACATACACTGTAAAAGACAAGGGGAGCAAAGATAACATTTGTTGGTCTGTCATTACCTCAAATTTGCATATATACCCAAATCTTTTAAACCCCTGCCCCTAAGGGGTCAGGAGTACTGCATTTTGTTTGTTTGTTGGTGTTGTTGTTGTTGACAATTGACATGATTGTTAAGCAACACCAGTGACACAGATTTGTAATCTTTTGAACAATTTTTTTTTTTTTTTGGGGGGGGGGGGGGGGAGGGGAATTATGAGACTACTTCTTCCTCAAAATAAGATGACAACATTTGTCTTTTCTTTTCAATTTCTTTTTGTACTGAGAAAAAATACACATAAAAAAAGTAAAATAGTGTACTGACAAAAAGCAGTCTGAATCACCCCTTCTCTTTCTATCTCTGCCCCTCCCTCTTGCTGAAGCTACCATTGTTATGTTCGATTGGGATCAAATGACTCGCTAAAGTGTGTAAAAAGGAGGAAAGATGTTATAGTTCTGTATGCGTAATACACATTGTATGAGAAATGTCTGTATTTGAGAAATAAATAGAATGTATGTGTATAAGTTAGTGTTTACAATCAAAACAAGAGCATTGCCTTTGGACTCATGGAAATCTGTCTTGCCATGTAGGCTGATGTTGGCCTGAGTTGACAGTGGCAGTGCATATTTCCTGTTAATGTCAATTTTGTTCTTGAGTTTAAACAAAACAAAATACAAGCTATGAATTTATTGTCTGTGAATTGCTCTTATCTTTTTTTCTCTCTCTCTTCTCAATTTTCTTCCGAAGATGCCTTCATGTTTATTTATTTTTAAATGTAAATAAATGGAAGTGACATCCATTACTTTCAGAAATACAATGAGAATTAATTTGTCTCAATTTATTTAATTTTTTTTTTGCCTCCAACAGTTTCAGGTTGATTGACATTAGAATATTGCACACAGATGTATGCAGTTTGATGCTAGAATATGCACATGGACAATGCAAGGACTACACCAGATGTACAAAAACATGTGACCCTGCATCACAAAACCAACAAAAAGTTGCCAGATATGGATTTGTAGTTCAAGGCAGATTCTGAAAGAGCAGACTCTACACTTTAAAATGATGTATAACTCAATTCAAATTGACTCTCCTATAAACCTTACTAAATGTTGGAAAGAAAGCACACACTCTGGAAAAGTGCAAACTGAGAAAAGAGGCTCTGAAGTACAGGGTTTATTCAAGCACTTTATCTTTACCAAGCCACCCTAGCTGTACGATGAATGGGACGAAAACAGGATGTAAACCTCTGAAGCAACAACAACGAAGGGATTATCAGATTAAGCTGAAATTGATCATGCTCTATTAACACATTCTGTCCATGATTAATGCCAACTTTCAAGCAATAGCATTATCTTTTCAAAAGTTATTAGAGTTGGAAGTGAAGAGTGTGCAAAGGATTTTCAAGAAATGAAAAGGGGCCTCTGAGACATACCAGATCTCACTGCTCTACAAAAAAAAGGGTTGTAGAAAAACTGCTAAAAACACACTTTCCCATTCATTTCACGATCCCAAATATAGGAATAATGTAGAAGGAGGATAGTTCTTTAGGAAAATTTGAAAAAATCAACATTGACTGTTGACCTGATTCACCTTTTTTGAGTCCTCACATAAAGTCAATGGGTGCTACTTAATAGTGGTTTTGTGATGCACGGTCACTTGTACACTGTATCCCCTTAATCTGCAGATACCACTGTACATGTACATGGACACTTAGCACTACAATTGCAGACATGAATAGTATGACAGCGCCATAAAGATGCTGTCATTTTGTGATTTTCTTTTTTCTCAAATTCATACATCTCTTCTTTAGCACAAACAACGTCACTGTAGCTGTCTGCCAGGTATTTATTTTCCAACTAAAAATGTTGAATGCAAACCAAGATTGTGCTTTACTCACTGCTAGAAATAGCACACCATGCATCTGTCTTACAGCTATTTGATTCTAACCGGCATCACAGTCTTGTGATTACAGACATCTGTTGCGTTCCAGACTAAAGTGGTCTGAATTTTGTTCAAGACCTCACAAATGCCCTGCAAATCACGGTAACTGTCTCTTGGCGAGCTGGAGGCAGAGGCATGCAGCAAAATGAACATCAGGCTTGACTATTAAACCACAGCTCTGAATTCTTGAGTCCAGATGTGATCTTACACTTCATCCAGTCTTCTCATAGCACACAGATGAAGGATCCTCCACTTCAAATCACTGTGCATCAAAACGATTGGCACATCGCTGCTGGACCAAGCGCAGATTCAGTCTCATTCATCAGCGGAAGCAGTCTTCTCGTCTTTCAGAATCTCTGCCTTAAATCTCTCGATGATCACATGCTCAGGCTCAGTCTCGTTCCTTCGTATCCTCGGAGCTACCGACTGAAACTTTACCCTGAACTCGTCCACCTGAAAAGGAAAAATGTTAGAATCTCATATCAGTGATTTTTTTCCCCCAATAAACATACAATTACTTTAAATTAAACAGATTCCCCCCCCCCCAAAAAAAAGAATAAATAAAATATCTGCTGGACTAAATAATGTGCCAACAATGACCTTTCAATACTCTATTGCTCTTCCTCCCCCTCTCTCTCTCTCTCTCCCTCTCTCTCTCTCTCTCTCTCTCTCTCTCTCTTTCTTTAGGCAGTGTCCTTTTAAGCCCTGTAAATTATCCTTACTTCTTTATTTGGTCAAGAACAGCCATTCATATACACAACCAAAAGACAAACACCTACATGGTACAACTACATATTTTGTCAAAATGCCTTCACTTTTTTTTTTTTCAATTGCTGACACTATACCTGCCTTTACAAAAAGCTGATTTGTTTCTTGCTAAACCTTCAAAGTATACCAACCCTAAATACATTAAGAAAGAACGAAAAAAAGAAGAAGAAAGACCAACATATTAAATCTATGATTTTCGAAGTGTTGCTTCCACCTATAATTCTATGAAAATTATGCTTTTCAAATGGTACATTTTTTACCATTGAAGCAAACACATCCGAAAGTAAAATCCAAATATGTTACAAACAATAATCTCAATTTCTGCTAACAACAACAACAACAACAACAACCACCAACTCAACAAAACTCTGTCTTATAATTTGATATCTCACATTATGCACTCCCATAGCTTTGCAGATGAGAAAGGTCAGTGACCCGACTCCCGTGATGGCGAAGACCGTGCCCCAGCCTAGCGCCCTCATACCGAGGGAAGCCCCGCTCTCGTACAGCTCTACCTGTGGGTCCGGTACCATTCCCTGGGAACAAATAAGGATATGGACATTTGAATGCTGCTTTGCTTACAAATGCCTTAGAACAATTGCAGATCAACAATGCGATTGCACAGCATGAAATTTGTATTCAAAATATGGCACTTCCACATTGGGAAATGAACCATGCAAAAACTTTGAAAATAACTATAATTGTAAGGGGTGGGGAAGCAAACAGAATGAACACTGAGATAAAGAAATAAACAATGTTTATATCAGATGTTAAAGTCACAGGCAAAAAAAAATAAAAATCAAGACAACAGCAGAAATAACAAAAATGGTAAGGCATTATAGCACTGATGTTCTATCAACAAACAAACAGCAGCTGTATCTGACAGTATATATTTTGATTAGTGTGAATTCGTTCCGGTCTTCTTGAATATGTGTTGTTGCTGTTGCAGTAGTTGTTGTTGTTGTTGTTGTTGTTGTTGTTGTTGCTGTTGCTGTTGTTGTTGTTGTTGTTGTTGTTGTTGTTGTTGTTGTTTACACATAAACTATAATGGCAGATTGATTTCAGCTGCAAGGCAACTTTTATAGATTTACTCATAAATCACCTGACCAACACTGACCTTAGAGAATGATCCTGGATGTCGCCTCTTGGCTCGAGCCAAGGTCATTCCAAAGCCACCCAGCATGGCCAGTCCACTAACAGTCACCATGAACAAGGCTTCTGCAGGATCCCCCCCAAAAAAATAACAATAATAATAAATACAAAAATAAGAAAAATACAATGAATTACGCAAAGACCAAAAGATTCTCAATAAAAAAATGATGAACGAAAACGAATGTCGCCATACAACCCACTGGTAGAGGTATGTCTGTTTCACTTCTGGATGTCTAACGTCATAATTTATATGTAACCTTATTCTGAGTTCATCACATGTACAATTGCTGTCCCCATGACTTTCTCACCACACAGAATTTTTCATTTTATATTTATCTATTTATCTTTTATCTGTCTTTTACATATTTATTTCAAATTAACTAGTCAGTGTGATTGGGTACCGTATCTCAGACATAGGTAAATGCATAAAATCATAAGACTTGGAAAAATATAATAAAAGTGCAGCAATCCTCTTTAGAAACGCTAGTGAAATAGACAAAAGCAAAGGCCTTTACATGCACACATGCACTTCCTCAAAAAAAAAAAAATAAAATAAACTGCTGTATCTTGTCATAGCGACAACTCTCAAGGGTGTACTATATAATAACTACATATACTGTATAAGCTGTTATTTTTGCAAGGGTTTTTGCGTGGATTTCACCTATCGCAGTTGGATCGTGAATTTAACAACACACGAAAATGCCGCAGTGCACTAGATGATTAGTGCATTTAAGATAGCATCAGTGTCAATTCACAAAGACAATGTCTTTGCTGTGAAAATGTTTGTGACCTCTTTCGCTAAAATATCTGTTTGCGAAAATAACAGCTTGTTGTATCAGCACTTGCACCAAGGTTCGACCTCCCATGCCAAGGTTAGACTGTTCGCAAAAGTATATGTTTCTACATGTAGCAAGCGATTGAATTTTGGACGGCGTTTATGGTCAATATGGGTGGCTTGTGTTAAAACTACCACAATCAGGCTCTCAACTTATCTGGCTGAGATACCACTGCAGCTACGCATCCCTGCTCACTCTCCCTTTTCCCCTCAGAAATTCATAAGCATAACAATGTGCAGACCCAGGTATATACTGGTCAGCATGTTGAGTGAAATGACACAAGCAAAATATGGTTGGGTATCTGTAAACGTATATCTTCCTCATTAATCTTGGGACTTTGGCATTATTTGGAGAGCTTGTTACACTGCCTTGATGGTGCACTACAAATCTTATCCCCGTTCGTACGTTAACAAGCAGTACCATGTTTACTAGCAGTACACATGCATGCAAACCTCATTTTTATATGCGGCCTGCGGTACCCATATTTCACACCAAGGAGTCAGAACCTACTCTAAGCATATTATTAGATCTTGATCTACATCTAGGTCTAGACATCTATCTAACGTTACACATCCATCCTAGAAGAGATCTGAAAAAGAAAAAGAGAAAAATCAATGATAAATTTAATTTAAAAGTGTGCTTAAAATCAAAATTAAAATTAAAATTTAATGTAATTTAACTTAATTCAATTTAATTCAATTTAATTTAATTTAATTTAAAAGTGCGCTTAGAAACGTCAGTATGAAGCGCCATATAATATGCAATTATTATTATTATTAATATTAATATTATTAATTTACTTTAGACTCTAACGTTAGATCTAGATTAGCATCCCATCCCCACCATGCATGACTGGCCTTTGAATGCAACCTACATTGTAGCTTCCAAGTTTAACTCATTGTCATGTCACTTCAAAATCTCATAGCAAAATAATGTAGATATGTTAAATTACCATGTTGTCGTGTATGGAGATTGGGGTCGATGCACGTAAACCTAACTATAGATGATAGCTACTAGAGAAGTTTAAAGGACAAGTTCACCTTCATAAACACAAGGATTGAGAGAATGTAGCAATATTAGTAGAACACATCATTGAAAGTTTGAGGAAAATCGGACAATCCGTTCAAAAGTTATGAATTTTTGAAGTTTTTGTGCAGTAACCGCTGGATGAGAAGACTACTGCAGTGTGTAATGTCACATGCGTACAACAATATAAGGACAATATAAAGAGAATTTCACAAAATATCATCTTTTGAAAAAAGTACACATTCCCTTGACTCGTTACCGACATATGTTATGGGTAATATTATTCCCCCTGCCTGTAGAAAGCGGCAAGTCAAGTGCTCTTTTATTATGCGAAAAAAGTGAAAATATGTTGAATTTTCTTTACATTTTCTTTATACGGTTGTACGCATATGACATTACAAGCTGTAGTAGTCTCCTCACCCAGCGGCTCCAACACAAAAATTTTAAAAATTCATAACTTTTGCATCGATTGTCCAATTTTCCTCAAACTTTCACTGATGTGTTCTACTAATATTGCT
This sequence comes from Diadema antillarum, assembly GCF_040938485.1. Lineage (NCBI taxonomy): Eukaryota > Metazoa > Echinodermata > Echinoidea > Diadematoida > Diadematidae > Diadema > Diadema antillarum. The sequence continues at coordinate 1,628,872 of NW_027271720.1, forward strand.
GCATTCTCTCAATCCTTATGTTTATGAAGGTGAACTTGTCCTTTAAGCAGTTAGGTTACAATAAGGTCTAATACCACAATAAATATACCGGCGTGGGACTAGCAGACTTAACTATGTCTTCATTGAGAATCGAATTATCTTCGTTTTGATTTTAAGATAACCTAAATTGTATGCCATTATTTTCTTACTCTTTAATATGATTGATTCACTGCGGTCTTTGGTCTTGTCGGTGGAATTCACGATTGTTTTTGGCCCATCTTGGACCCCTGGTGCTGAATTCATGCTCTCCAGTCCCTCCATGAGCGCTGCCATTTTGGATTTGTTCCTGGCAAGATAGAATTGATGGTTTACAAAAGTATATAGGAAAACATGATTACTTCCTAAAATACTTTTTAAAATAAATATTTTGCTGCAGTAAATATTAATTCGATGTAATATTGGGCAGTTTAGTTACGAATTTCTAATTATTTCTAGTCAATTTACTTAGTTAAACACACTTATCCTCGTTCACCTGCTGCCAATGTTACTGATGTTGAGGTTGCCAGCAGGAGAAAAGGAAGCCCTCAAAATGTGGCGTATTTTTCCTCATGAGCACACTCGATAGTAAAGGTGAGTTTTGAGATAGTTGCTGTTGAAATATCTTGACAGTTTTGCCGTACATCTTGTGCTTTATGTAGCTTTTTTCGTACGATTACGTTTGTTTACCTAACAAGTTTACACAACAAGTTGGGCGCAACGGCCCTGTCGACCCTGTATGTTGTCGCAACCGCTACTCGCCCGTGACCTACCACTCAAAAGTAGTGGTGTGGCAGCCGGCAGCGCCCTACAAGGAGGGCATCTATGATCTGCTGTTACCTGTTCGACTCACACCCATCATAAACATGCCATGGCTACACCGAAATTTTGGAGTAGAAGCGAATACGTGTGACTTCATTTTTAGCTAGAGTTGCCAGTGAATTTATCTATGTTGATTAAAATATGTGTGTGTGTGGTGTGCAGTATTTGGCAATTGTATTTGTGGTATGTACCGTAGTTATGGGTAAACTCGGCCTAGCGGGTAAAGTCGGCCGAGTTTACCCATAACTACGGTATATCAGTTCGGGAAACCCACTCACAAGGGGGGCCCCTCCTTATAAGTAACCCGTCCCCCTTATAAGTAACCCCGTCCCCCTTATAAGTAACCCCCGGGGCACCCCTTATAAGGAGTCTCCACGCTTTTTTGCAATGCAACGCGAAAATGAAAGGACTGCGGCAATTCGCTTGATTATGTCCATAAAGCTTCACAAGTTCCCTAGTTACTCACGAAATTTGAGCAAAATCGGTTCGAGGCATCATATCTAAAATCATGGATTTAAATGCGATGTCAAACGACCCATGCGAATGCTGAAATGCGAGCGATTACTGGCGTGAGTGTCGCCAGGCGCGGCGGCGCGGCAATGCTTGAGTGCAGACGTGGCGACTGAGTACGCGCTGCCTTGTACTCAACATGCGTGCTTGCCTTCGTGTTACGTAGCGGTTATGGCGGTGACCTCGCTGAAGAGCTCCCGTCAGTACACAACGCTACACAAACCATATAATATGGCGACCAATTTGCATTGTGGTGTTGAGCTTCTTATGTGTGTTGCTCCACACCCGTATATGTCGCTACCATACATATCGCATGTATTGATACACACACACCAACGAACACATCGAACAACTTCACAAATTCGCACCTTAATATCATGTAAAAATATGACTTATCGAATCTCAAACATAACGATAGCTTCACTGAATACATGGTTACACCGAAGGAGGAAAATATTTTACCAAAAATCGAAAATTTGATGTAAATATGCTGAGTTTGGTATCAAGCTGTTCGGCCAGATCGCGCTGGAAATCGTCGCACACATACGTTGTGGAAAAATATGTAAATGACGGGGGTAAAGAGCCAATGATGATGCAGCTTCGGTGTAGCTCCGATTCATGAATGAAAAATAACGTCATTGTGATGCGTGCGAGGGCAGAAGCGAATTGCGCATGTGCGGAGTTCAGGGCACAAGCCATCGTGCTCAGAGTGTGATGGTATCCTCAAAAACACAAAGAAAAACAAAATCTCCGTACGTGCTGATGCAGTGAATAAATGTACAGGGGCTGAATGCAAGTGCAGAGTCCCCAAACTTCGGACACGAACAGGCGCCCCAACAACCCCAATGCAACTTGCGTCAACAAGGTATGGCGCGCGCGGATTTTTCAGCGGCCTCGTATGCGTATTGACATTGCATCAAACCTCAAACCAACCACCAGATAGTGTTTATTGCTCTCTTATACAATTTTTTCTTTTGTGATATCAAGCCAGGACTCGGGGTGGTACAGCATGCCTCTGATTTCAGTCATTTTTTTTTTTTTGTATAGTAATTACACCCTTGAATTATTTATGATAGAAATATCATCAGATTCTGATGACAATATCCCAATCAGCCAATACAATGTTGGTGATTGTACAATATTTGTTGAATTCATTTTCCCATGAACTATAAAAATCATTATGGTAATACCAAACTACCATAATATGGTAGTGTGAAAAATGCAGTGTAATATGTGTACAGTCGAAATCGAGGATATAGAAAGTAAAAAAACAAAACAAAACAAAACAAAACAAAACAAAAAACAAAACAAAACACCTACACACACATACACACAAAAAACAACAACAACATGTGTCTTAAAAGTCACTGGGCCCACCAGTAAAATTCCTTTGTTGCTTTTTCTGTGTTGTTTTTTTTTCTTCAAAGATACCAACCAGCAGCATTATTTGTATTAGATTGTAATTTATATTTCTCATTAAATGTAATTTTAAATATATTTGTCTGCATTCTAATTTTCACTCATTCATTTTGTTTTTTCTTTCTTTTATTAATTTGCAGCTGTGAAACATAGGATATTAAATTCAGCCTTTGAATTACATCAGGTGCCAGTCAGAAGAGGTACTGTAGCAAAGATTGTCTCCCCCTTTGAGGACCGATAAGTCACAAGTGGAGACAACACACTGGACTCGCAGAACAAGGTGGTGCCAGACACGCACACGACCATGACGTCGCCGACCACCACCACGGCCAAGCAGAAGAAGTGGCAAGTGCTGCCGGGCAGGAACACGTACTACTGCGACGGCCGCATCGTAATGGCGAGGCAGAAGGGGATCTTCTACCTCACCACGTTCCTGGTCCTCATGGTCAGCACGCTCTTCTTCGCCTTTGAGTAAGTAAATGTGAATGTGTCCCTTTCAGACTCTCAACAACCCTTAAGACACTTTAAAGGGATGGTATACAGTATTGGTGGAGATGAGAATTGGGCTTTTAACTTTTTGCGAGATACCAACAAAACACTTACTATAGTACAGAGCATACCATTTTAAGAGGAATTCAAAGTTTATTTGATGAAAATCGGGTTTGGAATGACTGAAACATCCAAATAAAAAAGTAAAACAAAGTGATCATAATAAAGTGTGGGTCCCACACTTTATTAGAATTGCTCTTTTTTGAATATCTCCGCCATTTCAACACCAATTTTCATCAAATATTGAGTTCCTCATAGTGTTGTATGCTCTTTCATATTTCATAAGAGGTTTCTCATTATCTCACCAAAAATGTTAGAAACCTGAAATTAGGTCTCAACCAAAACTATACGATCCCTTTAAGCATACCCTTTGTATACACTATACACAGGGTCTTTAAACAGGGTTTTACTCTCGGGGGGGGGGGGGGGGGGGGGGATTTTCCAGTGGCCGCTGTAGACAGGTGGTCGCTATAGACAGGTGGCCGCTAAGGCAGGTTTGACTGTACATACATGCAGTGCAGAATAGTCACCCTGCTTTTACCTAGAGCCGTGGAAATAGTGAACCCAAGCACATCCCAGATATTGTATCCTGTGTGCCATAAACAACTTATTTGACTGTTTTTTTTTTTTTAATAATCTGAAAGAGTTGCATCGAGCTTGACATGGAAATGCTCAATCTTTTCTACTCACTGACAATGTCTAATTGTGTGCATAGTGAGTCTATTACAATGTGCCCAAGGTTACAGTATTTATGGAATGTGAACTGACTCACCCATCATATTTTTGGAGACAATATTACAGCATACATTGTAGAGTAGCCAGTAATGCCTTTCAAAAACTCTAAATGTGAAGAATAGCTGTCTTTAGGAGTGATCTCCTGATATTTCACTGATTTCACACATAAACTAGAACCCCCCCCCCAAAAAAAAACAAACAAACAAAAAAACCATTAACAAAACAACAAACAATGAAACAAAACAAAAAGCATGCTGCTTGGAACATGGTATTTTACTTTTTGTGTACTTTACAGGTGTTTGTGTGCTATGTTTTACACGTGTTGTGCACTTTACACATGTTTGTGTACATCATACTGTAGTACATTATCTTGCATGCATCTGAAGCACTTGATTGTTTGAAGTCCAATGGAGAAATTTTGCATGAACTGCTCAAAGGTCACATGACCTTGGTGCTTATGGGGGAGAACCTGTCGGCATGACCTGAACTATGATCTCCTTGGGCCAGCCTGTGGCAGTCAAGTCCAGCTAATCCTGCAAAATGTGGAGAGCTGATAATGGGGCATTTCTCATTGTTGATATCTGACTGAGAAGGTTTTAAATGAGATTAATGTTTTATCCTTTGAGATTATTACAAGGAAAACATTCTACATCGTATATCCCCTCCTTTCCCTCCAGTATTTTTTAAATTTGTATTTATTCACTTTTTTTTTTTTTGCAGTATGGGTACACAAATTTGTTTGTCCTTGAGCTCTAATACAATATTTTTTGCATTGTTTTTATAGTCTTACTCTCATTCTTTGCTGTGATCATTGGGAAATTACATTTGTATCTGTAGACAATATCTTTAACAGTTTGGCTTTAATTTTCTCTGTGAAAATGAAGTACACAGTAATACCTGTAGGTCAATATGATAAGTTTGTTTTGACATTTGTGATGACACTTGCAGAGCTGCAATATGTCAACCCTCTCAACGTCTTTACTTTCTGAATGTCTGCATAATAATTGACACATAGGACTATAAACTGTGCTCGTTATGATGATGGTTAAAATGCTCAATCAACTCAACATACAGTATGAAATTAAGCAGATTAATAGTGCACAATGAATGGAGCCTGGGGGTGCAAAGACAACTGGTAACCACTGCATATATTATGTACAACCCTGTACAAACTCTCAAGGCAGAAAGAGAAGAAACATCAATGAATATTAAACTGTGACAACAGGCACTCATCTGAAGCAAGCATTGTATTCTAATTTGTACAATAGTCATGTCAGTTAAAGAACTGCAAAACATCTAACAATATTTTCTTGTTTTTCACAAACTTGTGAGTTTTAAAAGCAGGGCAATTAGTCCAGTCTAGATTATGTAAATTCTGATTGCTTGTGGTACAAGGTGTATGTGTAACACATCACTTACCAAGCAACAGAAATCCAGTGATAATATGTGCATGTAATACACATGTATAACGTATGTGGGCATGGTACGTCTGTTTCACATAGAATTTGTCTTTAGTGGACTGAATTCAAACAATGGATCTGATATGAACTACCTTTGTTGTGAAATAGAGCTATTTGTTGTTGTTGTTGTTGTTGTTGTTGCTAATTTCATCTGTAGACATGATATTGACTATTGAAAGGCGAGTATCATGCAAGTCTTTGTTCCATTCTCTTTCTCTCTTCCTCTCTTTTTTTTTTCTCAAGTGATTTCTTTCTCTTTCTTTGTTTAATATCTCTCCCTCTATTTCCTTTACTCTGATCTGCATTCTCCTGTTCACGAATGGTTGCTATTATTGGAAAATGACAAAGACGATGTCTTTTTCATCTGTTTAAGCTGTTAGAGGCCTACAATATGAATTTAGATTCTTCTGTTTTTTCAGTCTGGAAGAGAAGTGACATCAGGACATGATAGACCATGATATACACATGTGGTCTGAGCTGCATTATACAGCTCATGCCCATTTCCAGCTATTGAGCTTTCTTTTCAAGCTGGTAAAATGGTCATTTTTTTTGTAATTATTATTATCTTTTACATTTCACACAGCCAAGTTCAGCAAACTGTGCAGCATTGCACTTGCACAAGTAGGGATTTACATTGTAGAGCTGCAAGCCCCCCCACCCCCCCCCCCCCCGAAGTGTTGATAGGGATACTGTTAGTTTTTTTTTTTTTTTCCAGATCCCGTAATATTTAGCATTGTATTCTAGTCAAGTTGTGTAATTTGTAAAAACCATGAGCTGAAAGCCTGAGCTGAGAAACATCCTTCAGTAGGCTTTCCCTGAGTTTGTTTATTTGTTTGTTTGTTACTCGTTTATGTACAGACTTAGAGGGGAAACAATTTTAGCTCAAGCAAATACAGTGTTCATGTTGCTACTTTTACATAAATGTAAAAGTAGCAACATGAACACATGTGTTTGAGTCAAAATAACTCCCTTTGCATACAACATGTGTACAAGTTTGTACATTGTATGCACAGGGACTTATTTTGAAGTGTACAGTGTACTGTATTAAAGTGAGTGGAACTGTGGAGGCATATGATGCAGCACACTTGCAATCTATTCATGCAGTTAGTACAATGTACAATTTGTATGCCCACAGCCCACATATTTTGTATCATAACTTGGCTTTTGGTTGCTGCCTGTTTGTGATATTCACCATTACTGAAGCAGTTGCAAAACTCAAGCAAGCCTGCAAAACTCAAGCAAGCCTTCATAGAATAAGAATGCTGAAAGTATAGTGGGACATACACAGTAGTTGGTGCAATGTAGAAATGCCCTACTGTAAATTCAGCTTGAAGATGGAATGAAGTTGCAAAGTACCTGCAGGTAATGTCAAGTACATGTAGATTGGGTTTATTGCTAAATTTCATCCCCCCCCCCCCCCAGCAGAGCCATAAAGTCCCCTGTTTACCCAGACAGTACCTAAACTCCTTTTTGAAGGAGAAGGAAGTATTTAACTCGTTGATAAAGGTTGTTGCCATAGTGTACAAAACATTCCACGTATTCATAAAATGATAGGCTGACTGGCTCGATACAGTACCTTGCCAGCATACCAGTATCATGACCCCTTGTAAAATGTGATAGGGGGTCCAAATATTACTCAGAAGCAGAATATGATTCTATGAAGATAAGCTCCATTTTTTCACTAAAATTAGAGAATGCAGATTATGATGCAAGGTCTTGTACATGTACAGCTGTATGGTGTGAAAGTGCATTTCGAGCTCAAGATTTATCAAACAAAATGCCTGCAATTCAAATTGAATTCAGATTTAAATTCATAGAAAATTGATAAATGTTTTGCTTCGGTCGGGTATTATTGCTTTCTTTTCTAGTGGAGTGATGACATGAATATTGAAAGCTATTTAGCGAATAATTTATTGCTGGTGTGATAGCATTGAATGTATATCAAGCATTACAATGTACATGTACCTCCAGGAACAGTGCTACATGAATATTGATTCCAGTTAGGAATATCAGTATCAACCCTGCTTTACTAAAAAAAGGGAAAATGTAAACTACACCCGTATACAATGTACATAATGTATGATATATATTAATATATTAATATATTAATATATCTATAGTCATTCCATTATGTGATTTATGCTCACACATTTGACACTATGGAGATTGCTGTAAAAATTTGTCATCAATTGGCAAAACCATTCTTATACTAATGAAATATATGACATACACACATAATATACACTGTACAGATATATCTATTCATCGTTAATTTGTCATAATTATAATATAAATTGTGTGTAGTCCTATACACGTGTGTGTATGTAAGTTGCTTTCCCTGCCTGTTTGTCATTTTGCCTCTGACGAAAAATCTGCTTCATTGTAGGATCGAAAGCTCGGGCCCCTTTTATTGTATAATTATGATATCATACACAATATTAACAGCTCCTCGAGACATTGACTCCGAAAGCAGTCACAGCTGAAGACACATTTATGATGAGTTTCGTTGTACCACTTCTGACTGTCTGTAGCACTTAGTGAAACTGCAGATTGTCAGTTTTATTTTCTTCTTTTTTTTTCACCCTGAAAATGGAAGCAGACTCATGGAAACATTAAAATCCTAGATACAGTGTATTGTCTCCATTGTGAGTGGTTTTGGTCAGCTTTGCATTGTAAAGTGTAGCATGCCAGCAGTTTCAGTTTCAGTACGGTACTTTATATTTAATACAATATTGCCTGTATTGTAACAATAACATTTAAAAGTACTCTTCCCTCTGGTATGATGCACTCAGGTTGCATTTCCTTGTCAATTTCATGTAAAACATGTGATTGATCGCACATTTTTAAAACTACATTGTAGTGTGTGTGTGTGTCGGGGGGGGGGGGGGGGGGTAATGGGGAGAGGAACTCTAGCCCAAACAATAGCTATACACGTGATACATTAATCCATAGTACAAGTTGTTTATTGTGCACTAAGATGAAAAAGCGAAAATGCATGTACCTGTGCATAGCACTACATTGTAGGCATACACATTTGTATCTTAATTTTTGTGTGTTTAATGTTTCCCTTGACATGGGTGGATAAAATGCGTATCATGGATTGATGAATTGTCTAAAGTACATGTACAATTATGTACTCCAATTCATATTTTCTGATTTCTACATCATGTAAAGTGTACTTGTAAGTGTATGTTCAGTACCGGTACTTTTAATACCATTTACAATCAAGTTCCATACCAACGACATTAAGAAAACAATTACCCACATGCATGTTAGGGTACACACGCCATTATAATTTATGGCTTGTTTTATGTTTCTTTTTTTACATCTTTTTTTAAACTGTAACATGTGCTGGTCACAACGTGTATACAACTGGTGTAGATCATATTACACTTGATAACCTACAGTTGAACCTAAATACAGATATTATTAAAATGTTCTCACAATTAAAACTTTGGGAGGTACTACTTGTTTATAGCGTATTTGGACATAATAGATTGTATGGATCATGAGTATGAACTCAAGTTACACAAGTTTAATGACAGTGAATACACAAAATCGTAATTCTCATTTGCACTAAAGTACTATATGTACACTGTAGTACAATCAAATCAAGATGAGCTTGTGGCATTTCTTGTAATCTTTGCATTGACCTGTTGAAGACGAGTCCCGAGAATACTCAGGCAGGTGTCTGTGGGAACTGCATGATTGTATAATATCAGTTCAGTCCATCCTCATCGATGGGTTAAGATGAAGAATCATTGCGACAGTTCCTTTCTAACCCGTTGAGGACGAGTCCCGAGTATACTGGGGCAGGTGTCTGCATGGAAAATGCTTGTTGCAGCAAAATCAGTCTGTTCTTAACGGTTTAATTGTGTGGACATAAATACCATTCCTCTACATGTAACTACATGGTGTAGTGACCAGTGCCAAACAGGTGCAGTCCACTCATTTGGTCTGCTCGCCCTGTCGCACAATCCATGGCATGATTGTCACATGACATCATGCTTTGACCCCCAGACCAGCAAACTTTTGATGCCCAGTAGTGGTATCATCATCCATTCCAGAATCAAGGTGAAAGTGGACACACAGTAGATTCTGTATGAAACTTGTTTGACATGATAATACAGTATGTCCCAAAAAAAAAAGAAAAAAAGAATTACAACGGGGCCCTCCGCAGTGATATCTTTCAAAATATTGCATCAATCTAAATACAAATTGAGGGTATGAAACTATAACTCATTGCCCACATCTTACAGAAAACCCCATTTGATTTGCTTCAGTGCTCAAAGAGAAATGAGGAATATTGTAAAGGATGTTGGGAATCTCTTCCTTTTAAGGTCTGTCTATTATTC